>NC_138183.1:76629320-77229320 GCF_964194105.1 Spermophilus citellus
GAAGAAGGATGAAAGGAGGAAGTGTAGGTGAAGCATATTATGATTTATAGAGGAAAGAAAAATAGGTGACCTCAACTTCAGTGATTAAAAGCCTGTCAGGTAGCAAAGCACAAAAGCTCTTCCAAGGAGATCTTGCTTAGGGTTGGGGAATCAAGACTGGAGATAATTTGAAACTACTGGGAAATTCTAATAGTACATTCAGGAACCTTGTGGTTTTAAATAGGGCAGTCGGGAGGCCTCATTGAAGTGGTGTTATTTGCACTCAGATTTGAAGCTGGCGATGGAGGGAGAGATATAGATATTTGCTGCATGTCCCAGACAGAAGGAATAGTGAGGGCAAAAGCCCTGGAATGGGAGAAAACCTGTGTGTCAAAAGAATAGCCATGAACAAGGAGATGAAGCCATAGAATTAATAGGGAAAAGAAAGGTGTCCAGTGATACCCGACTACATAAGATCCCATACTTCATTTAAGAAATGTACCTTTAGCATGAGAAAGAGGGGAGTCCATTTGAGGCTAAAGCAGAAAGGTGACATGATTTGACCCAAGTTTTAGACGAATCTTTCTGGCTGCTAAGAAAAGGCTGAAAGAAGGCCAGTGAGGAAGAAGCAGAGGGATCCGCTGACAGGCTACTGCAATAATCCAGGCCAGAAATTAGAGTGACTTGGACCAAAAATGTACCTCTGAGAAGGGATTGATTTTTTTCTTTCTTTCTTTTCTTTTTTCTTTCTTTTTTTTTTGATGTTGAAATATACAAAATCAACTTGTGAAAATCAATAGCTTCCCTATATGCCAAAAATAAATTTCCTGAAAAAAAGAAATCCAGAAAACTATTTCATTCACAATAGCCTCAAAAAACAAATCAAGTAAAATACCTAGAAATAAATCTAACCAAGAAGATGAAAGACCTCTACAATGAAGAAAGAAATTGAAGACGACACTAGAAGACAGAAAGACCACTCACATTCATGGATAAGCACAATTAATATTATTAACATGCTCTTAGTACCAAGAGCAATATACAGGTTCAAAGCAATCCCCAATAACATTCTTCACAGACTAGGAAAAAAAAACTAAACTAAAATTCAAGGTAGTTTTTAAAGAAAGGGTCATCAGGTTTGCTGATAAGTTGAATGTGGGGTAAAAAATGATCAATTAAGAATGATGCCCCTCCCCCTCCTTTTTTTTTTTTTTTATTATGAGCAGCCACGGAAATAGCATTACCAATGATATGGTATCTGTGAGGACCTATCTGATGCAAAGCTGGAGTTAATGTGTGTAAATTGGCTAATGTTATTGTGCTTTTCTTAGGTTTCCCCTCTCTACTGCTAGATGTTACTTTTGCATTAAATGGTATTGCCTTAATTGAGCTAACGGGTTGGTTTTGGTTTCTTAAATCAAAAAAAGTATTTTCACAACTTCATCTTCTCTAAAACAGCAGTTTCCTTTGGCAGAGAAGTGTAAGAAAAATATAATTCCAAGAGAACTCAGGGACAAACCCTACATTGGAAATGAGCTTTCTGGTTACAGAAGATTTTCTTTATCCCGTGGAATTCACTATTTTTTGTTCAGATTAAGCCTTTTTAGTGTTTCTTATTTTGCAATTTACTTTTTCAGAATAAGTGGATTTACAACATAATCTGGGCTGCTGCTTACAGCTGCACAAACAACACACTGCACAAGTCCGCTTACATTGTAACCTCTCACTTCTGGAGAGTCATGATGCAACTACCCTGAAAGCAAATGTGAGCTTCAAATTAAAAACTGGTCATTGCAGAGAACATTGAAAATGCAGAATCACACAAATAAAAATTTAACAATAAGTTAATAAACATTAGTAAATATATTGGTGGATCCTCTTCCAGTCTTCTTTTCTATACATATGTATAAATACATACTTTTGTTTTACAAATCTGAAATTATATTGTAACCAAATTTTTATGTAAAATGTTTTAAGGATCTTCCCGTATCTTAAATAACTGTATCTTAAATAATTTTTTCAAGTAAATAAAATATTTTCAACATGCAAGATGATCCATAATATTGATAATGGATATGTGTTTAATAGTTACACCATTATTGGATATTTCTGTTTTCACAAATACAATCTATCAAAAATAATTCTATTCCAGTCTTTCATCTAAATTTCCAACCCTTTAAGTCTTTGACCATATGAAAATGGAAATATTTAATCAAATAGTATCAGTACTTTTTTCTCATCCATATTCTTTGAGACTGCTCTTCTCACTCCACCACTTTTAGGATCATGTGCTATTTCTAATTCCCTTTCTTCTGGCCACACCAAGTAATTGTATCAAATTATAATGCTTTTAAAAGTATGATTAAAGAAAGGTCACTTGCAAGTACCCAACTATAGGACAGTAAAGAACAGAACTCACTCTGGATAAATCTTTCTCTCAGCTCTAGCTGACTATGATAAGTGGTTAAGGATCACCTGACTCTATTTCCAGAGAATCTCATTTAGCAGATCAGAGGTGGGGCTTAGGTAACATGTAGCTTTCAAATGGTCGTACAGCCTAGCCAGGGTTGAGAAATAATTTTCTATTAGTTTCCAATGGAAGAAAAGTTACTTTTATTTCCAGCTCTCTGCAACCTCCTATCAATTGGCCAGTGCCAACTTTGGTTCCTTTCACTTTTCAGTTACCACTTGACAATACATTTGACAGGAGAGGATTTCACTCCTCTTCTTATATAGCTATTCTTGAAGAAAGCAATTGTCAGGTCAATTCTATATGTTGGTGGTCATAAGCAGCAAAATTTAAAGGGCAGCCCAGGGAATTAAAGGATGTTGGGCATTGTCTCTTCTAAAGAACATTTAGAGGTGTACTATCCAACATGATGCCACTAGGCACATATGGCTATCGAGCAGCAGAAATGTGGCCAGTCCACATCAACACATTGCATAGGTATAAAGTGAAAAATGAATTTTGAAGACTGACTTCAAAAAAGAAAAAAATGTCTCATTAATTTTTATGTTTTTGCATATTAAAATAATTTTTGATGTTAGATTAAAGTACATTTTTAATCTCACCTGTTTTTCTTACTTTCTTTTAAATGTAGCTTTGGGTCTTACATTAGATTCTATCAAACAGACAATCTTGCCCACTGAGGCAAATTAAATTTGTTTTCACATTATTAGAAATTAATTTTAGGTATCTAAAATTATACAATATAATTAGAAATTTAGAATAGTTTCATTTTATGTCTATTCATTAATGTATATGAAAATCTCAGTTATTGCTACACAAAATGTTTGTCTTGCAAAATAAAATCATGGCATTTTCAGGAAAATGCATGGAAAGAGACCATCACGTTAAGGGGAAAAGGCAAAATCAGAAGGTCAAGTGGTGTGTTTTCTCTCATGTGCAAACACTAGAGAGGAAAAAGAAAAAGGCGGTGATGAATTTCCTAAAAACCAAAGGGAGATCAGTAGAGGAAAGGGAACCCGGAGTGGAAGGTAGGTGGAGAGAGGAAGTGCTGGGGAGTGATATTGGCCAAATTATGTTGTTACATTGTATGCATGTGTGAATATGGGACAACAAATCTGATCATATGTGCAATTATAATGTACCAATAAAATATGGACAAAAAACTTTTTTCAATAAATAGTTCATAATTTTTAAGTGTGCCTTGGAAAAAGAAACTTACATAAGTCACCATTTGTTTGATTTTCAGAAGCTTATTGTGGAGTGCTTTTCCACTCTCCCATGTTGATCAGACCATACCAGACACATTATATGCAAGACCGAGATGAAAGTTTTAGGTAACAGAGAATAGACAGGCTTATTTAGAGATTAAAAACTTGTATAGTACAAAGTCAACAACTTGTTCTACAAAAGAACCAGGATGATTACATTAAAGAAACGGCTTGGAGAGACTCATGGAGGGCTACCATACAGAAAAAGGGCTAACTAAGTTCTGGAGGCCCCAAGGAGCAGAGCTGGGCTTAAAGAATGGGGGCAACTTTGGGGGAAAAAAATGAAGTCAAAACAAGGGAGAATTTCTTATCAGAGTTTGCAGTGTAAGAAATGGGCTGATTTAGGAATTAATGAGAATCACATCAATGGAAGTGATTAGGCATACATGGGGAAATCATATGGCACAGAATTTTTTTGAGGGGTGTTGTCATTTTCAGAGTTTCATCTTAACATTTATAACATCATGACTAAGAGCACAAACTGAAAGTAGACAATCCAAGTTTGAATCATGAATTTCTGACCTTGAGCAATCAAGTACCTTCTCTCTTCCTCTCTTTTCTCATTGAGAAAATGTGGAATATGATGATGGACTGAATCTTAAGCTCATTTTAAGAGTTAAATGTTAATATGTTCATAAAACACTTTAAAAATGTGTAGCATGTGATATGTACAACTTATAGCTAATTTAATGCAAGCTCATGTTTCCATATAGAGTAAAAAGACTTCTCATCATGTTTATAATATTCATTCATTCATTCATTGGTTCATTCAACAAAGAAATATATTGAACACATATCATGTGCTGTACACTCTGCTAGGCACCAGGGAATAGAGTGGCCATTACAGAGAAGATTCCTGCCCTTATAAAATTTACATTCTCCAGGGGAGATGAGCACAGAGATGAACAATAAAAATGTAAATACACAAGAAGGAAAATATTTCGTAAGTCCTATTCAGTTATCACAGGATGGATGAAGTGATGGAAAGTGATTGGGGGTTGGATCATAAAAGGCCTCTCTGAAGATCTGAATCTCAGAAGGTGCTCTTGGTGGAAAGGCCATGAGATGGAAGTACGTTTGGAATGTTCAAGGATCAGAAAGAAGGTCATGTAAAGTTTAGTAAGCTGTGGGAGGACTGCCTAGGCATGTGAGGCTGGGAGGAGAAGGAGCCTTAGTGCAGAGCTTAGGTTTTACTCTGAGGCAATGAGAGGCTGTTGGAGGGGTGGAGAGCAGAATTGAAAGCAGGAAGGTCAATTCTGAGCCATCCTGGAGGGAGAAGATGGACTTCTACAGGTTATTTTTTTTTCCCTGAGTCTTGAGCCACCAGAAGAGAGTTAGTTTACCTCTTTTTTCATTTATATTTTGATTCTGTTTCAGGAGCCAAACATTTCATATATTTATGCATTTGGAATTTCAAAATCATAAATACTATTAATTCTGGACAAGAATGCTCTTGTTACAGATAAGAATTAGAGACCCAGGGGCTGGGGATGTGGCTCAAGTGGTAGCTCGCTCCCCTGGCATGCGTGCGGCCCGGGTTCGATCCTCAGCACCACATACCAACAAAGATGTTGTGTCCGCCGAGAACTAAAAAATAAATATTAAAAAATTTAAAAAAAAAAGAATTAGAGACTCAGAGTAGTGAAATCACTTCTCCAAGATTGCATTTTTGTCAATAATAGAAAAATAACCAGAGTTAGAATCACATAATTTACCAGCAACTAGACTGATCACCACTTATAGAACAAGCACTAAGGCTGGCACTCAATAGGGGGGGATGAAATTTATGTCACACATGTCATTTTTAGATGCAAGAAATAAATAGATTTTTAAAAGGAAGCACCGATTCCACCAACATGTATTTAACAAATGAATTTCCCATTACATCCAGTTTGTGTAACTATTGACTGATGTATTATTCACCTATTTAAAAAGAATCGATTTTCACTCTCAAGTAGATATTTGTCATCACCCTCTGCTTTATCTATCAAGCAAATAACTTCTAATAAAATGGGAATTTGGTGATTTGCTACTAAACCTGGAGGAGACTATGAATATGAGTTGAGAGGCTGTCCCTCAGTCTTCTCAACCCAAGCATGGGCAACATACATCAGACTGGTACTCACAGGCAATGATGTGTAGTGCTTCAGAATTCAAAGATGCATTGGAGATCAGGCGCTGGGTTGTGGCAGAGTGGCAGAGCGCCTGCCTCACACATGTGAGGCACTGGGTTCAATCCTCAGCACCACATAAAAATAAATAAACAAAATAAAGATATTGCATCCATCTATAACTAAAAAAAAAAAAAAAAGTTAAAAAATCCCTTGGAGATCACATAATTCAACAGTTCTCAGTGAATAATTTTCTGACCCACAGTATCAGTGTATCCTAGGAAATTGATAGAAATACAAATTCTCAGCCCCCACTCCAGACCTGCTCACTCAGACTTAGAGATGTGGCCCAGTAATGTGTGCTTTAACAAGCCCTCTGTGTGAAAGTGACCCATGCTGCAGTTTGAGAACCACTGGTCTCCAGACTCTTGATTGCCCAGATGAGACAACTGAGAATCAGGGAAATAAGGTGATTTGCTCTAGATGACCCAGCTTAGCTCTAAAAGCATGTCTAGAACCTGGGCCTCCTGGCTCCTCGTGCCATGTATTTACACCCTGAACTGTGCTTCCTCCTTTTCTCTGCAATCGCAACCCGAGAAGCCCAGGTTGGCTGCAATCGTCATTGCTTTTTGTTTGTGCCTTTTTATCCCTGCATCAGGGAAAGGTATGTTTCACTGAAGCACCTGGGCTCTTTCGTTTCTTTTTGGACAGTTGCAGGATTTGTTGTTTGAAAGATGCATAAATAATGAGCAGACATAGCCAGCCCTTTTTAGCTATGGCTAAACCTTAGAAAGGAGCACAGAACTGCTCAAAGTCCAGCCTCTTCCAGATTCAATTTGAATAACTTAAAAAAAAAAAAAAGAATAAGATCCACTATCTATTTTCCCAAGCATTTATCTGATCATAGCTTCAATACAAGCTTTCTGTTTGTTTATTTGTTGAGGAATGAATTAATACAAAGGTCCCAGTAGATGTGGAAAGACAGTTGAAACACTAGCCTGAAAATTCAGATGACCAGTGAATATTTGGTAGCACCAGGCCATAGCAATGTACCCCCTTGCTTTCTTTGCTAGGAAGATGGTATTACAAATTCAGTTCCCACTAAAAAGAGATCTTGTCATCCTAGAACTTTACCTGGCATCTCCTTTCTGCCGTTGTTAATATGGTCAAATACAATACAGTTACCCCAACATTTGGATGGTTGTTTCTGGAGTGTAGGAGTGATTGAGGGTGTTTCTGTGTGCAGAAGAGAAAAGCAAAGAAAGACTTAGAAAAATGGGCAGAGAAGCAAAATCAATGTTGGCAATTGGCTATCTGAAGAAATCAGTCATTAAAGCAAGGCACATGCTATTTACATGGCATGGTCCCCATTCATCCTTCCTCATAGCCCCCTCCTATTCCAGTTTGTTCTCCTAAGCACTGAGGGTCCAGCCTGGCTGGCCTCTTATGTAAGTCTGAAATCAGATCTGGCCTGTGGTTTGTTTTAGCCTGTCACAGACGCAGGGCGCTGTGTTGCCCTGGACAAGGCTGTTCAGCATAGCATATGACTGCAAATCTTCTTTTTCATGCACCACAGTGGGGACCTTTGTCCTAGCAGTGATTTAGCAGCTTTTATTAGCCTGAGAAGCAGCCAGTAATCAGGAGACATTTAAAGTGGGAGCTTGCTCATTTCGGTGGAGAAAAATCTAGAAACCAATGGCTCTCTAAAAATTATTTTTGGTGAAAGAAAAATAAAACCTTAATAAGTCTAAGTACCTGATATGTTTCTATTTGTAATTTGTCATTGCTCAAACCAATTCACATATAATTTTGCAAGGACTTGAAGTCTCAACTGTTAAACAGTTTCTTTAAAACTCTGCATTTGCCAAGTCAGGAAGCACAGAGGTTTAGTTAACTCGGAGTTTTTGGAAGTATGCATTTTTTAAAAAGCATATGTCTTGGATAGTGGCTCTGAGTAGGTTATTCAGGTTCTGGAGTGTCCACTGCTTTTAAATTCACTGTAATTCCAATTAGAGCTTGGGCTCAGGGGTTGGCAGCAGCTGCAAATAAGAACTAATAATGTTTCATTCCACTACTTATGTATTCTGCAAATGTGTCCTTGACATGGTAGTTTGCATATGATGTCAGCGTGGGAAAATAAGAAGGTATTAGCATCTGTAAGACCGGCAGAAATTTCTCAGAGAAGTCACCTCTCAAGCTCATGTATCTGATTCCACAATTCGGGCTGTTTCCTTTTTTTTTTTTTTTTTAATGTATTTTTGTGATTTTTTAAAAATTTTTACTGGTTGAGTTATAAAATATTGATGGTTCTTTATGTGTGTATACTTTTTTAAAAAAAGGTTTTTATTCACTCCTCTTTAAGATTAAATTTCCCAGGTTGGTCTTCCATTGTATTTTTAAAATAGATACAAAATAATGTCAGAAATTTAGATGTGTGTATAGCCATCAGTGTAAAGACTTGTGGTTGAAATGCTTTCTCTGGGTTCCTGAAACTTGTGGAAAGACAGAAGAGGCATGATATGGAATCAATTCCTTTACATCATATACTTATTATTGATTTATATAATTGTAAAAACACAAAAGCCTCTGCTGTAGGTCTGGGGACTCTCTTATAGTGAAACAGTGTCATATGGCACTAAAAAAGTAAAATGAGCCTTTCTAAAGGAACTCTTGCTTTTAAAATGTAGCATAAATGATCTTATCGCTACAGCAAGGAGTTTGATCCTGATTCACAAAGAGCTGGAGTTATGCAGTCAAAGAAAAGTGGAGCCCTGTCCATTTACCTGAGGATTTGGGGACCATCCACAGTGACCAGGCAGATTGTTCAGGAAACAAAGCCCACCCTTCCTGCACTATCTGATGCGATAGATGGTCTTGTATTTCCCAGATAATTGCACCACACAGTTTTGCTTTGCTGGGTCATAGCAATTGGCTGATCTGCCATGAGATAAACAGGGGGAGAATCACCAGAAAAGTCATTCCTTTAGAAGTATTTACCTGTATTGGGTGCTTTGTGTGCTGGGGAGTAAGTTACCAGGGTGGGGAGGAATACTGAGGAGGATGGAGCTAGTTGAGGCCATTAAAATATTTTTACACCAACTTGCTATTGCCCCAGTGGCTGAACCCAGAATTTTTGTGACTTTCTTCACAAATGATTTGTTAATGTTTATCCCTGAGATAGATTCTAGATGTTCTGACTCATTATCTTGAGGATTTTTTCCCTCCCTACTATGAATATACTATCATGTAGTAGATACTGTTCCTTGTCTCATCAGTATTTATTGTCCCATCTCCTTTCTACTAGAACTCTCCGCTACCACCCTCTTTTTATTTTTTACCCAGGAACAAACCTTTTCCCCTTGTAGCTCTCTTCCCATCCCTATTATCAGATTGAATCAGTCTGCATGAATCAAAGCAACCTTCTCTGTGCTTGTCTGAGATTTGTTCAGGAAACAGACATTAGCCAGTCATCATATGCCATTCTCAGACACCACTGATGATTCAGGTAAACTGACGGAAAAGGCTTTTATCCACATGTGGGGGAGAGGTTCTCTTGCCTTTCACAGACATGAATAAGGAAGCAAGTGCCCCCCTTGCTGCTGGTATACATCCTGAAGCAATACAACAAGCCAACTTGAAGAACAAGCCTCACAGTTGGAAGAATGTGATGCCTAGAGAACAAGCCAAACCCTAATGGTATTGTTCCTTAATCTCTTTTCCTGACCTGGATGTTTTCAGTGAGTTAATAAATGTAATTGTTTCAGCTGATCTGAGTCAGAACTTTTGTGACTTGAACTTGAATGCACTCCACCTGGTGCACCCTGATGTGCTCGGATATGTAAATATGCCCGGACAAGTGACTTGGACTAGAGAAGTAGTTCTACTTTACAGAGGATCCTAGATCATTGGTAAGGTGGCTTTCCACAACTTTGTCCTGATTATGGTAATAGCCAAGAATGCTTTGTAACATCACTCAATACTCAAAGCACAAAGACAAAACTGTTAGGGGCCTCTGTGTACAAATTGTAACAGAAATAAGCTGAGAAGCAGAAGTTCTGTCTTGTTCTTTAATTGGTTTGGTTTTGATTGCTTGACGACAAGAAAACATCACGTTTTATTTTTTTTTCTAGTTGTCTAATATTAGGCTCATTTATTAGTTCATGTTGTATTTTCCATAAGCTTTAAGCTTCTTGAACTTAAGCTATGACAACCAACTACTATATAAAATTTAGAAACAACGTATCATAGCCTATATCACAGTCTCAGTTGCCAGAGTATACCATTGTTAGCAGATGATTATGTAATATGCTTCTTATCATCGAGTACAAATTTTCATTAATATTTACATGCATGCTATTCTTTGAACTGCTGTATTTTTCACATGCGGCAAATGTCTTGATTAATGTTACATTCCATTTGAATTGTACCATCTCTCAGAGCTGCCCTTCCTTTTGTGGCTGCTTCTCCTCAGATAGCTGTGACCAGCTTGTATACCTAGGATTGAAAGGATGTTCAGTTGAGCCTGAGCAGGAGGGGACAGGTGTCACTGTCTGGGAGTATTATTCCTCATGGAGAATCTGTTGTCCTTGCATTGACGCCTCTTTGAGAGATGCCTATCACCACTGCCAGTTTGCCCTCTTTCTCTACCTTTTCATCTAGTGCTCATCCCTACTTCAGTATTAACATTAAACAGACACACAGACTGACTTTATAACTGAAGTGAATAGAGACTCACTTTTTATCATGCACTGCAATCCCTTGTTCATCCTCCACTGAGCACATACTTATGGGACACCCTAGCAAGGAATGAATGGATCAGCATACCCTACCTTCAGGGTTTCCAGTCTGTTGGAGTGGACAAATATATGACACAAGAAACAAAAGATTAGTTCTCTAAAGAGAAAGGAACAATGAGCATCTGCAAGCCCCACTTCTCTTCAGCAGCTTTTAAACTTACACGATATAGTTGTTCATAAGCCTTAGGACTGGTTATTTGTCAGCTATCCTGGGACTTTAGTTCCAGAAAGGATCTGAGCACTTGTCTACTATTATAAAAATCCCCCTTGGAGAGAGTTCATTACAAGCAGACACATGTAAGTGGTCATTGTTAGCAACAATTATGAGAAGAAAATTCTAGGGAGAGTGTGACTGGCCCATTTAATTAAGACTCTTGCACTAAAGCAGAGTTGTCAACTTTAAAAATGTTATATTTGGTAGCCATATTTTGCTGAAGGCATAGAATTGATAACCTCCATGGTCTAGTGGGGGCAGAATATATGAAATTACTGTTTTGAAAAATCCAAAGCACAGGATCTCTGTAAACCATATTTCCTTATATATTTGTGTCTTTTATTTCTCCCTTTCCTTTTCTTTTTTTGCAGTGCTGGGGATCAAATCCAGTACCTTCTGCATGCTAGGCAAGTACTCTACCACTGAGCCCTTATTTGTGTCTTTTTAACAAATAATTTTATTTACTTCTACATTAGAATGATTTTCAGACTTCTTATATCCTTCAAGAGGTAGAATGAGGGCTAGGGCTGGGGCTGGGGCTCAGCGGTAGCGCACTTGCCTGGCATATGTGAGGCACTGAGTTCGATTCTCAGCACCGAATGTAAGTAAATAAAATAAAGGTCTATCAACAACTAAAAAAAATTAAAGAAAAAAGGTAGAGTGAGTCTCCATACATTGCCTCCCATGCTCCAAGGTACAGAAACTAATGGAAGGCAGACAACTCAGAGCTAGCTGCCTCTGCCAAAATGTGAAAAGGAGACTTGCATTGTGTGGAGTTAGTGGGGGACAACTGCCTTGACCCTAGCTCACAAAACATAGTCCCAATAACCTCGGCCACCATTTTTCTTTGCCTGTTTTTATGTCTCTATGAGTTACTATTCTTTTTAATATAGCCACAGTATCACCTTTGACTTTCCACATTATTGAATGAGCTAGAAATTTGATGAGATTTAAAAACAAATCCAGATATTTCAGTCTGGATTTTTATACATGAAAATAAGACCTCTGGGCTTTAAAGTTCACTCAGGCTAGATGGGATAATAATGGTAATATCTGGTTTTCTATCACATATTTTTTTAACCAAAGAGATGAATGCACCCTGATAGCGATATTGCAATATTCATAACATTCCATACAGTAGATGTAATATTGTTATTCTTCCTTGTTTATGAGAAAACCAAGGTCTGCTCCTTTTAAGACATTGTTCAAGGTCATGTGGGAAGTGGTTGAATTGGTATTCTCAAGGTCTTTACGGAAGGATCTAAGAATTTCATGTAAATGTAGCATACAACTACATTGCAAATCATTTATACAATCCCATTTGTATGTATTAACATTGGGTAGTCATATGAAATGAATCCTGCTTGAAATTCACATTCACGTGTCTCAAAAAACTAAAGCAAGGATATTCAGAAAATATTAAGACAACTTGAGCAAGTGTGTCCTCTAGAACTCACCCTTTTGTATTCACTATTCTTTGGTGACATCTGAATACAAGCCTCCAGGCTTCTCATACAACATGTTATGTAAGAGTGAGAATCTGTCTCTAGAAGCATCCTTTAGCTGTTTTTCTTACAGGCTGGTTTATGAAGTTCAAATTGCAGGCCACATCTTCCAGTGCAATGTATGTTTAACCTATTGTGTGCTTTGAGTGTGGTTTAATTAGGGTGCTCAGAATCTGAGGAAAGGCAGAAAGTTCCTTGTAGCACAGTCTCTTGAATTCTCTCGCAGTGTAAGAGTGTTACCCTACCCAAAGTATATCAAAGAGCACTGTGGCACCTCAAATGAACAATTGCGCTTCCCAGATCACTCTAACTCCAAGCAAGACGATTGAACCTAAAACACCAGGGAAGAAAGTATGATGAGAGTTGCTTATTCATAGATTTAAGAAAATACAGAGAGAGATTCTCACAAGTTTTCAAATTTGGCAAAAGTATCTGAGCATCTCTCTAGAGAGAGACTAAAGATTGTTGGATTAAATATTAAAGCTGATTCAAAAGATCTTGGGCATCTTTTTAAATTTTATTTGACAACAAATCTAATAGTAATTTATCTTATAACTATATATAATAAACTTAAGTTTCTTTCAGTGTTGATAAATGATGTGTTATGTCCTCAGCTTATCTATAATTTCAGAATTACTTGCCCAACTAAAAAATCAAAAGTAAAACCTGTAATTGCTTCTTTCCTGCAACCACATGGGTTCTGATTCTCTCACATGGTCCTCTCAGAGCCCTGGAAATGTTCACTGTCTGCCATAATGCCAACTGAAAGTACTTTGTATCAAGAGTAAGCCTTGAAATTCATCATGAGGCCATAGTCTTAGCTTTCAACCCACAGGGTAGATAGGTAGCTGTTATTCCTTCAAGTTCCCACGTCAAATTAAAGATGTTGCCTCTAATAAATTCATTTTTCCTTCCATTTCTGTGTAAGAAAATAAGCCCCACTTTTCTACAGATTCCAATGGATGGAATAAGAAGAAATATTAGAGTCAAGTTGCAGCTATAGAAATTGATGCTTTCAACTAAATCTTTTCCGGAGTTGAGGAATGAACTATTTGAGCTCACCTATTGGCACCTCCTGTGTTGTAGATTTCTGTGTTTTGTGTTCTAATGTCAATCAAAATGAGGATTGAAATATCAGGGGAAAAATAGTTAATAAAACACATATTCTCTTGAAATATGCTCAAAGTAAATATCTTATTTTTGTATTAACAAAAGCTTAAACAACCATACTTTGGTATCTGTCTGTAAGTTCCAACTACATGAAGATGAATTTAAAATTTCAAACCTTTTATTTTTAGTTTAAAATAACATTTTAAGGGGAGGGAGGAGAAGAGAAAGGAGAAATACTGAGGAATAATATTGGCCAATTTAGATTATTATATTGTGTGTATGTACAAATATGTAACAATAAACTGATCATTATGTGTAATTATAATGCACTGATAAAAAAAATGGAGAAAAAAAGAACAATAACAACAAAATATTTTCAGAAATTTTTAAAAAAGGGACAACTGATTGATGTGTTGCATTTTTTCACAAAATTAGAACCACTGAAGATAAAAATTGTCAGAGTTTTATCAAGGAGGATTAGTTCTTAGCAATATTTTATTTTTTATTTTGAATAACTTTAGATTTATAAAAAGGTACAAAAATAATACAGAAATCTCATATATACCCTTTACTCAACTTCCTATAGTGTAATAACTTACATAATCAGAGTGCTTTAAACAATATCAGTAAATAAGCATTGTTCCAATACTACTAATATTCAGGCATTACTCATATTTGACTAATTTTTCCTTTAATATTTTCTTTCTCTTCTAGCCTCCAATCCAGAATCCCACATTGTAATTAGCTGATGATATTCCCTTTTAATCTATGAATTTCTCAGTCTTTCTTGTCTATCATGTCCTTAGCTCTTTTAATGAGTACTGTTCAGGTATTACATAGAATGTTACTCAACTAAATTTGGGTTTGGCTGATGTTTTCTCATAAGCAGAGTGATGATATGCATAGTTGTCTTAACATGTAATCTTTGTCAAAGATGCATCTTTGATCAGAAAAGCAATGTTGTGTTCTTTCCTCTGAATTCTATCAGAAGGTAGTGCTTATTGATAATTCTGTCATATGGATGGCATTTACTCAAATCATTTGCTTAATATATGGTAAACCACTGGTAATCTTGAGACCAATATCTTTGCGCCAGTGAAAACTTCCATACCAAAATGTGCTCCTGCATATTTAAGACTAATATTCTATTGTCCACCCAATTCTGATGAATGTGACATCATACATTACCCATAAAGAGATGCTAAGATATTACTCTCAGTATCTCAAAATTAGATGTAATGGAGCAGGAATTCAAGTAAAAGACTTTGTAATATACTGTTACCCCTGCAAAATTTTCAGTGTGTGTGTTTCAATATATTATTGCATTTGTAATACTTGATGTTATTTTGATGAGTTTCATGCCAAAATTATCAAGAGATTCATAAATTTGCATTTGTTTGGAAATCCCCTTGGAGAACAGGACTAGAGATCTGAATGCTTTGAGAATACCCCCTTTGCTTTGCTGCTAATTTGCTCCCTCTGAGGCATGATGTGCCCATTTTCTTTACTCCACCCCTCAGCACAACCTGGTGCTGGCTCAGGTGGCTCTAAAGCTATGAGAGGGTTAAATGTTAGATTCATTTCTAAACAGGTATCAGCTGATAAAGAGATTGCAATCCCTTTCAGTAGGGATCTTGGCAAGAAAGAGTCACTCAGCTAGAATTTTTGAAAACTTTTTAAATATTTTATCTTTATTTTAAAATAATTTTTATTTACAGAAAAGTTGCAAAAATAGTACAAAATTCTCATGTGTCTGCTTTACCCAGATTTCTCTATTGCTAACACTTTATCACTTTTGTTTTCTCATTCTCTGTGTCCCTCTTTTCCTCTCTTCCTCTAGCTCCATGTATATCTGTGAGTATATAAACAATACGCATTATTTTTTTTTTCTGTTTCATTTGAAAGTTGGGTAAAAACATGATGTCCCTGTACTCCCTTAAATACTTCAAAGTGCATTTCCTAACAATGAGCACATTATCTCATATAACCACAGTACAATCATCAAAACTAAGAAATTAACGAGGATATACTACCATTTCCTAATGCACAGACCTTTTTGTATCTCATCTTCTTTGTCAGTAATGTTCTTTATCACAAAAGACGAGATTCGTGTGTGGAATCCAATCCAGGATCACATGTTGAATTTACTTGTCCTGTCTCTCTAGTCTCCTTTTATCTGGAGTATTTCCTCAGTCAGGTTTTTTTTTTTTTTTTTCTTTTATGACATTGACATTTTGAAATGTAAAGGCCAGTTATTTTGTAGAAGGTCCCTCACATTTGGATTTGCCCTATGTTTCCTCATGGTTAGACTGAAATTATGTGTTTTTAAGTGACATGTCTTGAGACACTCATAACAAGGGGACTAAGTATACAGGTCTGGGCAAAGCAGAGGAAATCAGCAGGGGACACAGGGACACTCAGAGCTAGCAACAAAGGAAGGTCTCAGGGGAGTCTGTTAGAAAATCAGAGGGGGCAGGCGAGGGAAAGGGGGACAGAGAAAAGCAACAGTTTCAGAGAGATACAGATACTTCCAGCACCGTGGTCAAGCTCAGTATGAATGGGAGCAGATGTCTCTCAGTGGCTGAATATAATGAGAAGCCAGAAGGCCAGGAGGACCAGTGATATAGTTCAGCCTCCCCGAGCAAAAGCAAGGCAAAGAAGAGCAGAGAATGGATCTAATAGGCAATGGAGAATAGCTACTGATCTTAATATTCCTACTTTTTTCATTTCTCTCTAATTAGCACATACCATCAAGCTATAAGGTATAATGTAGGTAATGTTCTACACAGTAAAATATAAAGAATTTTCTAAACTATGAATTGGAAAACCTGGGCTCAATTGTCAGTGTCACCTCTTTTGAACATGTTAACGTAGGCCAGATACTTAGACCCTCTGAGTTCTTGGAAAGACACATCCTTTGACTGTCCATCTCCGACATGGTGCAGTGAGAAAGATTATCATATCAATAGGTGTAGAGTTATGAAGTTAGTCACTATTCATGAACTAAAAGCAAAAGCAAATGAAACATCATGATTTGTGTTTATGTCTCATAATCAAAGGAAGAATTTCCATGCCTCTTTAGAAGATTTATCTTCTAAGAGAACCTTTTTCTCTTGTAGTATACCTTTGTGGTCTCTACCCCTTTATTACTTGCTGGGGAGTTGCATCAGTTGCAAATGACTGTATCTTGTCATTTTATCACATTTGAGGATATTTCTGAAGAGAATTGTACTTGATTTAGCTGGTTTATCTCTTGATGTCTCTGTTTTTCTTGCCTCTTTGTATTTCTGCCATCATTACTTTGTATGGTTGATTTATGGTTCTTTCAATAGTAAGTAAATATCCAGTTGATGTGAGGTAGAGAGAATGAATTTAAGTATGGTTTTTAGGTATGTTTCTTTAAAAAGCATATACATATTGAATCCTCTGGGTTTCCAAGGAACTTAAAAACGAAAAGAAGTTTTTGTAGTTGTTGTTTTAGTGCGAATGGAATAAAGCACTGGCAAGTGGAGATTTTAACAGGATCTCAGTTCTAGTAACTTAAAAAAAGCAAGATGTTAACAGGAGCTTAGCTTTGAATTGTAGAACTGAGAAAGTGCAGCTTTCTGATTGGCAGCAAACATTCAAAGCATCTTTCCACTTCCAACCTCTCTGTATGGGTTGAGTAAATATTGGTTCACTGGCATGGTTGAGCAGCGGTGACTATCACAAATTGTCTTTAATGTAATTGGCACTTGTCAGATACATGGAAAGAAAATAAATATTTCTTCAAATTTCCTATTATATCGCTAACTCTCTGTTATAGTGGTGGTTCCTATTTTTTGTTACTTGAATCTAGTGTTGAAGACCTAAGGACATCAACCCCAGGTAGCATGGTAACTCTTAACTGGAAACACCCATTCTTTCCAAGGATACAGCACAGCACCATATACTCGCTTAGCAGAGAGCTCCCTGTGCATAATCCATTTATTCATAAATTTCTACAAACACTATTACTGTTTGATAATTGACAGAGAAAACCAATGGGTTGATTTCAACTATTTCTCTTTGCTTTAAATTTAGTAACCTCTTACAAGAGAAGAATAAATACTTGAGACTTATGCACATCAAAATCAGTATGTTGATTAAAATCATATAAATGACAATTCTGGTCACTGTCCATTGCCAGCTTTCACTTTAGCTGGCTGATATCAACATCAGACTTTTTCGTACACATTTTATACATTTGAGGTCACTGTGATTTTGTTTATTTTTAAAGAGTCTTCCCTTCTTAAGCAGGTATGTGACCTCTTAGCAGTTCAATTTATAGAATGTAAAGTTAAGCTGAAGATTATTTATCTGTACTTATTCAAAAAGCAGAATGTAAAAACCTGTCTTGCTACCTTAACACATGACTTTCTTTTAAAAGCATCCTTTTTTCATGCATTTTTTATTTGAGCTTTTCTGCTTATGTGTTGACAAAACAAATTTTAGATTACGTATGATTAACCTGTGGACATTTGTCCAGTGAGATTTTCTAGAGTGCTATCATCTATCTCTGCCATAAGTCACACAGTTCCCTTCCTGTCTTTAGATGAATATCAGAATTGCCTAATTTGAATGAAACTGTCCTGATTAATGACAAGTACTCTTTGAACAAGACGTTCTGATGATCTCCAATCCTAAAATTCCCTGTTAAAAGGTTATATAAAAATACTTCATATACTGCAATTTGCTCTCATGCACTGACAAAATATAAATGAAAAAGACCATGGGCATCTGTGTATTTGTTATATATTGAGAGAGATGAAAAATCTGCTTCCTTCTTCTCTCTTTTACCAACCCCTGTCACCTCTAATGATGAAAGGATGCGTGAGGAAATGATAAAATCCAAGACCAGGGAAATCCATTAGCTAAAATATGCTCTCCATTAAAGCCTTTCATCAAACACTTTTACAGCTCTTCAACTTTCTCAGCTTTATGAGATCTAAATTTTTAAAATTAGAATTGCAAAATAATCCTGCTTCCTATAGTTGTTGGAAGGATATGAGATAATATACATACATTTCTTCTCATGTGTTGAGAACCTATTATTTATGTTATTTTCTATTATTTTTGTGGGTCTAATACTATCAATAGCTTTATAGTTCTACAGTAGTTCCTATACCCTTCCTTAAATCTTTCCCTTTTGGAAGATGACTCCTTCCTAAGTTATCTGGAGGAAGTGGTTAGATGTGAGGCTGATAGCCAAGTTAAATCAGAGAAGTTGGTATTTCAGTTGTTCAGCCTTATTGACATTGCCATTTGATATGAATCGTCTTCCTAAGAAAAAAACTCAAAAGCTTCTGCTTAAAGGAATGTGTTTTAAAGCTGTTGTTTCTACCTGACTAATTTGGGCAGACTCTTGTCCAAGGAAAGCTGGATAGTTCCAAAGAAGAGGAAGGAGAGATGGACAAGAGACAAAATTGAATTGGACTTTCATGTTTTTTTCTTGGTCATTGAGCTCACATAATCACAGTAGGAAAAAGAGAAGGAATTCAGAGAAGGTATTAAATGGCAAGGGTAAAAAAACAGAGTCTCCCAATATCATGGCTTTCAGGGAGAGGAACAAGACAAAATGTGGGGGGAAGTGATGATGAGAAACCATAGTTTTGATGGGTGCCATCTTTTCCAAAATAATGAGACTTGCCATATCCATTCATCACACAACCTCCCCTCATTCTGAACCTTTGCTTCCAGGGATGAGGAAAACAGTATGACTCATGCACACTAAGGCTCAGCAGTCCTACTTTCCAAACTGAAGAAGCACATTCCTTTCCCAGAGTGAGCAGGTGCTGTCATTCAAAGGCATTGAAAACATCTGTTTTTCCTTTGGAATACAAGTGCCAGAAAAGAAAACATATTTTGACCATTTAAACAGCAAACATTAAGAACTGTTTAGTGACTTATCTCAGGGTGCTTTTAAGCCTAGTCTCATTTTATTTTTTCAAGTCAGAGTTGGAGCAACTCATAGGGGTTTCTATGTGTTCATCAACCATAAACCTAGAATATACGTGGATAAATTCTGATGCTTACCAATCTAACACACCATTCCCGATTCTTCCTTTTCTCCACCAAATAGAGTCCAGATGTTCCAAACTTAGTAATATTTTACATGTTAAAAGTGTGTGGTTTTGCTGAACAAAACAAAATAAAATAAAATTCAGCACTGGACAGCACTCCCCAAGGACAGCTGCTTGATTCAGGTAGAAAGGGCCCTGTCTCCATACTGGCCTGAAGCATCAAGTTATATAAATTTTCTGAAAATAGAAACCTAACAAAATTATTGTGATCTTTTTAGGTTATTACATCAGGGATATAAAGAGAAGTCCCCTACAGTGATAAAAATTAACAAAATAGATGATTATAAGAGTAGCAATCACTTCTTTTCAAGAAGATAAACTAGAAAGTTGTCTTAAAAATGTCATAAAGGTTTGAAATAGCATTATCACTTAGAGTGACTTGACCACTTAAAATCTAAATCTAAACCTGCATTCATGAGTATGAGCATATATTAAAATATTTGCAGTTTCCACAGTCTATTTACATTGTCACAGTTGTATAGCTATAAATATCTTTCATCTTTTACCAAATGTTAAAAATCACAACTTCAAAAAAGTTTCCATTAGAAGAAATCCTATTCTAATAACACTCAAGAGATACATCCCTACCTGGCTAGTCATATTAGCATGAAATGTACAAGTGTTAAAAGTTTTTATTCACAGGCTGTTGCTGGGATGAATATAAACCATCAAGATGTTATTGTGTAAATAAAGCATATGTCAAGCTACTTCTTTCACAACACACAGTGGGAAAAAATTTTAGTAGGATGAAATTATTGTTATTCTATAAGCCCAGTTTTTAAGTTTTATTAATTAAAACAATGAACTATTTTTCATTTCAAGCTTTATTTGATAAAGTTTACATTTATTTTTCTTCTTAGTTTTGGAGAACATATGAAATGATTCTTTTTTAAAAACATTTATTTTTTAGTTGTAGGTGAACACAATATCTTTACTTAATTTTTATCTGGTGCTGGCAATCGAACTCAGTGCCTCACGCATGCTAAGCAAGCACTTTTCCTCTGCACTACAACCCCAGCCCCGTGAAATGATTCTTTAAAAAAAATTATTGTTAAAAGTGCTGTATTCAATGACCTTAATAAATCATATATACTAAAGTACATAATGTACAGTATGATCATAGGTGAGTTTATTAAAAATGTCAATGCTGTTTTTTGGTAAAGATCATTATGACAGCTTACAAAGTTGTATTGATGCCAATTCAAGAGTGTTTGTTACACACAAGGAGGTAATAAATATTTTTATTGTACTGTCTAATGTCTGAAGACAAGATTAATTCACAAATTTGATATTTTGCATTGAAACAACAAACAGAAAGGCCAGTCACAGATATTGTGCTTAACAGGTAAAGTGGGTGCTATTTTCATAAGCCCTATTCAACATTGAAACAAATTGGTGACTCCCAAAATAACCTAAAAATTAAGAAATTTTGATATTTTTGTTTATAAATAATTTAAAATACCTCTGGGAAATTACAAATAGAAAATATTATGTGCTGCATTTTTCATAAATATGACTCTCTGACAACTACAATATAGATGCAAATTTCTCTTTCTTTGACTGTATACAAATAAGGCCTCACAGCCAGCATATCCAGTGGGGGATTCAGCTGTATGTTTTCTTTGCCAAATATCTGGAAACATTTGACAGTTTTATTCCTTTTTTAAACATCACTAAATATTTGTTTAGGATCCTATTTTTTTTATTCTTCCTCTTTTTACCATGCACCTTAAAAAAGAACAGCATACACATTTTAACAGTATAAAACTCCAGCTGATATTATTTAGGATTAAGAAAACTCTGCCAATCTTATAAGACTAAAATTCTTTCTTCCTCTGAAATCTTTTTGGGAATGACACAGAGAATAATTGATAAAATAAATGTAACTTTTTAGAAATTGGAGTTATTTTTGATGGAAAGAATTTCTTCATAAGCATTTTTCCAACAGCTTTGTTCCAGTCTTTATGGTTTAGTATTTATATCATTACATGCCATTATTTGTTAAATTAATAGAATGCTGCACACAGGCATATATGTGCTGAGTGTGTAAATGAATATGTATTTGTCATCTTTAATGTATTTGAATTTGGCTGATGTACCCATAAAAAAGCCTCCAGCATATTTGCATAATTAAGCATAATATTATGATAAACCATTTCAAGGGAAAAAGTTGGTCTTACAATCACAATATGTTTATTTTTTAACCTTGTATGCTCAGAATACATCTATCAGAAGAATTGGAGGTAGAAAAATTGGCTTTATCTTTGCAAAGAAATGTGAAAGGAAAAAATGTTATTTTAATTAACCTTGTTTTGCCAAAAAAGAGTAATTATATAACACAAATATTAAACATGACTGATTCAGTTTCAGGGACAATTTCAAGATTGTCCTATTTTTCCAAATTTTCAACTAAGAAAAGGATTCTAGAAGGTGATATCAACTAGGACTAATGTGTACTGCAGCTCTTATATTTGTGTGCCTATGTGTGTATGTGTGTGTGCATGTTGTTATTATGATGTGTCTATTTTTGCAACCATCACAGGGCCTGAAAAACAGTGTTCAATACATATCTTTTGACTAATTATTACTCCATCCAAATTACATCATCTTACATATATGAATGTTAACAAACCATCTTGATAGGATAGTGGTTTGAATAAACTTTGAAAATGTGTAAGTTTTGGGAGTCACATGATGGTTATAAATTAATAATAATAGTAATAAATTAATAGCAAATGTGGGTGAATTTGGTAGCCCAAAAGAAAATTCATGAACAAAACAGAACATAGTTTAACCTATAGGGAAATGTATGTGTTCATTTCTTCCCCAAGGCTCTAGGTCGGTACTGTAGTTATTGGTGACATCGTGTGGTTGCTGTTGGTATCGACAGCAAAGTCAGCATTTCCTAAAAAAAAAAAAAAAAAAAAAAAAAAAAAAGCAATCAGCAAAATAAAGATTTTAAATGTATATTATTTGAATTAAATTTGAAACAAAAAAACTTCCCTTATACCATGCCATGACTAATCCTTTTTACTTCAAATTCTGGACTTATTTTAAACTATTGTGATATGCAGACATGTAAAACCTGATGAGTTTTAATACTAGCTGGCAAGTGAGTCCTTAGGAGCAAATATATTTTGCTATAGTATTTGCTATTTTCCATTTTAAAAGCTTAATAGCTTTAATTACCAAAGCTGAGGAATAGTTGTTCTCTTCAAAGGAGGGTAGAATTCTCTATTCACTGATTCACGTCTTTACTAGAAAATGCTACTCTTGTGAAAAGCATTTTAAAAACTAAATTCATGTCTTTTATTTGACTTAAATTATCTATGGTGTTTTGGGATGTTTGTTTGTTTGTTTGTTTGTTTGTTTTCATAGTGCTGGGGATGGGTGAAACCCAGGGCTTCATGCATGCTAGGCAAGTGCTCTGCCACTGAGCTTTATCCCCAAACCCTATTATCTCTGATATTTTAGTCAAATATTATCATTGTTGGAGGGAACCTAGCAATACTAAGAGTTAAGAAGTGTTTTGTCATAATTCCCTTTTCAATTCATAATAGAAAAAAGTGAATAAAAAAAACTTGACCTTTATTTAGTAAACAAGACTGATGCTTGCTAACACCATAAACTGTCTTCTATGAAGTCATCCCTGTAGTCTCATAAGAGGGGAGGTTGCAGTCATAAATACAGCCCAGTTCTGCTGGAGCAAAGGCAGAGCTGACAGGCAGCCTTTCCAGCACAGTGTAGAAACTGCTCTATAAGACATCTTCCTCACAGAACTAAAAGGTGTTAATTCCTCAGTCGACATTCCTGGTGAGTACCATGTCTGCACCTCCTGAGGCTCTTACCTAGTTTACACCTTATGCTATATCACATAATACAGAACCCTCTAGGGAACTGGCTTTCCCTACCTGGGGGAGGACTGCTAAACTCACATATCACCACCCGAGATATCAATTTGCGACTTTTGCTAGGGTTTAGTGAAAGCAGGTTCCCTAGAGGAACTCCTATTATACCATGCGATACTAAATGAAAAGCTCTCTCATTCTCTCTTTCTCTCTCTCTCTCTTTAAAATTCAGGCTGCTAAATTCAATGGGATGGAGAGGCACAGATAACATTTATTTATATAGGCAATTGTCACTGGTCTTAAAGGAAAACCGGGATGATAAGGGCCAGTATTAAAGAAAATATGATGGTCAGTTATGTCTCAATACAAAAGTCACAGGAAATGCGATCTTTATTTGACTATGAACATATCCCAAAGAAAGCAGAGAGATGAGCTCTTTTTTTCCCTGAGCTTAGATGACTGAGGGAATCTGGGAATGAGCCTGGCACTGCAGAGCAGGCTATTTTTGGAGAGAGCCAAGACCTGCAGTTGCTTCTCATCGAGAAAGATGCCCCACTGTGATAGCCGGCTATTGAACTGGTGGCATTGGCAATTGATGAGGCGATGGTATCACCCTTTAAGTGCAGGTCACAGGAGGAAAAAGGGGTGCTCTTGAGGGTAATGAGATACAAAAACGGGCAGAAGCACACTGCCATTGCCCAGCGCTAAATTAAACCTGGTAAGGAAAAACCCCTTGGAATATGTTTTCCTTCTACACTTGGGGCCAGTCTTGGGACTAATTAGCTAAATTCAGCTGAAATTCCCTTTTTCCTCAGTAGGTTTTACTTAATTACTTCATATGTTTCCTCATCCAGGTGTAACATGACAATGTAAGTTAAAACGAGTCCCAGTGCCACCTCATGAAATACATTCCCAGTTTTCCTCTCATGTGTGGCAAAAAGGATAAGAATGTAAGGTAATTGCTTATCAAATGACTGTTCAAAAATGAGCAAATTGGAGCTGAATTTGAGAAGGTAATTTTCACCCTTTACAATCTTTTAATTGTAGATCACAAGGATCTTGTCTCTTCTGTATTAAATTAATCTGGTGAGCAGTCAAGTGCGCCATTTTCCCAACCTCTAAAGTATATAATTTGAGGTAAGAGTCATGAAAGTTTCACATTTATTTACTGAAGATTGGCAAGTTTTTCACATCTTAAGTCCATTGGTTTGACTTTAAACAAGATACAACATGGTACCATTTGGGGTATTTAACAGCTTGTAAAGAACTTGGGCATGATTCGTCCCTATTGTGAGGGGGTTGCACATCACACACTGATAAGGTGTCCATCAGACACTTGTGCATATCATTTACACAAGTGGACTTTCCCAATCAATTTTGGTTCCACTCTAAGGACAATTTCAGTGTTTGAATTTATTCTATGGAAAGCCAGGGCCATTGCGTTCCCTGAGCTTGATGTGACAACCTTCAACCAAAGGCAGAGCTTCCATTGTCTGAAAAACTAGGCCTAATGATCTCGGCAAACAGGGATGGGATTTATTGGTGTGCTGTATGTGACAGTGACAGTGTTGATGTGAAATCAAATTCAATTAGCATAGGCTCGCTAATGACTTACACTGCTTCAAAAACACACAAGGACAAAGCACTTGGCCAAAATCTCCCAGTTGCAGTCTGGTTTCCAACTCCTTTTGGTTGCTTTTCAGAGCAACAGCCAACTGCCAGATTGTCTCCATAGATTAGTGTTGAAGGACTTTGCTAATGAAACACTTGACAAGGCCTGTGTGTGATGAGAGGGAAAGGGTAGGGAAGGCAGAGCGATTTCTGTCCTCAGGTGCTCTTGAAGCAGTTTCTGAAGCCACTGTGGAGCACATGGAGGGAAACAGCAACTGCGTCTCTGGAGGATACGTTGGCTGGACAGGGTATCAAAGCTGCGAGGGGAAATAAGGTCTGTGGTCAGGATAGGGTTTCAGTAAAGCTAGAGGCACCCTCTCAGAATGTGTGGGAGGCCCAGGCCATTATCTGAGCAGCATTTTAAAGAAACAGAAGAGCCATTATGATGCCTGCACCACCCCAGCAAGACGAAGACGATGTCTATTCTAGATTTCCACAGCTTTGATTGACTGCCTCCCCATGGCTTCTTTCCTGATCCTCTGGCAGGTTCATTATCATTCCCTGTCCTCCCCGCAAAAGGAGCAAGGACAGCTTTGCTTCACCTACAGGCCTCCTGCCATCGGATCCACAAACAGACACCAGCACTGAGTCAGTTTCAGAAGCCCTCTGTAAACACAATGTCGGATAAATAAAGTTCAATCTTATTTTGGAGAGAGTTTGTGAGGATAAAGAGAACCACTATTCTCCCATGGTGCTGTGTCATTTTAATACTCCAAATGGGCTTCCTTCAATGCTTATCCTCAAATTATCTTCTCTCTATTCCCTTATAGATGTTTTTTCCTTAATATTGCTTTTATAAAAATTAACTTAAACATACTGTTAACATCGATTGCATGATGACCATAGCTTTAAAGAGCTCCAAAAGGAAGTGAAGTATGAAATCTGCTGAGGACATGGTTACCCATGTGTTTGGGGGCATTTACCATCCTCCACACTATGGTGCAACCAGATTATCGTAAAATCACAGAGCCCTACAATTGGGCCAAAACGTCAGCTTTCCTAGATCATGTATAACTGATAGGTAAATTTACCATGTGAACCTGGAACTTGAAAATACATAAAAGGCCCTGTACTAGTCATACAATTGAGCACTCAAGCCAACAGTTCTGTGCTTTTGGTATTAACAAGTAAGAAGAAATCCTAAAGTTCTAGTAGCTTCTGGAATTATAAAAAACAACAAAAAAAAAATAGGGAGAAACTTGTCATGAAGGAGTGCTCTTGACATGAAAGAGCCCCTTTGTATCACCTATGCCAATTGCACTGTTCATGTAAAAGCTTGGCACTGTCAGGGCAAAGAAGTATTTGCTTTGGAAGAATACAGACATAAATAACCATAAGAAATTTAAATTACTTGCAGTGCATAGCAAACACTTGAAAAAATGTTTGAGCCATGTCAAAAGTGAGTATGGACGCCTGGAATATTTACTAGCATAGGAAACGTAGTGTGCCTCTCTCTCAATGACAACTGCAAGACCATGTTATTTGTGCTTCAAATCTAAAAGAATAATCTTGTTCACCACTATAATCATCCTGTAAATATTAATCCTCTTGTCTTAGAAGTAAGGGCAGTGAGTCTAAGCCTCATTGGTGACTCCAGAGTTGCTCATTTCAATTTGAAATGCTCCAAAATCCAAACCTTTTCAAGTGCCATCATGATGTCATGAATGGAAAATTCCACATCTGATCTCCTCTGATGGGTGGCAATCAAGACACAGGCACACTAAAAATATTTTATAAAATTACCTTCATGGTATGTGTATAAGGCAAGTGGAAAACAAATGAACTTCATGTTTAGACTTGGGTCCCATCCATAGCAAATCTCACCATGTGTATGTGAATGTTACAAACTTCAAAAAAATCTGAATTCAAAAAAATTTTGGACCCATGGAGGAGAGTAGGTGGGGAGAGAAAGGGGAAATACTGGGGAGTGATATTGTCCAAATTATATTGCTATATTTTATGCATGTTCAAATATGTAGCAATGAATCCCACAATTATGTACAATAATAATGTAACAATAAAAAATGGCAAAATGTCCTGGTCCCGAGCATTTCTGCATAAGGGATTCTTGACCTGCAGAACTTTTGTGGGGGCAGGGGGTGGATACTGGGGATTGGACCCACTGTTGTTCTACCACTGTGCTACATCTGCAGTGCTGTTGCTTCTTTATTTTTTATTGTGAGATAGGATCCAACTTGCTGGGGCTGATCATGAGCTTGCAATCAACTTGCCTCAGCCACCGAGTACAGTAACTTTACTATTACAATCTTCCAAAACAATTGCAGATACTTGGACCTTCATCCAGAAATGGGCTATTTCAAAAGATTCAATCATTAAAGATCTGATTGCCACAGCTCACAAAACAGGTGACAGAAAACAGTTGTGGTTTCCTGTGTGTAAGATTTGCCTCTTCAAATCTTGCATAGATTAAAAGTTGGAATGGGGAGGGGTAAAAAGCAGTCTCCCATCGAGTGTTACAAGGAATATTATGCTCCACAGAGTAGGAAGGACAAGCCAAGCACAGAATTTTGTGAGGATCAAATGAGATAAAGCATGTGAAGCACTTTGTAAATGAAAAAAGCCTGTGAAAAAGTGAACTGGCATTATTAATATTATCAAACAGCGTTTCTCTGCCTCCGTTCTTAATAAAATAATGGTCTTCTTCAAGGTCCCTAGAAGCCAAACCAAAGGAGCATGTTTCCAGAGAAACGAATGTAAAGGTAATTGTGGATGTTCAATAAATATTAAACAGTCTCTCTATTTGCAGGAAGCTTCAAGTACATGATTAAGTTGCAGGTGATAGTGAAGGAAACCAGCATGATCTTTAATTATAAAATACTTGTTAGGTTTGATTCCAGTAAAATGCAATTACCTTGAGACTTCTGGTTATCTCTCACAAGAGGTTATGTTCTCAACATGAAAGCTTTTGTGGACGTGCGTTAGACTCCATTGTTTGGGACCGTCTACACCAGTTTTGGCTCCTGTGTGTAGCAGCTAATCACCATTAACTTGGGGAGCCTTGCAGGCAATCCCAGTTGTATGCCAGCCATTCTGTGGCCTGCCTTGAAGTATGGAAACATCACAGAAGTGGGGCTAAGGGCAACGGTGGCAGACCACAGCACTAGCTAGGCCTAGGGAGAAAGGGACTTGAAGGGAATTCAAGATTTCATTGTGGACAAAAGAGGACTCAGTAGGAGGGAGAAAATGGAATTGTCCTTGTCCATGTCACCATGATTATAATGCAAGCATTTTTTTTTAAGCAAGGAAATCTCTGGATTTCGTTTTGGAAAACTATCCATTAGTCTGTATAGCTTCGTTTTAAATTGAAATTTTTAATCAGTGTGTAGTTTTTGAACCTGCCCATGGAAGCAATTCATGAGCTAAGGAAAAAAAAAATCTTTTTTGAACGTCTTTTTATGTTTGTTCTGGGAGGGTTCCAAAAGGCTTTTGTTCAGAACATTCTTATGTAATAATAATAGCTAACACTTAACTAGTGTGCATTATATGCCATGTACTGGCAAGTGCTTCATGTATGTTGACTCAATTAATTCTTGTACTGGAGAATTACGAGACATAGTTTTGTAAATCAGCTTCTCTATGGTCACAAAGCCTAAAATGGGAGAATTTAGTTTTCATGTCCAGGTAGTCTGGATACAGACTGCTTGCTCTTTCCCACCACATCTTTCTGCCTCCAAAGCTAGTGTGGTTGAGGTTTCAGGTGTATGGAGTTTATAAGAAAGAATGATATGTACGTGTGTCTACATGTTCTACTTAGGTATGCTCAGGATGAAAAAATTTACCCCTTAAAAACTATATTGTATATCTTCTTATGCACTAAAGCTATTTAATTTTGCTGGTTTCTTTCTGTCTTTCAGTTTCCGCTTGTACAATTAATTCTACCCTTTGCATTTAGTTTTTTTCATTGATGTCAAAATGGTTCTGGAAAAGAGTGCCTTTAAGAATGAACTTGGTGTCTTTCCTTTTTCTTCCAAGTTATTGCTACATTGAGTTACAGCCAGGAGTTTAAATGCAGAGTGCCAGTAGGTCTCCCTTTAGGAATCTATTTGGTTTCATTTGTTATGCTTTACCCTTAGGAGCACTAGAAGGTATCAAAGGACATGAGTCTTCAAATGGGAAATGCTAGACAATAAGAAAAGTAGTGTGCATAGTTCTGTTTGAAAGAAATAGGATGATAGAGACACTCAACTGCAATGCTATCTGACTTCAAAACTGAAAGTAAAACACTTCTGCAGAGAAAGTTGGTAGAGGGTAACATCTGTTCTGGGTACAAAGTTAAACTGTGCTGAGACAAGAAACCAAACAAAACTGAGTTTGCCCCAGCTCTCCTACTTCCCAGTCATTTAGTCTTGCTGATTCTCATTGTTCAACCCTGGAAAATGCAAGCAGTTACAGTATAGGTTTGTTGTGAGAACTGACTGAGTACCTGTATAAAGTTCCTGGACCATAGTAGCTGATTAATTAATTATAGAGCCAAGCAATAAGTGCATCTATTCATTTTGGTCCCTTGACTAAAAGGAACGTTTTGACTGTCCTTGAGGATGGCCCTGTGGCACCCATATTTCAACTCAAAGAAACTTAAGTAGCAGAACTTAAATCCCCCAAAGTATCAGGCCTAGACAGACAAGGTATTAATCTCTACCCACTCTATACGGATAAGGAAACCGATGACCTGAGCCTGTAAGTGGCTTGCTCAAGTGATAAAGATAAAATTGGAACTAACTACTCTGGCTCCTTCTGGAACATTTTCCATAGTGCTTACTTCTTTTTACTTTTCTTTTTTGTATTGAAAGTCTTAGACCAGTAGGGGTCAGCCAAGAGCAATTCTCTTTCTACACACTCTCATTTCCAGTGACCACCAAGATCCTAAAACAAAGTATGTGTTCTAGTAAGAGCATAGGGTATATTTGGTCATCAATAGCTCACGCGTGGAAGAGCAAAAATCTTTTCCAAAGTGCATTATTAAGGTCCAAGTTGAATTTATTCTTAGGGATGGTCTTTTTTAGGCACTATTTGGTTCAGTGAAGTATGTTTGGGTCCAGAGCCTGAAGAACTCAGGAAAGCCAATTATTAAATCCAGGAGATACAAATGTCCTACCAAAAAAAAAAAAAAAAAAAACTCTTAAAATTTTGTCATAAGATGATATTTTGAAAAATCTTATTTTGAATTTTCAAAGTTGGCCGTGTTCCAAAGACTTGGTTAAAATCATGCAATCCCTTAGTTTTTTTATGCTATTTCCATGTCAAGTCTGTTTGGGTTAGATCACTTTGGGAGCTTTATCTTTTCTCTGAAAGCCGAATGATTCATTGGCATGAATTTAGATTGCCAATCAAACACTCTGCCAAGTGCTGTGCTTTCGCACATCCTTCTACCCTTCCTTCTGCCAGTCCTGCCTGCTTCACTCACCACTCAGCAGTTACCTGCATGTGAAGGGAGAGCAACTCACTGACCTTGACTTTCCATACGGGAGTAGATGGATACCTTTCCCCAGTGAACCAATTATATACTAAATTCCTTATATATACATGACTATATCAGTTGATCATTAAGTTCTTGGTTTCTTGTGGTTTTCTAATGTTTATTCTATTATTTCTTCTTCTAGATTCATAAGTAATAATATACATTAAATAAGTAATGTCTAGTCCTTTAGGGGGATATGGTGGTACTTTTTTATTTTGAATCAATTATTTTAATTGTACAAACAGGGTAAAGTATGATAATTTGATATATGTATTAAGGGTATAATGGTCAACTTGGGGTAGTTACCATTTACATCTCCTTAAATATTTAATTTTTGATTAAACGATTTCATCTTACAAAAGAATTCCCATTTTATAGGATTTGCAGTAAATCAAGCATATGAGCATTGAACTTAAAATTACATAGATAATAAATGCTGAACAAATCATAGCAAAACTACTATTAATTATTTATTTGTACTATAACAATGATTCACATATTGCAGATTGTACTTTTACTTATTTTTCTTTCTTCCTTTATTTTTCTGTTTTAAATTGTTGGCAACATCTTTGAGCTTAGTGAATGCACTAAATTCCCAAGAATTTTCCTCCCTGAGTCACTGCAAGACCAAATGAATTCTACGGGCTTGGTCATTCCTTGTTGTTTTATTAAAAGCTATAGTGTCACAGTGCACAAGAGTTTGTTGACACAAGATTAAAATATTGATGGTAAATAAAGCTTCTAAGAAGGCAAGAAGTGACCTGCAAAAGCCTCAACTGCAACAAATTGAAAATACTAAATTCAATTTTTGATTCATCCCAATCAGCCTGAGCTCTCTTCTGTCAATTTCCTTTTGGGACATTTGTTTGACCACAGAACATTGAGGGTGTGGGAGGGTAGTTCATGAATAAGTCTTAAAAGATGTAGTAGGCAGATTTCCTTCACTAAGACAAAACACCTGGAATAATTAACTTTCAAAAAAAGGGGGGGGGCTATTTTGGCTCATGGTTTTGGAGATTCCAATCCAAAATGAGGTTGACCCATTGCTTTTTATCTCTGGCAATGATCGGGAGCACATGGTGAAGAAAACTATTTACTTCATGGCCAGGAAGGAAAATTATGGAGAAAGGTGCCATGGTCCCATGCTTTAAGTGCATGACCCCAGGTGACCACAAGGCTCCACTCCCAAAGGTTCTACAACCTCCCAGTAATGTCACTCTCAGGACCAAGTATTCGGCATATGGACCTCTGGGGGGCATTCTAGATCCAAACTATAGCAAAAGTTGTTATTGAGGAGGAGTAAAATCTGGAAATCATGTGTATGATGCCTCAACAAGGGTGTGACTGGAGGGATGAGGGTGTCATCAGTCAGCTGAAGATAAACTTTCCTGTGACAGAGTCTCCAAAACAGGCATGAAATTGACTTAATGCTCTTCTGTGGTAATTTGCTAAGACTGGCATGAGTATTCATGAAAGTAGTATCCTGATGGGTCTTTTCTCTTTTTTTTTTGGGGGGGGGGAGGTGCCACAGGGCAGAGACCCAGCATTAACATCTTTCCAAGAGTTATTGTTCCACAATAAAGAAAAGTAAAGTCTCCTTGATAAACTAATTTATGTTGGCCATGGGAAGATTAGAACGAGAATCACTTCTCATCTGTTACTGCAGTGCCCCTCAAAGAATTCTAAAGTGATTTTAAAGGAGCATACTATTTTCCTTCAAAGGGATGAAGCCCACCCAAATGTGTTCCTCAGGGATCGTAGAATGAACAACTGGTTCTGTCTTCTGTAGACTGCCAAATCCCAAAGAGTTCACAGAAATTAGCCCAGTGATGTGTCAAAAGTTCTCTGCCAGTGATTTATAACTATATAGCCTCACCAAAAAGAAGTCACTAAAATAAACCAGGCCTTAGATACTTTGACTGTAGAATGGTAATTCCTATAACAATGAAAAAATACAAGGGGGAGAAATGAATTACAGTAGAGGGGGTAGAGAGAGAAGAGGGGAGGGGAGGGGAGGGGAGGGGGGATAGTAGGGGATAGGAAAGGCAGCAGAATACAACAGACACTAGTATGGCAATATGTAAATCAATGGAAGTGTAACCGACGTGATTCTGCAATCTGTATACGGGGTAAAAATGGAGTTCATAACCCACTTGAATCAAAGTGTGAAATATGATATGTCAAGAGCTTTGTAATGTTTTGAACAACCAACAATAAAAATTAAAAAAAAAAAAAAAACAATGAGTTAGTGGGGAGGAAAATTTCTCTAGGAAGTCCACACATAAGTAAGGGAAAGTGATGATCTTTTAGAATCCCCCGATGGGCATGAAGATTTGCCCCCTGAGGCTGGGGAGAGGAGCCAGAGGTGCAGGTGAAGAGGCGCTGACTCCTTCCCTATATTCTAAGGGCTCATTCCTGAGTAATCCCTTGCCCTGTTAGTTCAGAACCATAGAGCCTTCCATTATTTCTCTGTGTCCCTAAATTGAAATAAGAAGTACTTACTAACTTCCCTCTTCCCTCATTAAAAAAAAAAAAATCTCCTTGAAACTCCTCAAACCATACCTTCTTCAAGGCCCGAAACATCAGAGAAAAGGCTCCGTGCAGTCTCAGGTACCAAAATTGTGTCCATGACATAAAAAGGATAGTGATAGGAGGTCAGGGGCATGAAATAAGATCCACAAGGGCTACTCTTCCTTGAGCTGTAAACAAACATTCTCCAGTGAGCTCCCTTCAACATCAGCTGATTAATAAACTAAGACTAGTTTCAGGAGGGAGATGGAGAAGAGATCATTTACTAAGGAAACAAAGTTTGTTTTGTTTTTCATCTCTTATACCAGGAACTTAAGACCTAAGGAAGGCTCATACTAGCAGGTGAGGTTTGCCAGAAATGAATTGGTTGTCTTCACAGCCTCACCAAAATGACAGGCAATATCTCCGAATGCAGAGAGAAAAGTGGGCAGGTCTCATGCCAAAATGCAAAGAAGAAAGGGGCCTCCACCACAAAATGTGAGCCTAAATATCCTCTTCAAATATCCCAGTCTCTCAACAAGTGTATCTGCATCCACAATCCAGAGACCCCAGTCTGTGTAAGGCAGCAATGAAATTCTGTCATAATGAATTGATTCCCCCTGAGAGCCAAACATCATTTGATATTGAATTCATGACTACCAGTAGGCATTAGAACATACGGGCATCCCTCTGATGGATTATTTGACCATATATTTTACAGCACTGTTTCTCCAGAGCCTTTGAAACTCAAAGGCACCTGCTATGTACTTCATACATGTGTAGATTATTATTTTACCTTTTTAAAAAGGATAGCATTGTTATTATACTTTTAAAAGTCTATACTCATGAAGTGAAATAAAGAATTCTCATCCAGATCAATCAGTTCAAAGAGAAATCTGATTCCTTGGGTTTGTAGTGACAATATAAATATTCTATCATCTATTCAGTGTCTATTTATATCTCTTCTTGAACTTAACAGCATGGATAAAATATTGCATTCCATCAGAAGAAATAACACCCCAAATAGTATTATACTTTAAGTAGAATAGAAAAAGTAAAACTAAGCAAGTTTATAACTACACTTAGCTAGTTAGGCCCTCATATTCATAAGACCAAGGTTTAGCAATATTATGAGGATATTATGAGCCAGTTAGCATTTCTAGAATAATTATCTCTTCCTTGTCTGAAGTAGCAAATTTTAGCTGGCTTTTGGTATTTATACAAAAAAAGAACTGGCCGAGAAAGGAAATGGATCAGTGAAAGTTTTTACCTGTATTAGAAAAATGACTCCAAGTCCATCTCCTAGAAATGGCAGATAAGGAATGGCAGTGTCACTCAAATGTGAGCAAATCATTAAATTAAAGAAAAACCTACAAAGGTTACAAATGGTAGGCTGCCTATCAAATAACTTTCACAATAATGTTTTGTTTGGCCTCTGCAGTGTTTTAAAAACACTTGAGCCAGTTACCAACATTAAAAGATCTGAAGATGTCACACAAAAATCCAGGTTGCCTGATAAGTCCAGGTCCTTGCTTAGCAACATTCAGCTGGATTTGAGTAGCTGCAGCTCCTCTGAATGGTGTGTGATTACTGTATCACCCAAGTCTCCACCACACCCTTTGTCTTCTGCTCATCTCCCTGCAACCATACACATTATCTACCAAAATCTCAGAGGACTCTTGAACTTGCAACCTCCTAAAATTCCTAAAGGCACAAGACAAAGTTGGAGGATCTGAATAGTCTTAAAAAAAAAAAAGATCCACTCATTTCTAAGGGTCAAAGTGCTTTGAAGGATTAAAAAAAAAAGTGAGAGCTATGACATGTTCAAGAGACAACTCCAGAGCTTCGACCAGTGTAAGTCTCCTGCTCTGGTGTCTATCAGGGATTGTTCATCCTAAGGGTTCTACTCATGCATAAATCATCTGTGTGGCCTGTGGAATGGATCCTGGCATGCACAAATGGAAGTGTGGAGAATACATGACACTCCCTGTACCCACCCCCTCTCCCTAAAAGTCTGCAAGGCTCACCACTTCAAGGACTGACAGGAACCCACTTTCCAGCTTACGGCTGATTTAAGTATTTCTCTGTACAAACTTACTATTGCCTCAGTAGCTGGTTATAAAGGGGCCTGTGAACTAAAGAGAAATCACATGTATTCATGCAAACAATTCCCACAGCTGCACAAGCATCTTCTAGAACAACTCGTCAGTCCTGACAGAAACATTGGGTCCATTTTCTATACACAGCTTGGCAATTCTGCAAAACAGATACTGCTTTACCTCTCTTTTCCATGTTATTTATATTTCCAAATGTTTATAATCTCTTTTGTTAACCAAATAATTGTTTCACTCAGGAAGCACTTTCAATCCAATAGACTTCCAAAAGTTACCCCAGGGTGATGATTAGTCAGTTCCAGAAGATAAGTGATTCAGACCACAAACCAGCACTCTTCCTTCTTCAAAACTCAGGCTTGTGTGAGGGCAGAGCATGGCTAGACCACAACACTGAAGCAGTAAACACAATTTAGCACTAAGCCCTCAGCTCCCTGAGATCCTATAGATTAGGTTAGTTCTGTGGACAGTCTCCTAGAGATGTTGCTTTCCTGTATACGGCAGAATTCGTAACCTGCCCAGCCAAGATAAGCTTACAGGAAACAGGCTTGTCACTTGGATGGTGCTAGACTTTGTGTTGCACTGACATAAAAATGAAACTTTTCTGTGAGATAACATTCAGAGGATCAAGTTCTCTCTGTCTGTGTGTCAATCTTGATAAGCCATAAATGTTCTCTCCAACCTTGATACTTTGGTTAGATGGGCCAAGAATTTAAAAAATAGTAATATCATTTAATAGACTATAACTGATAGGTTCAGAGCAGCAAATCATACAGTTTTCTTACCATCCCCTATACAGTCTTAGCAATTAAGTGCTATATGTATACATATAACATCTACGTGTATGTGTGTATGTATGTAACAAATATATATACTGGCCACTTCATTTCAACAGCACTTGTAGATAGTATGAGATATGCTGGAGTGGTGGAGTTCCTTTAGAGCCAGTCAGTCTGGGGTTGTACCAGCTGTGTGACCTTGGACCATATAACCTCTCTGGGCCTCAATGCCCTTATTCAGAATGGGTCTGAAATTAATGTAATCACTTACAGGGTTGTTGTGAGGATTAAATGAGATGATTCATGAAATAGGTTTTACTACAGTAATTGGCATGTAGAAAGCACTTCCCCCAAATGTAAGTTCCTTCTTATTCTCTAAGAAGTATGATGTACTTGGCACTAAAGAACAGTCTGGGGCTTTCACAGTGCCATTCATTGCATCAGAAAGGGTTTCTATTGATTCTCAAGAGTCTGGAGTCTAGTGTTCCTCACATCAGCTCAATATCACAGAGGACAGAATGCCATTAAGAACAGACTCCGCTGGACTTCGGCTTAGTCTGTTTAATGCCATTGTTCATTGGTAGTGGAGACACAGGGTCTGCAACAGTATCAGTTCTCTCTTAGGTGGCTACTGTCACAGACCCTCAGACTAATAGAGCTATCACCAAACGGGAGGCAGGAGCAGCAGGATGAGTCTAGAAGCTGACTTCAGAATGAATCAACAGGTTAGCAAAAGCTCCCAGCCCCGGGAGTGGCTACTGGTGAATGGAAAGTTAGGTTGTTGGATGAGAAGCAACCATTTAGGTCTCCATCCCCCTCTCAATCTCAGCCCTAATGCAATGGTCCAACCAGACATCCTCATGATAACAGCAGAGCTAACCAACAACATGGCAGCAATGGCATCTGACGTCTGAATAAATATCACTTCATATAAATAAATGGGACCTTTTTACAAATGGAAATGGTTTGGTAAGTGCATTGGTAGCATTTTATAATTGTGAATCCTCCCTATCAACAGATTCTGAAAGTACAACTTAAGATAAGTCTGAAAATTGGCCTACTCTAAAGCAGATTTTTTTTATTCCAAATTTTGGAAAGCTTTCTCCCTAGTGTTTTTTAGAGAGCATGCAGCTGACAGCCAGAGTCCACCGTTTTTCTTTGTCCTAACCTTTAGAGTATGAAGAAGAATAGCCTCATTGGCACCATATTGTCGACAAGTCCCTTCTTTCTCACCCATGAAAAGCTAGGCACTCGGCTGTTCATAGTATCATTCAATTCTCACCTTATGGAGTTCATGAGCAGTTAGATGTTTAAAAATAAGCTGCACAATGCTCTTTTTTTCACAGAGGATATTAAAGCATAAGCTACCCATAAATTTACCATAGTGTTAATGGTCCACAGATGCCAGTGACATATGAGATTCTAGAGCTAGCAGACAACTTCAATTGTAGAGAAATGTAGTTCATTTATTTGTATTCTTATTATTGTTTCAGGTAAATGTCTACATGTAAGTGTGTGTGAGAGAGTGTGTTTTCAGCATATTTTACTTTGGGAAACTTACATCTTCTTCTGATTTGTACTATTCCACATGGACAAAGCCAGAATATTTTCTGTGAATCTGGCAAAGGTTTTTTGTATTTTGCATGTATTTGAACTTAGAATAGACTGTGGCGACAACACGACTAATGTGTGCTAGTTTCACTCAGGAGGTTGGTCAGATTTAACAAAATATGTAACTGATTTCATCATTCGACTAACAACATCGCCCTCTCCTTCTGTGTCACTGCAGGTGCATGGTTCAGCTTCTTTATCTAATGCTCCATGTTAAAAGCCATACCTGATGCCCACTGAGCTCCTATCCCATCTGTCTCTTCTCTTGGTACAGATGTTAGCTGCTATTGCCTTGCAGAGTAGATTGCTTAACTTTGTGTTTCAGCATTCCCTGACAGTGAAATGAATGACTTCATGTAAACTTGTAGTGATATAATAAATGATAGAGTACTTACAAATTAATACATATCGAATAATGGAAGTTCAGCTTCACAGACACATGGTGCTCTGAACTGATGGTTTCAGGATTTGGAACTGAACTGGTCACAGTCTCAATGTTCCTATCAGTTTCATTCAATCTCTTTCCTGAGTGCCTCCCAGGGCAAGGCACCAAACCCTATGTTAAAGTTACTGTTGCACAAAACTTTTAGCACCTCTAAAGATGCATGAATTGGGATGGTTTATCATTTTTATAATAATTTAACAATCGTTAGATTACCAAATGAACCTAAAATCACCTTCTTGCCTATTTTATGTTTTTTTTCTGTATGCTTTTCAATCACATGTAGTAATGCCATCATAAAATACAGCCAAGTCTATCAGTTAGCCTCACTGCTTAACAAACCACCCCAAAACTTAGGGTTTATAAAAATAAATATGTACTACTAACTGTGATTCTGTGGGCCAGCTAAGTGGTTCCTCTTTTCTGAGCCAGTGTAACTGATCTCTGAGATTGCTGGAAGACTCCACCAGAGATAGATGATACAGAATGACCTCACTCACGTGTCTGGTGGATGGAGGATGGATGGTGGAGGGGCCTCAGCTGGCAGGACTTTTCTCTCATGAGTTATCCCAGTCTTCTTTCCAAGAGGTCTCTGTGTTCCAAAGAGCAACAAGTGATGGCAAGTCACAAGTGTGTACACATGTCAAGCTCTGCTACTCTCAGGTTTGCTATTGTCCATTGGCCAAAGCACACCTTGTGGCCAAGCCTAAAATCAAAGTGGGAGGCACTATTGGAAAGTATGGATATAGGGAGATATTGAGGGCCACTGGCATGGAGGGACATTATTGCAACAATCTACCAGACCATGCTAGCATGAGAATTCTGTTCAGTTAGAGGACTTTCTTTTTTTGGTATTTCATTGAAAAATCATTCTGCATGCTTTGTCACTGGATTTTGATCATTTCTCCCCCTTCACCCATGGTTCAAGATTTTAAGTTGCTCATAGGAATTTCTTAAAAATAAGATTTCTCTGGACTTAGAAGAAAACTTTCAAAATACCTAATGAAGCCAAGGGAATATTGTGGCAAGAATAGCAGAATAAATCTAAGCAGGCCTGCTTTTCAACCAGCATTATGTGGAGCAAGTAGAATAATTAGGACAAGTTCCTCACTTTCAATGAGACTCCATTTTCTCACCTAGAAATTGAGGGATTTGGGCTAAACCTCCTTCTGATTCTTGCATTCTAAAACCATAAAACATCTAGAATATGTGTAACAGTAAAAAATTGATTCTGTGATTCAGTAAACATATGGATATATTGCCCTATGAGAAAAATATTGACCTTGACAAACTTGTGTCAATAAATTATGATGTTTGCCTCCAAAGGAATCAATATCTACTTTTTAATCTACACATAAAATAATGCTCTTAAAAGCCAAAGCTAGTGATGGAAATGAGTCTACCTCTCATCCTAATAAATGCCATTATATATAGTATAATAGCATTATAGATCATCATTCATTATGGTTGGGTATTCTTTGATTTAAAACAAGGGTATTATACTCTTAATTCATCATCCAGTTAACTTTCCTTCTGAAGGAAAGATAAAAAACATTTCTCATTCTTTTTGGGCCATTAGTACATGAAATAGTATATTCATTACATAAGAACTGGAGCTTTTAAGCTATCAATGGAATCTTGTTTAGTCAGCTAAAGCACATGTATTACCTTGTTGTATGGGTACAAAGTGATTCAAAGCAAGATACTTTAAATCCTCTGAGGAAAACAGTTGTATATTTTTCTGGCCTGTTTTCACTGTTAACGTTTCTTATTTCTTTTTGTTTTCATTTGGCTCTACTGTTTGATGAATTTTTTTCTTTTCTTTTTTTTTTTTTTTACCCAGAGACTCAGAAATAAGTGAAAGCTTTACATGCAGGCTTGGCAAAAGCGATTTGAACTATAATTTTCCTTTGGAAGGAAGCATGGTGCTAACATTCATGAAGTAGCATAGGTAGTGCTCACTGGACACAGATGACAAAGCCCTTTAGAAACCACTTTCAAAAAAATCATCCAGTTTGAAGTCAAAATATTCCCTGGTCTCATTTCTTCACACTTAGATTCAATCTAAGGATTAGTGATTTTGCAAATAGATAGGAAAAGCAGGAAGTGAAATTAAGGAAGTAGGGAATTTCAATGATCAAATGAAAGAATTTATGAACCTAAAGGAACGTGTAATTGGGTTTCTCTGTCTCTCATTTCTTCCACTACTAAAGTATGACTACAAAAGTTCCTGGTCCAACACACACACACACACACACACACACACACACACACACACACCATGGCTTAGAGCTTTCCTCTCAAATAGGGTCAGAGATAAGAGACCAGACCAGGAACTGGTTCAAATTCTGATTTTGACCTATTTCTTCTGTGGCTTAGGGAAAGTCATTTGTAAGCCTCAGTTTTCTCTTTCTTAAAATGATATCAAGACTTATCTCATGGGACATTGTGAGAATAAAAAATCATTTATTGTGTAAAATGCATTTAGTTAAGTGTCCAGTACTCAATAAATATTAGTCTTTTTTTTTTCATACTTTGCTTCCTCATCTCCACATCTACAAAAACTAAGTTAAAAAGAAAAAGAAAAAAAAATTGAATGAGACAAATTCAGAGGGTTCCTCCCAGGCCCTCAGGGATTTACTGAGCTGGCTAACTCTACCCCAAACCAAAAGCATCACATCTTTCTTAGAAAGGTGTTTTCAAACCACTGGCACCAGATTACTTACTCCCGATTCTTCTTTGCCACAATTTGCCATTCCTTATTAATTCATTCATTATCATTCTTGGCTTTCTGTGGTGGATAAGAACGTGGACTTTGGCAGCATTCTTGGATTCAAATTCCACCTTCTTCATTCACTACCTGTGTGACTTTGGGCAGATACTTAGTGTTGTTGCAGTTTCCTTATCTGTCGTATGAATATAATGTTATCACCTACTTCAGTGAGGTCAGTAATATATATAAAGCACTGAATGTCCTCTGGTCCTGCTGCACATAGTGAACTCCAAGTTTTACTGTGGAGTAATGGTAGTAGGAGTTATAGCTGCAGCAGCACTAGTACTACACTCTTACTAGGATTACTAGAAGCATTAGTACTCTCTACTGGACTGGAATCCACATTTCTTTTATCATTGTATTCTCAGTGCCTGGGTTTGTTCCTGGCACACAGTAGGCACTCAAGTACATTGGTTGACAGACAATTTGGATCAATTATAAATCCTTTAAAAAAGTAGTATAAATTATTTTATTGGTTGTATACAATTGTCTGAGTGTATGATCTAAGAGCTGTAGTTGTTAAGACCCTCTACTCTGAGACACAGAATTCATGATCATGTCTTTACAGCCAACTTTACATAGATTTATATTCAAGAATTTGGATAATTAAATAACATGAATATTTTACTGTCCAAATATTTCCTTTGTCCTACTCTTATTTGCTTTTGGCTAGAGCAATGTATGACCAAATATATGTCAAAAATTTTTGTTGAATTTTGAGCTACTTTCTGTATGATATGAAGAGTTCAAAATTGAAGAAAAAGAACAATCACATCTGTACTTTGACTTCAGCCTGTATATGGTTCAAGTCCTGATTCTTCCACATAGTTGCTGTGTGACTTTAGGATATTTACTTAGCCCCCATAATCTTCTATTTCACCACTTATAAATGGGAATTTTCATGAGGATTAATTAAGATCATGCATATAAAATGCTAAGTATGTGGGCTTGCACACAGTCAGCTCTTGTCATGATTTACTGTCATGTCAAGGAAAATCTCTGGCCCAGACAGCTCTGTGTTCTGGTCTTCACAGGGCACCAGAGGTATTTTGCAGAAGTGCATTATTGCCCTTTAAGGATTATTTCAGTTTTTATGAAGAACTGTTAACAGATGAACTTAGACCATGAAGTCCTGGTGACTTTTCTGATTATTCATCTTACTGCAGTAATGTAGTATGATTGAGATAATAAATAGGTGCTTGCATGAAATTTGAAATTGTTTTTCATATCAAATATGTCTTTCTTAAAATTGGACTTACCTAAATTCATTGACTAGAAGCCAAATGTGTTCACATTAAATTGTTTACATCCTAAAAATTCCAGTAGATAGATTAAGGGACATTTCATTTATTAACATACAGCAAGTAGAACAGACCTTGACCCCCTTTTTAAACTAAATATGTTTTTCATCATTTCTGGTCCTCAGAATGTTACTGAGAGGCTGTATGTGTGTGAGTGTTATATGAGATGATCATCTGTATTTGTTTTGACATTGTGTCATTATTTATTCATGACTTCTGGTTTTTGGAAAATAAAAAGTAGATTACTATCTACAATGGCCCATCTTTTCATAATTCAAAAACTTCCCATAGGTATCCATATGCGGTTTCCTGGAACCCTTGGTCTCGTGCTTTCCACATTCACACAATGCTATGAAATAAACAGTGAAAATGCCAACCTTGAGAGACAACAAGACGGGATCACATTCTTGCTAGAGAAAATACAGAACTTGAAGTAGAAAAATTTATCAAAAATGCTAAACTTTAAGGCCCCATCCTGCACCTACTGAACCAGAATCCACCATTTTAAAAGTGATCTGTACGTGCATTACTGCCCTAGGAGATTCCCTGGCACCGCTGGTCATAGGGTTCTTTAGCATATCCCAGGGACATTACTGTAGGACTGAAGAGTAATAAATTGCCAACAGAGTGGAGAAAAATTTCCTCTTTTACTACTCATTGCCTGGACCAAATTTCTGTGAACAGATGACTTAAGTGCAGGTGGAAAGTAGAAGAATTCAAAGGTAAACAGATGTTACTCTCACTACTCTAAGAAGCCAGACCACACTGGGTGGTAACAATCAGCAGCAGGTCCAAAGCCTACAGTGGATGATAAATAAGAAAGCCTTCTGAGCCCATGAGGAAAGGTCCAACAGCCATGATTCAGGGATGAAGTGAGACAGAAAACCAGGGAGTGGGGTCAGGGACAGACCATGAGGAACTTTCTGGACAAAGGTCTTTCTTATGCCTATAAACTATTTCTTGGGCTGATGAAAGTCACGACAGCTTTCTACTGAAGTTGCCTTCTTTGCCCATCATCACTCAGCTATCTGGGGATGTTGCTCCTCAGATGAACACCAGAAATTAGGTATCATTACATTCAAGCAATATTGCATGTTCCAGGTGCTATAGTCATAACTCAAAGGAGAAGGAGGAAAAGGAGGAGGAAGAGGAGGAGGAGGAGGAGGAGGAGCAGGAGCAGGAGCAGGAGGAGGAGGAAGAGGAGATAGTCAAAATGGTTAGCAAAGTTTGCTATTAAAACTCTCTACTCTTCCATGTTGGACCTAATGCTAATGTCCATTTTTATTTTATGTATACCGGCAAGCTTGGTTATCTGGTCTCCAGGACTTCCACGAGAGGAATGAGTTGGAGTAGATAAAAAAGGACAGGACAATAAATGCTGTCACTGCAGGAAAGTGCTCTCATCATCCAGTCAGAAAAGTAACAGACTGTCAGAAAATAAAGGGACGGAGACCTATCGATAGAAGACACAGAGCTCAGAAAACACAGCACTCTTGGGCCATCTGCGTGATGATACCAACATTTCTTACACATCTCACAAGATCCAGGGCCTGAGTAGAAGCTGAGTCTAAAAAGCACACATTCAGAACGAGACATTCAAGAAAAATAAAAATTATGTAATATATTTTAGAAAGATCTCTAAAGAGGTGCCAGTAGAGAAATCATGGTACTTGAAATAGCGACCACAGTACTTTTAGGGAATTTGCAAAGGCTCAATATATAAAATTCTGAATAGCTCAGACTCAGTGTGTTTATAAAAGGGCACAACTCTCTCGGGGTAATATCAATAGACTTAAATAAGGAACGCTCGTTCAAAGGGACCCTAATTTATCTCTATATCTCTTGCATGAGTGAGGCTTATGCATTATCAGCCCCAGTTGTACATTTATGAACAGTGCCTGGCGTTTCCTCAGGATACATCTGAGGTCCCGCAGCTGTCACCCTTCTCATACTTCAGTCCCTGTTTGCAGATCTTTGACGGTTAATTCAATCAAACTTCCATCAAACTTCCAGGAAACTGTAGACAAAAGAACCATAATGCTTATTTGCTTACTCCTTAAGGAACATTTAAAAATGACAATATCTGGGTATAAAATGTAATAAAAATCATGTATATATACACACACACACAATCTATATATAATATGTATGTTGATGTATTTCATACGGATATATATTTTATATTATCACACATATATATAAGAGGCAGAGAGAGACAGAGAGTTGGGAACAGGCATGGGGAAAGTCCATAAAAGTAGATTCTATACTCTTAACAGTGATTTATTTTTCTCAGAAATAGAATGACTTTGACTTTTCCTTCCATCCTACATCTGTTTATTCAATGAAATATTTGTAAACAGTACATACATACACATATGCACTTGCATATGTGAGAATGAGAAACTTCTTCTCATTTGGGAGGAAAAAAGAAGGGAAGGGGGAAGGAAAGGAGGGAGGGAAAAAGAAAGGACTGGGAGAGTGAAGGCAGTTGGCCCACTGATCTCCCATTCGCAGCTCATCCTGTCAGGTGACCCTCATCTTTCTCCAGAATATCCTGCACTTTTGTTTGTATGGGGCTTTACTGTCACTGGCATTGATTATTCTACATATCAGTCCCTAAAGATGTTCCTATTCGGTAGATGATTAAATCCAGTCCCTAAGGATGAAAACCTGTTTGAGTCTCAAGGTGAGCCTCAGGCACAGTCGAGGATGGAGACCTTCCACCAGCCGAGACTAGGCTCCCAACAACCTGAGGTCCTCCGATGAGTCTTGGGTGTATCCCACAATGCAGTTAGGTTGCTTTCTAATTCAGGAACTTGTCTGTGAACCAAAGAACAAGCCTTGCTCACAATGGTGGTCACCTTGTCTCAGATTGATACAAATTAAGATAGGCCATAGAAAGTGAAGACCTTGGATACAGGCTAACTCTGGTTCTAGAAACTTCCCCTGAAGCTCTCTGCTCACCAAGTAAGCAGGGCCTGAGTCACCTACAGAAACAATCTTTTTTTTCCCCCTCTCTCTCCTAAACTTGCTCTTTTTTTTAATATGCTGTTTATATCTAAACGGTATAAAATGGGATTGACATCATGTAATTACTTGCCTTTTACACCATGCTAACTTAATTTGCTTTTCATTCTCAGGTATTTAAGAGACCATTATTTTCCCATCAGACTTTACTGTCTGCCAATTAAAGCATTAGATCGATGAGGTAGAGCAAGAACACTGCTCAGGAAGATTTCAGGTGGACATATGGAAAACAACAGCTTGGGATCACCTTGCCCTTTGTCAAAGAATTATTTTACCAGTTTACAAGATACCCTCCATTCATAATATGTTGGTTTTTGCTTTTACTTGCAAATAAAAATGACTTATCTGTGCTGTAAGTTTTACGACTAAATACAAACTACATTTTCTCTTTGAGAAAATGATAGATGAAAGGGTACCAAGCTCAGGAGGTAGGGTTGTTTGGGGGTCACACTTACCCTCTAAGGGGATAGGCTGCCCAGAGGTCCCCCAGACCTGTGCAGCCTCTGTCTTGTACCAGGTAAAAATTTCTTCAAGAACCACATCCCAGCTCCATGGTGCCCACTTCAATTTCATGATCAAATATGATTTGGTCCAGGAAACGAGGGGTTTGAGCTGGTTTAAGTAAGGTGTGATGACCTGAACAACAACAACAACAAAAAAATGCAAGTCATTTTTCTTCTTATGCAGTCTTATTTTAAGTAATAAGAGCTGTGGCACTGAGGGCTTTCTATCTCATCCCTTGAAACCCAGTCATTTTCTTTTTCTCTGTGTCATTATGGAAAACGCCTATACTTTGGAAGTGCAGGAAATCATAGTAATTGCCCAAGAACAGTGGAGAAAGAAAGGGTCCAGGACAAAGGTGGAGACATTTGTCAGCTCCCGAAAGCACTTTTTAGAAAAGAGAATTAAGGAATAAGAAAAGGTCACCATAAGCACAGTCAGATAGACCGCACCATTAATAAATTAAGAGACTGCCAGTTCTGATAACTCAGGGGTCAAAAGAAGAAAACAGCTTATGTAATTTTTAATTACAAAATATGATTGTTGTGAATTGTGGCCTCCTTGGCAAGCAACATGGTTCTACTTCTGACCTGGAAAAGTAAGTCCGTGGGTCTTCATCAGGCAATGGGCTACAGGTTGTTTTGATCACCCTAATCCTGGGTTTACAACACATCTCTCCCTTCTGAGACAGAAGCTCTGGAGCAGACAGGATGATTACCTAATCAGTTCTGCCTCCAAGTTAACCCTGAACTCACTCTAACTTGGGATCAATGATGTCCCATCACAATAATGGAGCCCTATGCATTTCCTACCTGTTTGTGATTGAGCTTCATTAGACACTAGGCACAGGCAGCTGCCTACATTTATATTTAAGCTAATTAAAATTAAATAGAATTTAAAATTTAATTCCTTAATTGCACTAACCGCATTTCAGTTGGTCCATAGTCATCTGCCTAGTGGCTACCGGGTTGGATAGATGCAGATATAGGACATTTTCATTGTCTCAGGATGAACCCAGCTGCACTTTACCACTAGACTACATCCCCAGCCCTTTTCATTTTTTGAGACAGTGTCTCACTAAGATGCTTAGGACCTCACTAAATTGCTGAGGCTGGCCTTGAAGTTGCAATCCTCCTGTCTCAGCCTCCCAAGTTGTTGGGATTAGAGGCATGAGCCACTACACTCCCTTGGCATCCCTTTGCTTCAAGGAAAATAGGACTCCTTCAGACCAATTGTGGTAGTTCTGACTTGAGCATGCATCAGAATCACTTGGAGAGCTTGTTGAAACACAGATTGCTGGGGCTCAGTCCCAGAGTTTCTGATTCAGTAGGTCTGGAATAGGGGCCCAAGGCATTTCTAATAATACCCTATGTGATGCAGATGCTCCAATTAAAGGACGAAGCTTTGAGAAGCACTATTGTATAAGAAAGAGTAAGCCAGCAGCCATTGCCAACATGTGCCCAGTGAGCACCTGAAATATGCACAGGAAGAACTAATGTCATTTCATTTTAATTAATCACAATTTATATTTAAATATTAAAAAGGCATAAAGTTTTTTCTATGAAGCATAACTGTATTCTTTTGACAGGACTATATTTTACTTGAACCATGGAAACTTTAACACTGAAACAAACTGAGAAAATTCAAATGAAAACAATTTTAGTATTAAACAAAAGAAGGCAAAATATCCCATTAATTTTTATGTAGATTACTAGATGGCCTAATAATATTTGAGGGGTACTGGGTTAAATAAAATATATAATTTTTTTACCTGTGTATGTTACTTTTTAAATGTGATTAGTAGAAAAATTTAAATTGCATATGTGGTTTGCATTATGTTTCTATTGGCTTGTGTTAACCTAGAACTTAACCACACTCTCTTGGTCTATCAATTGCCCATCAATCAACTGGAGCTCTGGCGTTGAAGGGGAAGAGTGGATTAGTTATTTCTAAGGCTCCTTACAGCTCTAAAAGTCTGTGATTCCTAAGAGACAACCTGCTAGGAGATAATCCTTTTTCTTCTGTTTTTCCTCCAAACACTGAGCAAACCTGCCAATTATTCCCCTCTGGAGATCATGACAGTGTATTCTACTTCTGCAGTTCAGAGAAAAAGTAAGATGATGATTGAATCTCCTGAAGCCACAGAGGACTGCGTGCCAGGCCCACACACACTATTCTAAAAGGACTGCACTTCTGAAACACATAAGTATACACCATGTGAGAATGCACTTGCTTTTCTTCTGTATAGCATTGGATTCCCAACTCCAAATATTCTTTCCACCAGTCACAAAAATGCCACAAATTAAAAGACCAATTTTATTCAGTGGCCTCCAAAGTTAAATATATAGAATCTACTTTGACCAAGCAAAAATAGCATATTTTGAAAAATTAAAACAAACCCACAAATTATCTAACACTATGAGTTTTATCCACTATCTCTTCTACTGTCACTAGATCACCAAATCTCACAGTGTTACTAGTTATTATAATAATCCTAACAATAATATTCATTTTGAAGTTTCCCAGTATTTTACCAAACATTTTTAAATGAAGTGCTTTGCTTTATTCTGCTAACCATGTTGTAAGTTCTGTATATAGTTAGATACATTGAGAAGTAAGGTTCAATGACATGTCCAAGGTCAAAAATGTGAGAAGTGGCAGGACCAGGACTCTGCCTCCAGGGTCTGGTTCTACCTTTACCATATCTAGTCTTCATAGGAGGTCCAAAACCCTGAGCCAGACTATGGGACCAACCTCAAACAGCCTGTAAAATCAAGCCATTTTAGAAACCAGTAGCTATGAAGCTTCCCATAACCAATTAATAAACTGAACAAGAACCAGTGTTAGGCAAAATGTGACATTAAAATTTTCTTTAGCAAATTTCTAGCTTCCCATTTTATGTTGCCATCTCCTGCCAATCTTAATTCATTTCCTTAGATAACCAACACTTGGCCACTGCTTCATCAAGACTAGATGCCAGTCAAGGCACTCAGGGAAGCTCTGGACATATTTCTCCCCTTCCTCCATTGAAATTCCTCAAAAGTTCAAAGCCAGCCTCAGCAACTTACTGAGGCCCTAAGCAATTTAGTGAGATCATGTCTCAAAACAAAATTTAAAGGGCTGGGATGTGGCTCAGTACCCATCGGTTCAATCCCTGGTACCAAAAAAAAAAAAAAAAAAAAAGGTAATATCATGTTTGTTTATCATCTCATATACATTTTATGCATATGTAAGTTCTAAATTGTGTAAATTGAAGTTTGTTTTCCCTTGAGAACAATATATTAAACTGGGAGCTTTAAACAAGATAACTAACTCAAGTCTTATGTCCCACAATAGTGCTTCCTATTAAGTTTCCAAACTTTTCAATGTAGAAGGACTTCATACAATATGACATTGCTACAAATCCTATTTGCCCACTGGTTGATAGGGCTCTGTTGAATAGGAGCAAAAGAAATAAAGAGGTATAGTCATATAAATACTTTCCCATTAAACACCTAATAGCTGATTCTGTTCTCATGAATGGATGGGAATGAAAGTGTTGTCCTCTCTCTAAGCCTAGTCTAGAACCACTCACACACTAGAAGAGATGTGCACAATATGCAAGGTGACCTCCCAATCTTGGTACTGGCTACAGTGACAAGGAAGAATTACATTCTCATCTTAAAATTAAAATAAACCTGAATCTAGCATAACACAAGTCAGCAGTATGTGCTGGTCACTCCAGGACCAACTGTTCCCACTCTCTTTCATGCTAAGGCAAAGGTCTTGCCCTTATTCATGGGGTAACATCCAATTTCCATGGTGGTCCTCCAACAATGATACCTCCTTGCTCTCCTTACAGAAAGCTTCACAAACTTTGGAGAGCAACCATCCTCTGCCATCTCCCCAGACAGGTTAAAATATCTTCCACAATGACCTTTCTGCTGAGATTCTGTCTTCCTTTCTCGAATTAAAATCATAAGATGCAAAATTTGTTATACAAACTGTTTATCAAATTTCTGAACCTAACACATAATAAGCATTCAATAATTTTCAAAGGGATATCTAAATGAATGAATTCTGTATTGTTGTTTCAAAGGACAAATGTTAAAGATGTGTGCATGATCCCTTTTGGTACTGCACATTGTATTAAATAAAAACAGCTCAGGTGCAAGACCTGGTATTGAGAAAAGAAAAACTTCTGAGCTTCCGCTTGAGGAAGGTTTGGTGCAGTGTTTGGTTCCAAAACACCGATGACTTCAGGATGTGTGAGTGTTGTTCTGCTCTTAGCCACTGACCTCACTCACAGACCCTCATGCCCTTTGGCTTGGGGTGGGGGGAAAGAACAACCCTTGAATTAAATGGTACCCCCCCCCAATGAACTCCAATTTAGTCAACAATTGCTTTCTCTCTTTTTGGTTATTTAATACCTTTCATTGTGCTGGGCTGAGAAATTCTTCACTATGTAAATTGGTTTCATTTTACAAATAGTGAAACTTTTCAAGTTAAAAAATGTACAGTGCCATGTAAATATAAGGTATTATTATTTATGATAACTATTATTGCTGTTATAATTAGTATAAGAATGATAATGTTTATAATGTTCTCCCAAAATAACAGGCAACTAGTGAATGTAAATGAGCAGGGTCCTGGGCCGTTAGTGTACGTTTGATAAGAATTTATTGCTGAATTAATCAGTGGGTGTAATTTTCCCTGTCATGGAACTACAGGAAGTGAAAGCTAGCATGAGTCATTTCTAAGGGAAGGAATGCATGGTCTCAGGGCAACTCTGCATGATGCATGATCTGGCAGAAGACTTTCAAGCATTTAACCCCCAAACACCCCACCAACTATGTCATCCCTCTGGGAGGACTCTCAGCCCCCAGTAATGAGGAAACACAGGCACCCAACATGTCTGGGGCTGTGGCTCTTTTCTCATGCAGTGGCAGTGAGCTCAGCTATGGGGTGGCAGTTTCTACGCTTAGTGAGGCCACCCTATACTGAACACTTTCTATGTACCAGACAAGGGTCAATCACCTTTGAACAGGACTTCATTTCATTCTTTTGGCAATCCTATGAAGTAGGACTCATCATACCAGTTGGTTAAGTGGGAAACACAGAAAGGCTGATCCATTTGACTAAGAATCTCTTCAGTGGACTAGTCAGAAAATGAGTACGGGTCAAGAGCCTGTGCCACAAACCAGTCTTTCCCAGTGTCTCATCCAATCATGGAAAGAGTTGCAGGTTCTTCCAGATCAGACCACAAATAAATATTAAAAGCCTTTTCTTAGGGTCTTATGATCTGCAAAGGACAATTCTATTGCATTTCATTTTTACATAAGAAGGAGACCAATTCACTAGAACTTATTTAGTTGATTACTAGAAGTTATTAAATGTTGGTATTCACAAACTAAAATTAACATGCTATTTGATAGCTTATGGCTTCTATTTATTAATCCACTAAGAATTCAGGCTAATATGTCAAATTGTAAATTTTTATTGTAAAGTTTCTACAGACAGTTGAAAATCCACTAGAAAATGGGGGTGAGTGGGGTGGGAGGCTTGTGCTGTCTTTGCCTTGCTTTAGTGTGCTGCAATAAATTTTTTTAAAAGTGTTGAGTACCATTATATTCACTACTATGCTGAAATGAAAGAGGAGAAAGGAGTTTATTCCCTTGTATGTGTATGGAAGAGAGTATGATTATATTATTTTAGAATTAATATTATTTTAAATATCATTTTATTTTTCTCATATATCTAGCATTTACACCAAACATGATCCCTTGAAGAATGTTCCATTGTTAGCTTCTGAACTAATGATCTAGAATCTCAAATAAGGCAGGGTATATCTAATGCTCATGATTAGCTGTGTCTTCAATCTTGTGGCAATTCATTTTCTGAGTAAATATTGTTCAAATCCTTTCTTGTTTCAAACTATCCTAACCATCCTGCCTTTTTCATAACCTAAGCAGTATAAATTCCTCAGTGAGGCCATTTAGTGTCTCTTCAAAAAATCAGAATAAGCACTTTTCTGAAACATACCTAAGGCGGCTGCTTCTTCAACACATCACCCTGAACTGCCTTTAGCAAACAAAAGATGATTTTTAGATTCAAGCACTAACTATTCTTGGACCCATTAGTTGCAAGGGCATGGGCAAATTGGATTATTCATTCTGTGAGTGTTTTTGTCACCAAGTAGAAGATATATATCAGCTTTTATTTATTGAAATTCTCCTCCAGCATTCATGCCCTACTCATCTGAAAAATTCTTCAGTCATTAGGACACAGTTCTTAATTTTCAGCCATAAAACAATAATTCCATGATTCTTCCTCCAGAATCATCCTATCATTTTCTGTTAGTAAATGTGGTGATGTTAAATAGCAATTATTTCTACTTGGCAATTTTTATCTTAGCACAGGAAAAAAAAAGAAAAGTTTAAATAGGGTTAAAGAAAAAGTCTTGTAAGTTGTTGGTATGACATTTATCACTGAAAATTCCCCAGGCTTTGTTGACCCCCAAAGCAGCTATGTTTTGATAATGCTTTTTAAATAGTTTGAAAATAACTTTAGTTTACCATTTAATAGTGCTAAAGACAGCAACTTGAACACCTAATAAGTATCAAAGATAAGAACCAAAAATGAGTAAATACAATGAGATTGCAGATACCGCACATTCACTGAGTAGTTCATCCATGTTCAGTATTTTTCCCCCTTTGTTCCAACAAAATAGTGTAAAGCCTCCAAGTTTTATGAGGCAGCCCTGTTATCTTAGAAAGCAAAGGAGAGAGATCATCATGAACATGTATTTCTTTCTTTTATCTTTCTTTAGGAAGAAGAGTTTAAACTTTCCATTCGGTTCCAGAAATAATACTGAATATGAAATGTCACAAGTACTCATGACAATAAGTAAAAATACTTTTGAAGAAAATGCCAACCCAGTCTAATGTGTCTAATATCCATGATGGAAAAGGTAGAAAAAGAGGGCTGGGGGTTGTAGCTCAGTGGTACAGCACTTGCCTAGCATGTGCAAGACCCTGGGTTGTTTGATCCCCAGTAGTGGAAAAAAAAAAGAAGGTATAAAAAGAAACCAGGTCACAATTCTAATTCTCTTTCAGAGACACTGATTTGTGACAGATAGTACAATTTCAGGAGGGGAAGATAAAGAGGTAAACTTAAAACTCAAAACTCCTGGTGTTGTAGGTCAGTAACTTCACATAGAAAATAGTGTTCCAAGGGAGACATTTGGGGAAATTTTAATACCAACAATGACTGTCCACAGTACGAGCAGTCCATTCACCATGGCAATCACTAAATTGAACTTGGGAGGAGACTATGGCAGTGTCTGTCTGCTCCTTTTATTCAAGAGGGAAAGACTTGTGTAACACGCAGGCTTTCTTTGGTTTGTGAGAACCACCCAAGCCCTGCTGAAATTACAGGATTTGGAAAAAGAATTCTTCAAGATTTCTTCAAGTAGAAGAAAAGTAACACGTAGTATTTAAACATTTAAAAGTATATCTTTCTTGGAGTGCTTCTAATTATCACTCACTTTTGTGAATAAGTCTGTATGTTGTGAGAATGGGCTTAAAAGGTGAAACAGCGATCCACCATTATTATGTAATCTAAGTCATTTTCTCAGATCTTAGCAGGCATGAGAGTCAGCTGGAGGGCTTCTCAAAGCAGAGATTGCTAGATGGTTTACTCCTTGAGTTTCTGGAGTGAACTCATCTCATTAGGTCTGAGGTGGACCAGAGAATCTGTACTTCTGACAAGTATGTAGAGGTAAGAGGTGATGTTGTTGTTATTCCACACTTGGAGAAACAACTCTAAAATTCTATTCCTTAGGCTGTCCATGCCTCAGTTTCCTCACCAGTTACTTTAGAGTGCTAACAGCTACCTCCCAGAGTTGTCATGATAGAGAAATGAGGTGATTCACTTAAATCTATTAATTCAGTGCCCTGAGCACACAAAGTTCTCAATCTATGCCAGCTGTTATTACTGGTTGATTCTATGTACCCCTCAGGAGTATGGAAATGAAAATAATAAATACCTTGATATACTTTCTTTGATTGCTTCTCTAGGTCTTCTCCTTTTAATCTGAGATCAGACTAAACTGCTGTTTTGAGTTAGAAAGATTTTGTTCTTCAAGGATCTACATTTAGTTTTGCAACATGTGATTTGTTTATGTGGTTTTATAGTCTTTATTTGTTTCTCACTTTGTTCAGTAAAATATTCACAGTTTTAGGTGACTGTAAGATGCTGTAAGATGCCCCAGGATGAGAGGAAAGAACCATGCACAGTTCTACCTTGTAAGATACTTCAGGGACAGATTTCTTCCTGCTAGTGCAATCTTGGGCTGCATGCAGAGATAGTGCTACCATCCTTGGACTCTTCTATATTCTTAAGTAAAGTTGCTGGCTTGGTTGTCTCTTGGGGAATATGTTCCTTAAAAGATTAAGATGAGGCCGGGGTTGTGGCTCAGTGGTAGAGCATTTGCCTAGCATGTGTGAGGCACTGGGTTCGATCCCTGGCACCACATAAAAATAAACAAATAAAATAAAGGTATTGTGTCCACCTACAACTAAAAAATATTAAAAAGAATAAAACCTTTTTTAAAATTTTAAAAAAGATATAAGATGAGAAAGTCAGCTCTTTTGCTGGTTTTGAAGTAAAGCTGAGTTAGTTTAGCACTAATAACTGTACCTGAATTCTTTCTAACTGTATTAGCTTGTTCTCATGTAAATGAGGCTATGTTGTTGAAGCCTTTGGACAGATAGAAAAAATAAAAAACAGAATAGAATCTAAGCAATAGTAATAAATGAACCCAACCCAGATATATCAGGTTAAAAAAAAATCACTAGTGTTTCTCAAGAAAGAAGCTGTTTTTGTTTTTGTTTTTTATAATTGTTGTTGTGTTGTTTTTGTTTTTGTTTTCATGGCCACAATGTAAGAAGACTCTTGAGAAAGTAAGAATGGTTCTGAGCTAATGTGGATGAAGCTCATGCAAGAGGCATATAATAATATAGGTCCCAAGTGCAGCAGCTGATGGCCACGTCTCCTGACCAAAACAATCCAATCTCACCCTGTGATGTGGCATGTTCAGCAACACACAAAATTACTTCTGTCACCCACTGACACGAGATGATAGTAGTCTTATCACATATGAACTCCTTTAGAGGTCAGATTCTCAAGTTAAGATCCCTTGGGATGAACATACATGTATATGTGTAGTGCTGGGGATTGACCCAGGGGCACCTTACCACTGAGCTACATTCCCAACCCTTTCTAAATTTTTATTGTGAGACAGGATCTCAGTAAGTTGCCTAGGCTGGCCTAGAACTTGAGATCCTCCTGCCTTGGCCTTCTGAGTCACTGGGATTACAGTCGTATGCCACCATGCCTGACTTTTATGTATTTTTAAGAACTATGTCTCCTCTGCACAGGAAAATGACCTTCAGACTGGGGGTTACATGGTGAAGCTTGCTATTTTGGGTAAACTCAAGTCTCCACATGTAAGATACATTGGGGACTACAGATTTGTTTCTTCCCACATGGCAATCTGAGATTTTTAAAGCACTGAAATGTTTTGAGAGGATTAGAAATAAGTAACATGTTCCACATTCAAAAGCAAGTAGAGAGGAGTAAATTATATATAAATATGAGTATGCTATATAGAGAGATTTGTTTATATTACATATACATAAATAAATGTATAAATATATAACCATAATTACAAATATTTATGTGTATACACACACACACACATATATATATATATATATATATATATATATATATATATATATATATATATAAAAAACAAGGCCCTAGGACAAAGTACTAACTAGAGCCATAGGACTCTGGAGGTAGAGCAGTTTCACTGGTGGTCATCTTGGTCACACAAGAACTTGAGTAATAACAAACTAACCCCTGGCATTTATTTTTTGTTTGTTTGTTTTAATATTTATTTTTTTAGTTATAGGTGAACACAATATCTTTATATTATTTTTATGTGGTGCTGAGGATTGAACCTGTTGCCTCACGCATGGTAGGCAAGCGCTTTACCTCTGAGCCACAACCCCAGCACCAACCATTAGCAATTCTGACAGAGTTTACTATATTGATAAGATCAGCAAAATAACACTGATTTTTTTTAACTTCAGCAAAGTTTGTGGGCATTCTATGGTCACTTGAATTGGAGGGAATCATAGTGATATATGAGTGATTGATCAGCAGAAAAACACCATATGGAAACTGGTTGTCCTGCAAAGTGCTGAACTCCCCATCACTGAGTGACACTAAATAGATGCTGAACAAGAACCAGGCAAATCCATTCCTCTTCCTACATTCCTCTTCCTTATAGGCTGGAATTTCCATGAGATGAGGTACTTACTTCATTTGCTGAAATATGCACTCAACAAACAAGTATTTGCTAAATGAACAAATGTCAAATTTTAAAAAGTGACTGCATTTCAGCTGTTTACTAATACTTAGATCTATAGTCTTAAATAGCTTGGATTTGTGCTGAGTTAGAAAATATTTGCTTAATATCAAAAATATTCAGCACTTTTTATGCAAATAAAAATTGCTCCTAAACATCTGCCCTATTTTTTCTATATAATTACTCATAGGATGAAAGGAATGTATTTTACTTGATACTGTGAAGTCACTCCTGTTAATTTTCTTAAAGTTTACAACCTGCAACATTGGAAGGAAACTGAGAAATGTGTTAATAGATTAGCAATCAGGGATAAGGATTTCTGCTGTTTGAATCTGGGGATCTTTTCCTCAAGTCATCCAATAAAATACTTATTAGTCTCTTAGTTTTCTATTCTATTACCCATAAAACTTTACCTTAGATGAAAAAATAGGCAGAATAATTATAGGAAAAGTGCTTGAAAACCTCAAAGGCTTTTTTATAATATGGGTTTAAGCCAAAATTACAATATTTGCAAATTCAGTATTCAGAATAATTTAGCTTTAGATTAATCACAACAACTATGTTGTTCCCAAGGCATACTCTTTTAGACTTCTGGACATTATACAGTTTATACTGCATCGAATTATATATTTAATTTTACTAATTACCCTTCAAATATCTCATCTTATAATTCAATTTGGCAGGAAAAAATGCCATCATGATTGGAGAAATCTTTCTTACAGCTTACCCATTTGGATGAAATGATGTCATACAAATTCAAGATTGGTGAAGAATGTGTACCTTGTGTCCTACTATCCTCTCATCTGCTATAATTTTGAGGGAATTAAATGCTTCATGAATGTCTACCACATACCAAGATACTGGTTTAAATGCTTTTGCATGAATTATCAGACTTAATTCTCAACAAATCATGAAATAGAAATTATTTTCCACAATTCACAAATGCAGAAACAGTAGTTCTGGGAGATTAAGTTCCTTCTTAAAATTGCACTGCTAAAAAAAAAAAAATAGGGATGGAAATGGAGCCCTGGTCTAATTCCGATACACCCTTGCTCTTTTTTATCTGTCTGTCAGTTAAAATGTGTATATGTACTTAGTCATTCTTATTCTCTACTCAAAGGATAAACTAAGGAATAGATATACAACTTCTATATGAAGACCTTAAGAGAAGATTTTTTCCAATGGTTTGGAATCAAAATGAGATTATCAATACATACATAAATGATAGCTAACATTTACTGAATATTTACCATGGTGGTCAGTAGTTCACATATATTCTATTTCTCAAACAGCAAAATAGAATTTTGTGAGTTTGGTACTGTTATCATCTCTACTATGCAGGAGATTAAATTGAGGCATGGGGCAAGGACAAAGTAATTTACTGTAATCATACTGTTAAGAATAAGGCCTGCTGGGTGTGATGGCACAAGCCTGTAATCCCAGTGGCTCAGGAGGCTGAGACAGGAGGATCACAAGTTCAAAGCCAGCCTCAGCAAAAGCATGATGCTAAGCAACTCAGTAAGACCCTATCTCTAAATAAAATACAAAATAGGGCTGGGGATGTGGCTCAGTGGCTACGTGCTCCTAAGTTCAGTCCCTGATACCAAAAAAAAAAAGAAGTAGAAAAAGAAAAAAGCTTAGATTTGTAGCCAAGCACTAAAACTCCAGAACAGAGATTGTCACCTGAAGACTATGTTGTTCCCAGTGCATATGTGGCAATATTTTGGAAATCTTCTGCATTGTCACAAGTAAAGGGAGTAGATGATGCTGGCCTCTAGTGGATAGAAGCTAAGATGTTTAAATTCCACAGAACAGCTCCCCAGAAAAAAGAACCATCCAGCCTGAAGTGTCTGCAGAGGGAAACCTATCTCTAGAACCTGCCTTTGGGCATTTCTCTGTACTTTTCTACCACTGAATTTGAGCAAAATCATGGACAAAATGAACAAGACGTTACACATTATCAATGATTAATTCTTATCTGCACTGAATCTCTCAACTCTTACAGCAATACTAATTATAATATATTACAACATTATCTTATGCTGTAGCATCAGAATCATCTTGGTATCGTCTGTAAAAATAGAAATTCCTGGTGTCAGTTCCCCAAATCCTTACTGAATTGGTCTGTCCTAAGGTTCTTGGAAATCAGATAATTTGTAAAGCTCTCCAAGTGATTTTAATGTCCTATCAGGTTTTGAGAGCTGTATAGAGAAAAATTGGCAGACACTTTTAAAGTATGCAACGCTTTCTAGTCTCCACTAAAGTAATATCATAGCAATGGCTCACAGTCACTGAATGCTTATTACATGCCCAGGATTGCACTAAATACTTTATAGAAGGTATCACACTCTAAATTCTCCAACACCCCTATCAGGTAGGTAGGTGTTCTTATGCTGTTATAATAAAGTATCATAGACCAGGTGGCTTATAAACAACAGAAATTTATTTCAGATAGTTCTACAGGCTGGTTAGTCCAAGCAACAGCAGATTGGATGTCCGGGGTTCTCTCTGGTTCACAGATGCCACCTTCTCACTGTGTCCTCACATTGTAGAAAGGATAAGGCAGCTCTCTGGAATCTCTTCTTTTTTTTTTTTTTTTGGTTTTTTTTTTATTTTATTGTTGGTTGTTCAAAACATTACATGGTTCTTAATATACCATATTTCACAGATTGATTCAAGAATCTCTTCTTAAGGTCACTATTCCCACTCATGAGGGCTTTGCTTTCATTATCTAATCACCTCCCGAAGGACCCCATCCCCTAATATCATCACCTTGGGAGTTAGGATTTCAACACATGAGCTTTGGGGTGGGAGGGGGGACACAAACATGCAGATTCACAGCATTGCCATTTTACAGATGATGAAACAAAAACATCTGAAGATCAAATAACCTATCCCAGGCACACAGCTAGTGTGTGACAGAGCTATGAACTAAAGGCAGCTCCTTCTGACTTGAAAACCCGTGCTGCAAACCAGGCGCTGTGAAACATAAGCATGCAAGGGAACCATCTGGAGAGATGGTGAAAACACAGATGGCTGGGCGCCACCCCCAGAGTGTCTGAATCAGCAGGCCTGGAGAAGGGCCCAGGAATCTGCATTTCTAACAAGTTCCCAGCGATGCTGTTGACCCTGCTCATCCAGGCACCACATCATAAACTGTGCTCAACTAGAACAACTTCCTATGAAATCAAGCTGTTTCTTTCTATGACATTTCTTTTGTTTAAGAGGATTCATTCCTTATTTCCCTCTGAATCCTGGGGGAGTTTGGTAGCATTTTTCTCTCCCAGTAGCTTTATGTCTTGTGATAACAGGGACAGTCCCCAAATACCATGTTGATGTAAAGAATGTACAATGATTGCTGCCTTCAGTGGGGTGGGGTCAAGGGAGAATCACTCAGAAGAGACACACACTCCCTTGACCTCCTAACAATAATAACCATAACCAGAGAAAAAGAAATCTATTGACAGGACAGAAGAAAGACTTAGTCCAATGGTGCAACCATTCTAAGTGACAATTGGATGTCAAAAGGGATGAAAGGAGAACTGGTGTATTAAGAGAAACAGGAAATCAAGAGAAAATATTCTGTTCCAACCTTGTTCTTACACAGGAACAAACCAGGATTAAATAAAGAGTAAAAAAGAGCAAGGACTTTTCCTTCTCAACCTTACCGTCTTGTCCACTGTAGAGTAATAAGCAAGCAAGCCAATGCACCACAGAGATAAGCAGAACTATCAGTGTGAAAACATGAGTTAGGGGAAATTGTATGCGGAGGCAATGAGACTCATGTATGGTTCCCCCAGGGTTGCAGTTAATCAGCAAGTATGCTCTCAGCCCCTCATGGAGGCCAAATATTTTATTGAATCCCTGCTAGATACAGGGAGACACACAAAGAGAGGTTTTTATCCCTAAGGAGCTTACACTCAAGGTGAAAGGTAAGCATATAAATAGGATTAATGAAGAATGCCAGGACTGAATTAGTGGTAGACATAGGAGTCCAGGGTAAGCACAAGTCACTGTGAGTGGAGGTTCAGGGGATGTTTCTTGGAGGTGGTGAGAGTTGGATTGGGTCCTCAAGAATAGGTTATATGTGGGTAACTGGGGTGCAGTGTAGAGAGGCCTTCAGGGGGACATTGAGAAGGAAGAAGTGATGTGAAAAAGGAGAGGAGGGGACATCCAGGGTGGCTCAGGGGAAAAGATAGCTTGGGCCTAGGATCACATGTGAGTGCACTGAAGACAGCTGACCAGGTGAGTACAAGCCCAGCCAAGGAGGAGCCTGGGTTTATCTTGCAGACTAGAGAACCAAATAGGTATTAGTAAAAAAAAAAAAAAAAAAAAGAAAGAAAGAAAAAAAAATACTGGTGCAAGAAAACTACCAACCATTTCCCTCATCTTTCCTGAAAACAGGCTGAACTATCTCCTCACACATGAGCTCTTAGCTCCCTCCTAATCATTCATTTCTAGGGAGAGGGTGCTCGGCGTCTCAAGATTTTACCAATTCTGGTTTAACTAGGTAGCCAGGGTAGGAGCTGGATTTTTTTTTTTCAAGGTTCAAGAGGCATGAGGAGGCTTAAGTTTCTACTCCTGAAATTTGCCTTTCAATCCACTATGAACAGTGCCTGTAAATTCCACCCAAACAAGTTAAGATTATAATCTTCAAATAGTTTGCAGGGACTAGTTCTGTCTACACATTTAAACTATAACACATGAAACACTCAGTATTCCCTAAATGTTTTTGCTTTCTACAAAAAAAAAAAAAAAGAAGTTCATTTTATAGTTCTTCTTATTTGTCCATATTACCTACAGGTTTGTAAGAATACATACATCTTTTAGGATTTTATAGAATACTAACAATGACAATGAAAGGATTTACTGGATTAAATCCATAGATTTTAAATATACCCGTGACTATGAGCCTCATTGTGTTTATTTCCTCATGTGTAGTATAAATAGCATTAGTGACTTATTAGTGAATATTGAATGAATAAATGTATGTGACTATAACAAGAATCCAAAATCTAAATGCATACCCCCGAAATAAACAGAGGAAGGTGGTCTCAGTATTCACCTGTATTTACTGAATTTCCAACATATTCCAGTACGTTAAGCACTTTTATGCTTACTTCTTACACAACTTGATAAGTAGGTATACTATCTTATTTCAGAGATACACAGGCACAAAAATAGTTAAGTTCCTTACCCAAGAATTCACAACCAAATGTGCCAACTCAAAGTCCAGTGTCCATTCCTCCAGTTTTCTCAACTGTATCTAACCTTAACGAGTACCTAAAAACTTAACACCATAGCTTCCCAGACCAGGCCTCAGAGTCCAATTCAGTGGTTGTTACCAAACCAGGCAGGTTTTGCCTGCCACCATAGTATGTCAATCACTGAAATGATGAATTTTGCAAAAGAGAAAGAGTTCATTCACAAAGTGGCTACGCATAGAGACGGGAGACTGAGTCTCAAATTCATCTCTCTGAGGATAGGGCATCAGACAAAGGGGTGGGGTGATTTAAGGTATAGGGAACGGTAATTAGAGCTGAAGTAATCAGTGGTCTGCACATGCATAATCAAACGCCATGACACTGCACGGGACACGTTCAGAAAACAGCAATATTGACATGATCTGGGGTGGAGCTCTCAGCGCTCTGATGTAAAAATGTGGCCCATCAGACATCCATAGAGGGCCAAGTAAGGGGTCAGTGGTCATTCAACAAAAGCTGCCTTCAAGTCCCTGAAAAGTAATCTAGGCAACTGGTATCATCATGAGTCGCACATCAAAGGTATCCTGTATGGCAAAGCCAGTGGGGGCTAAAAATATATTGCTCAGCTGCATGACCTTCCAAATTAGTGATTTTTTAAAAATTTACTAAAATCAAATAACTGAACGCATGTGAAGCTAGAGGGTTTCCTTCAGTTTCAGCTGATGGGGTCAAGAATATAAAAAAATATGTCTCTGGTGATTCTGAGGAATGTTCCAGGGCCATGAGTCCTGGCTGCCTATTAGAATTACTTCAGAAGTGTTTAAAACTCCAGAAGACTTGGCCTCGCACCAAACAAGTTAGTGGAGGGTTCAGAGGGGCATCCCTGGGCATGAATGTCTTTATGCTCACTGGCTTGCTTCAGGAGCGTCCAGGGCTGAGGACCATGGCTCTGCTACACTGACAATCATATTGAATGGACTATCCAGCCTTCACACCCACCTGGCCACTCCTTACCTTTCTTGCCATCAAAATGCAGCTCTACTATAATATTGACCAGATAAGAGCAGAACTTTCAAGAGAAGAAAAGGAGGAGATCAAGAAATTATTTGTAAATAAGTGATTGATGGGAACAAAACAAAAGCTCTCACAAGTGGTAGGGGGAGGTAAAGGGTACAGAGAGAAGTTTGGGATTCATCACTGAAGCAATGTAGCGACTCTAAGCAGAAGTTAAATAAAGCTGATACTTATGTAAGCATTTTGCTCTCGCATAAAAAACATGTTTTTTTGCTATGGAAGTCAAAGCAATTTTTACATATCTATATATTTATCCTTCCTAGTGACAAGGTTTGGGATCAGAACTTTCTTTGTGTGTCTTTACCGGTTCTTATTTTACAAGTGAGAGTACTGAGGCATGCTGGAGGAATGCAGTCTTTAGACGTCAGGGGGGTTGCCAGGTCCAATCTGGTGTTAAGTCCCCTATTGGTTCCCAGGCTTTGTTGCCTCTGCTGCTGTAAAGCACACATTTTTTTTTCAACTGTAAAATGTTTATGTGCTCTATTAAGTATTGCATAGTCTGTTGTGATCCAGCATTTGTAAGATCTGGAAAATGCAAGTCTTCCACACTAAACCTCAATAAGAGAGTCAAAAATAATTGGGGAGAAATAATTCTGAAGGAAATCCATGTTAAACATTTATAATCACAAGAATTGACTCTTTTTTCTCTTAATACATTTATTTCTATTTTTTTTATTTGTATGTGGTGCTAAGGATCAAACGCAGTACCTCACACATGTTAGGCAAGCACTCTACCACTGAGCCACAATCCCAGCTCAAGAATTGACTCTTGTTACTTGGCATATATATAGGATCTGTTTTCAATAGGATGAAAACAAAGGGAGGTTTGAATGCAGAAATAATATGTATCTATCCAACTCTGTGATGGTATGTGATGTTTTTAAACTGCTGAATGCAATTTAGCAAACGTTGCATTCTTTAGCAAATAAGTAGTATCACAAAGGAAAACCAATATTGTCCCTTCTGCCTTCCTCGCCCAAGCAGCCTTTCGCCCTTACTTAATGAAATGGAACAGTGATGCCTTTAACTCCTCTTTCATTTAATCTCATTAATGCAGTCTGTTGGGATCTGGTTGTGGAATAACATAGGGGCAGTCATCAGATCTCAAGTGAAAAGTGTAATATTTTTTAGTTAGACTTTTAATTGCAGCGTCAACATGTGTGAGAACCAGCTCAAAACTAAAGCTGACGCCACTGGTGAGTTTTGCATGTTTTTTTTTTTTTCTGTCTCTCTTCTGACGTGAGAAAAGAGGCACAGCATAAGCTCTAAGCAAAATAAATTGATAGCAAGGTGTGGGGACAAATCAATTGTTTCTGATTGGGAATGCATACAGTAAGCCGGTTACTCAGGCTTGATTCTACATTGGAGAAGGTATTTATATATAAATATTGTCATATCCTGAGTTGAATTATCACATGCATACCTTAGAGATTAAATTCAAATAGTTGTCAGTCATACTAACATTTGATTAACACTATGGATGTCCTTATCATGATTTTATAGCTTTGATTTTAGTCATTAACAATGTAATAGTTATTATTTGACTTTTCTACTTTAAAAAATAGTTTAGTTTACATAGCAGTTTATTAGTGTATATATGTGTGTGTGTGTGTGTATATATATATATATCTTCTTATATGTAAGAAATCCATTTTTTAAAAAAACTGGTACTAAGATTATTGACAAAGAGAAGAATTATAGTATTCTCTCCTAAGTTTTTTACAACTAAGTACCCATTATCTCATAACATGGGTAGGTTTGAGCATTTGTTTTTAAAAAATATTTCAGGGTAAAATGATTTATTGTGATTTTTTGCTAACACTGGATAGTTATAAACAACAATTAGAAATATTAAAGTATAAAATGATACAATTTTTTCAATGATATAAACCTTACATTTGTTCCCCAAAAGTTACTAATTAAGCACAAAGTCCTTTAAATCTATAAACTCAGAATTACATCTTTCCAGCTTACAGCTTCCCGGTGCTTATATTTTTAGAAAAAAAAAAAATTTCTATGTAATTATGTATTTCAAAATATAGGTATGTACATAAAGATTTTATTGCTGAAATAAGCCATGGCTGACAGATTGCAGTTCTGACATCAATGGCGTCTTTAAACAATGATTTATCCTTACTACTGGACAGATTTACTTTGGATATTGTTGCTATTGTTGTTTAGAAATTAATAACACCGAATGTATTGACATCTATGTATTTAATCCTCTTTGGGTTTGAATCACAATTAACAGAGGCTCACAGGTGAACAAAAACGTTTCTTTCTCCCTGATTTGGAATTTTTAAAAAAGCAAGCATGTAGTTACGTTGTTACATAAAACAGTGTTTGATTTTAGGGATTTATGTGCACATATAGACATACAAAAATCATTTTTTAAATGAACTATGAGAATGCATGCTTTTTTACACTTTGCAAAGAGCACTACATATTTTCTCTTTTCTCTAAAATATCAGTGGAATTAAAGGGTTATCCTAATTTAAAGTTGCAACTTTTTAAAAGTTACCACAGAATATATGGTGTTATGTTTAGCAATTTCCAGTTTTCACCACTATCTTTTCCTCTAATATTTTCCAAAAAAAAAAAAAAAAAAAAACCTCTGTCATTTTATAAGTAATTCAAACCTCTAAACAAGTGAGAGGAAAAAAACACAAAAACAACTCAATCCACCTGGTAGCATCAAAATGCCTTTAGTTAAAAAAAAAAAAAAAATGTATAGGAAACATTAATGAGTTGACCATAAACACCTTCATTTAAATAATAATTATATTAAGACTGTTAAACAATGGTTAGGAATGTTCTCCTTATAGGAAAACAATAAATGGTTTAAAAGGAGGACATTTGTTCAAATAGAATTTGAAAATCATCATACTTCTTCTTACTACAAATTCTGTGTCAATTACACAGAGTGATGTTGTCCCTGGCAGTGAGAAGGTGTGGTCATCATGTTCAACAACGTCATAAGCTTACATCAACACCGAATAAAGCTGTTAGGGATTATGTGCAGCATGCTGGATCTGATGAGCTCAAAACTAAGATAGCTTGGGTCCTGTAATATTTAGGATTATGCTAGTAATCTCTTTAGAGAAAGTGTGCAGTATCAGCAGAACAGGCCCTTCAGTCTCTGAGGGAGCTGGAACTAATTCTATATGTGTCGGTGACTAAACCTCTGCCTCAGTCCCACACTGACAACAGGCCTTTGTGAAGTTCAATACAGGGTGAAAAATATAAGACAGAGCTTCTGAAGTGACATTTGGAATGATCATTTTACCCCTGAAATAATTTCTGGTGCTGCATACAGACAAGAATACTTTCCTTTAAATTCTATATGTCTACTTTTTTTTATTTTTAAAGAGAGAGTGAGAGAGGAGAGAGAGAGAGAGAGAAATTTTTAATATTTATTTTTTAGTTCTCGTCGGACACAACATCTTTGTTGGTATGTGGTGCTGAGGATCGAACCCGGGTTGCACGCATGCCAGGCGAGCACACTACCGCTTGAGCCACATCCCCAGCCCTATGTCTACTTTTTTAATAAGACCATACATGTAAAGATGGACTAAAATCAAACATCTTTCTCTGACCGCTGAAATTGTCTAGTCTCTAGAGACGAAATAGGGATCCAAATTGTCTCTTGAATTCTATAATTTCTTTTCATTTCAGAATTCAATGCTGAAGCAATGGAGACAAAATAGCAAGCTTACTAGACATAAATGATATAGTAATGTATTCTCTCTGAAGAAGTTTGCAATATATTTGGCCTTTGTAGCATTATCTATGTTAAAAACAATTGCAGCTCTCACAGACAAACAGAAAATGAGTTCCTAAAATCTGAGTTCTTATTGACATCATTGGTGTCATTTTCTCTCTCTTTCTGTGTGTGTGTGTGTGTGTTTCTCTTTCACATATACACACCCATGCATATGTAAATATCTAGTTTGTAAATATGTGTAGTTTGTTTATATATTATTTTCTGCACATATGGCTAAGGGCACCTTAAAAAAGTGAATATGAGTGTAAACATGAAAAAGTGACAAATAATACTACTGCTTATCTTTTGGCCACCCAGACAATCATAAGATGTTATGAGCCAGTTAAGTAAATTATCACTGGATTAGGAAAAGAAATGTAAGCATGCTACTAACATTCTGATCTTATGTGGACATTTTTCTAATGTGGAGCAATAATTTACCCAGATACCTTATAAGAGGACATTATGTCAATTTATGTTACCAGGATTTGATTTTTAAGATCAAAGGCATTGAAATTGGATTCTAATAACTATATTTTAGAATATATTCTCCTCCTTTTCTTTGCAATCCTGGCTTGTCTCTCTCTTTTTTTTTAATGTACTTTAAGAGATTTATTCTTTCTTTGACACCCACCAAAAATAGACATGCTTTCCTTATTTTCAAACTCCCGATCAAGTGCTGGGAACTTAGGAATGGTCATTATAGCTTCTATCAAATAGGAAAGTGAGAGATAGCACTGTGTTCTCTCTCTCTCTCTCTCTCTCTCTCTCTCTCTCTCTCTCTCACACACACACACACACACACACACACACACACACACTTTAATGGTCTAACCTTTGAATTGTCTGACTCCAAATGTACAATTAATGGCTTTATTTTTATACTCATCATAAGTGTCCCTATACCTTTTATCTTTTCAAATGTTCTTGAAAACCCTGCAGTATAGGAACTACATATTAGAACATAGTGAATACTACAAGATTGAATCATATGATTGCAAATGTCTACAAATTTTGCACAAAAAGAAGGCAATTTCATCTGAGTCAGCTTGACATATGATAAGCTACTGGATAAAGTTGGCGGTTGTGTAATAATTCTAGATGCATCCTCCTACAATTTACTTGTGTTTAACTCCATTAATGAGATCCTCAAAATAAGTTCAGATACCTCATCTGGAAATTCAATCTTGTAATTGGATTTTCCTCTTTCACTCTTTAGCCACCAACTTTAAATTTACCTTTTCCCTACTTATAGTCTACTTACTGGCTTTCCAAGACCTGGCTCAAAAGCCTCACAGCATCTAACCCCAGTTGCCCACAATTGAAGTTATCATTTTCCTCTTGCAGATTCTTTCAGATGTTATCTGTCTGTTTTATATTCAGGTTATTTAGGTATATGTGTAGCTATATAATCATAATATTCATTTTGAAGATAGAAACTTGATTTTGTATTTATCTATGGTCTAAGGTAAACAGATGCTTGCTGACTTGTCTTTAAAGTATCTTTGTCTTTGCTAGAGAGTCTCAGATAAACCTACTCCCTCTAGTTAAAGAAGCACATCGGTGCAATTCATATTTTGAAGAGCTAATAAACACTTTTAATACAATTTTATATTTTAAAAAATGATTGAGCACACATTACATAGTTATATACCCACTAGTCCCCCACATATAATCTCTATTATTAATATTTTGCATATAGACCACAGTTTACATTTCCTATAGTTTTGGTGAATATTTCATGACATATGTCTGTCATTACAGTATTATTCAGTATAGTTTCATAACCTCAAGAATTTCCTGTGCTCTACTTATTAATCCTCCTCTCCTAGCACAAACCCATGACAACTATTATTATTATTATTGTATTGTCTCTATACTTTTGCTTTTTTCAAAGTATGTGTAGTTGGAAACATATTGGCATCTTTCACTTAGCAATACACACTTAAGTTTCCTCCAAGTTTTTCCATGGGGTACTAGCTCTTTTTTTTTTTTTTTTTTTGTATTGCCAAACAGTATTCCTAGTATTGCACTGCATAGCTATACCTCAGTTGGTCTGTCCAGTCACCTACTGAAGGACATCTTGGTTGGTTCCAGTTTGGGGTGATTATGAATAAAATCGTAAACATCTCCATGCAGGTTTCCATGCAGACACAAGATTTTAATTCATCTGGTAAATACATAGGAGCAAAATTTCTGGTGAGACTCAGCTTAGTTTTGTAAGGACTGTCAAAATGCCTTCCAAGGTGGGTGTGTCACTTTTCACTCCCACTAGCCACCAACAAGTATTTCTCTTGCTCTGCGTGCTCTCCAGCATTTAAGATTGTCAGTTTTTCAGATTATAGTCGTCCTGACTGGTGTGGAGTGGCATCTCATTGCTTTAATTTGAAATCCTGTATGATGTTGATCATCTCTTAATATGCTTCTTTATAATTCATATATCTTCTTTTATGAAGTGTCTGTTTAGATATTTTGCCCTTTTTTGTTCAACTTAGGACTTATTTGTGTATTTTGCGAACACATCCTTTATCAGATACATGTTTTATAATATTTTTTTTCAATTCCGTGACTTCTCTTCATACTTTTTGTGCAATTTGATTTTTAACATAGAAAAGTGTAATTTTTTTCATTTTCTGAAAAGAAGTGGACTTGCTCTTTTAAATGACTCTACAGAGAATGAACTCTGCATGCTCATCTCGAGTCATCTGTTGGTCCGGATTTGTGAGTCCCACCATTGCAGCCTTCCTTCTGTGAAGGTGGTAACTCATACATATAAACCTCCTGTTGAAGGTTTCAACTAAGCAGAGACCAGGAAAGGGGGGTCAGATCAAAATAAAGAGCTGCAAAGAGACAAGTTTTACTGAAGCAAAATAATTGCTGTATCTTTCTTTTATAACTGGAAAAATCAAATATCAAGTACTTGTGAGGATTTTATTTACTTTTGTTTTTGTTTTTTAAATGGAGTTTGAGTTCTTACACACAGAGATAGAGAAGACACCCTGTGACGTACATTGTAAAAATTCTTGCCTTTCTCTGTAAGAGAACTTCAAGACTTTACTGAGATTTGAATCACACTCTAGTTTTTATGTTACAGATTCTGATTAGTTAGGAACAAAGACGGACCCAAGTGTCTTCAGGCTTATCAAGCACACGGGTCACATGGGTGCTGGTGGTCAGGGGCCATGCTTTGAATTGGCAAGCCTTAGAATAGCTTTAGGACAGGAAGGCCTTGAATATCCATCATGACTGCTAAATTCCGTTAGCTAATCTGCCTCAATGAAATGGGGTAGCTTTTCAAGTGTTGCATTTCCAGAATCACCATGGGTAGCTGACAATGGATTCATCTGTAAAGAACTCCATAGACTGAGTATTAAGTACAGTAATACAAGATGTTTCTAGAATATGCTGGCTTCTCTTTCTTCTGCCTTGTCAGTTAGTCACCAGAGTTTTGAAGAGGTTTTTTTTTCCCCCTCCTAACTCTCCAATTATCCTACTGTTCTTATGAACAAAAGAAAGTGCCTAAAAGGCAATAGCAGAAACTGCTTCCCAGAATCCTGGGAAGTTTTTTATCTTAATGTCAGGGAAATTAAAAAAGTCCGTCAGTTCTCAGAATAGTCACAACTGTGATCACCTGAACATCACTGAACAGTGCTTTTCAGACTTTAAAACTGCCCAGGGGAGCTTGTTAGAAAACAAATTCTGCTTCAATTGATCTTAGATGAGTGTTGACAGTCTGCATTTTTAATATGCCCCTGGTCAAAAGCAAAACCCCTGGTCTATGGACCACACTTAATGGTCATTGAAGACATTAACTGCTCTCAACCAGAATGTTGTCAAGTCTTACACACATATTATCTCATTAAGATTAAAGCATTGACAGAAAATGTGTTTAATGGGAATCAATTCATAAATTAATCACTACAACATATAGATGTGATATAACTTGATGATGAAGGGGAAATTTAGCTTATTATTATCAATAGAGTCATGCCCCCTTATGCATGGGAGATATATTCCCAGACCATTAGTGGATGTGTGAAACCATACATAATACCAAACCCTATATATAATATATATATACATATATATGTGTGTGTGTGTGTGTGTGTATATATATATATATATATATATATATATATATATATATATATATTGTTTTCCCAATAAATACCTGTAATAAAGTTTAATTTATAAATGAAGCACAGTAAGAGCTTAACAACTAGTAGTAAAATAAAACAATTATAGCAATATACTGAAACTATGACAGATAGACCTGATAACTGAGATGGCATCTAAATGACTAACAGGCAGGTAGTATATACACTGGACAAAGCTATCATTCATGTTCTGGGCAAAATGAAGTGGAACAGTGTCATATTTTATTGTGTTATACAGTGTCGTGGGATTTAAAATATCTGAATTATTTATTTCTGAGATTTTCTATTTATTGTCTTCAGATCATGGTTGACCTTGGATAACTGTAACCATGAAAAGCAGAACTGTAGATAGGGGTGCTATTATAACAGCTTTTAATGACTGTACTAATTGCTGCCATTACTATTTATTGGTCTCATTTTCTATTGTTTCAGTCCTCTGCAGAGTCAGAGCAGGCAGGCAACTCTTCAGGATAAATATTCATATGTAAAATATAAATCAGTCCCCATTGTGATCACCCTACAAATTATGCCTTTGGAAAAAATCAATTTTTCCCTTATCACATGGTAGTAATATTTTTTTAATCTGGCTTCCATTAACATACAGTGTAGGGAATTATAATAACATAAAGCTAAATGCATTGCTAGGTCATTTAGAGGCTATTTATCAACTGAATGAAACAGAATACAACACCCAATGTATTACAGAGAAATGTTTGAGAAGATATGGAGAACACAGATGTCGATAGATGTCAGAGTGTTATAGTAGAAATCAAAGCGCACTGCTGGGCATGGTGGCACACGTCTGGAATCCCAGTAACTCAGGAAACTGAGGCAGGAGGATTGTAAGCCATACAAAAATGGCTGGGGATGTAGCTTACCCCATTTTTAATTCCCAGTACCAAAAAAAAAATACACCAAATTTTATATACTCTATTGGGCATTTAGGCAAGAAGATAACATTAAGATATGCTCTATTCTGATGAGATAAACAAGGACAGCATTTTACCCAATGTCGGGAATCTTTTAGAATCCCCATCAAGCATGATACAGTACTCAAAGCTCAGGACTCTTCCTTTTGTCCCCTGGGGGACTCAGTTCTCCATGCTTCCATCCCATCCCATCCCATCCCATCCTGCTGGCTTTTGTTGGATGAATCACAATCACAGTTCTACTGTGTCCTGGAATACCTGCTTCGACACAGTCCTTGGGCTTTTGTTAAGTGACATCAGAAAATTTTGTACCTACAAAGGTCGGTACCTATCAGTCTGCCAGTAAAAGAGGGAAAGCGTATAAACAGAGATTTTTAACTTGGATTTGTCACAGATGGTAGTTGAGCTACAACTTGGGCTACTGAGACCATCTGCAAAAGGATTTTTAACCAAAATAGTCATCTTTATTGGAAATTTTTATATGTGTAAGTTTTGCTTCACTCAGACATTAAGAGATTTAATTGCTCTGTCCACTTTTAGCATAACTACAAAATTATAGGAAACAGAAACAGGCAAACCCAATGTCCAGGAACATATCTTGCATAGTATCCAGAAACACAGTGTCCGGTGGAGGACTCATAGGCTGCTAGGTGCTTTCTATTTCCCTTAGGCAAAAATAAGTAATACACAAAAAGCAGAAAACAAAAGATGGTGTGAGTAAAGCCCCAAACCAAAAGTCAGGAATCCAAGTTACTCACCATTTCTGAGTTTTCTCAGATCTGGCCTGTCCCCCGCCCCCTCAGGTTTTCTTACCATTACAAGTGGTTTACTTTGTAGAGAAAATTACTAGCTAATAACTTTATTCATTTAATTCTCAATGGGAGTCCTATCATATCAGAATCACTTGGGGGCTTTTTCCAAAATATATACTCCTCTGAAATCTCAAGACTCGGATTTCTTCTTTTTACCCCAAATGTGGAAAATCAGTATTACTTAAAGCCTCTTTTATAAAAGGATGTCAAATCTCTTGTTTGCACTAAAGGAAAGAAAAAGAATTTTAGAAAGGAATTTTAAAAGTCTCCTCTAGACAACATTGGGAACAAAAAAAGAAATATAACCTTATCCCTGTCCCAACTGAGAAGGCCAGAATATAAAGATGGGTGGGTTAATTTGTAAAAGTTGGAATGGTAAGCATGGAAAGCCACAAGAGCACGTGCAGTAAAATGTTTCTTCCAACCAGAAAGTACATGAAAGGTCAATGTCACTGCCATCCCCAGTGAATGATTTTTACAAGTTCAAGTATTTACTGCATCAAAGTGGTGCATTTTCTAGTTAACTCATTAGCCTGGATTACTTTATCTAGCCTTAACACATGCCATCACCAGTTGAGGTTTGAAGGAAGCAGAACTAACCCTTTTGATAAACAGAAAGAATTGAGACTTGGTGACTTCATGTGAAGTTGTGACCAGAGACTCTAAGCAAAGAATACTCGGGGGAAAGAATCGGCATCTCCAAAGAGGCAGAAAATTTTATTTCAATATTATTGAATAGGCTATGCCTACCAAATCATGGGAATTTACTGTACTTTATAAATTATTTTAATAGTATATACAGCATCAATTTATTTCAAATATTTCATGACACCAATGCTGCGAAAATATTATTTCAAAAACAAAAAACCTACATGTCATTGCTTTCAGAAACAAAAACATTTAGTTGATAGTTTTTAACTATTGCCTACACAAAGGATTATCAATGGAAAACTATAAGAAAGAGAAATCTGTTAAGAAATGGAAAAAAATGATCAAATTTAAACCGCCTCTCGGGGTATTTCAGCTCTGCCAAGTTTTGATCTCCAGGAATACTATTGTAGAATAAATCCATGAGTCAAGAAAAATACAAAGGACAAACTCCCTCCTCAGTTCTGTTCATCACCCTCCTTCTCACAGCTGGAGGTCCAAGCCATCAGATCTTCCCAGGATGTTCAGTTCGGAGCCAGAGCCATTATATGTAACATCTTACCAGGGCTATATACACTGCAAGATAATTCTAAATGACTGTATGGTAAGACATTTAGAAAGGGCAGATGTTGGAGCAATATTGGGATCTGTTGTCCCAATTAGTGTCTGAAATACACTGTCTTATAAATCTGCTTTATAAAACATATAGTATGAACCATAAAGGTGTGGCCAGAAGCATCTTAATTTTTTTTAATGGGAGAACAGGATAAGGACTGTGACTTTACATGATTTAAATTTGTACTTACCTCTAATAAACCTCAGATGATTTATTCTGCCATAATGAATAAAAACAGTCATAAGATTTTCTAACCGATATCCCTTTCCCACACCAGCAACATATATACGCTTTTATGTGACTTCTTTCTCTTTAAAAATGCTGTTAAAGTGTTTATAGCTCTTCAGGATTACATGTTGAGCCAGGATTATAAATATGTATAAATATGCAGATGCTCCACTGAATGTTCCTTATCTCATTTGTATTTCCGAAATTGTATAAGATAACCTTTGTGCCTTTCAAAAACATCTTCTTACATCCCAGGGGGCAAATTACCTCTATTTTCATTTCCTTTAAAGTTAGATCATTTTATAATTAAGAACTTATTGAAGCAGATTCTCCCCACGTGTATGCTACTCCCTGGGGAGTAATCTATGCAAAGGGAGTCTATGACTTAATATCATATAAGCTAAAAACTGTACAATAGATACCTGGGATTTTTTTAAAGTCAATTTTGTAATCATTATAAATAATCCACTGTTTAAAAGGCTATCATTTTAAGAAATCCATAATACAAATAACTTATAGTATCATTCATTAGATTACTTTAAAATGACAAGATCTTTAATAAAGAAATAACAATGGGGCTTGTTCTATTTCTTGTCCAAAAGCACTGGAAAAACCAGTTGATGATGATGATGATGATGAAGATGATGATGATGAAGTTGTTTTATAGCTTTTACTATTTACAAGGCATTTCCACATAAAATATTCATTCAATCCTCAAATACCTATGAAGTAGTGGTTAAGGTTTATATTTATAAACCAGAAAACATAAGATCATAGATTTTATCTTGGCAATGACCTCAATCATTAATAGATTAAGGACTGAAATTCTGGAGAACAGAACAGAATGATATCAAATCTCCTATCTTTCCCCCATCACAAAATCTTTTTTATTTTTATTTTTTTTTTAGTTTTCAAAGTAAAAAATTTATTTTTTTATTGGTTGTTCACAACATTACAAAGCTCTTGACATATCATATTTCATACATTAGATTGAAGAGGGTTATAAACCCCCAATTTTACCCCAAATGCAGATTGCAGAATCACGTCAGTTACACATCCACAATTTTACATAATGCCCTATTAGTAATTGTTGTATTCTGCTACCTTTCCTATCCCCTACTATCCCCCCTCCCCTCCCCTCCCATCTTCTCTCTCTACCCCATCTACTGTAATTCATTTCTCTCCTTGTTTATTTTCCCATTCCCCTCACAACCTCTTATATGTAATTTTGTATAGCAATGAGGGTCTCCCTTCATTTCCATGCAGTTTCCCTTTTCTCTCCCTTTCCCTCCCATCTCATGTCTCTGTTTAATGTTAATCTTTTCTTCCTGCTCTTCCTCCCTGCTCTGTTCATAGTTGCTCTCATTATATCAAAGAAGACATTTGGTATTTGTTTTTTAGGGATCCATCACAAAATCTTGAAAACAAATTCTAGGAAAACTAAAAGAAGCAGGAGCAAACAGAAATACTGAGTCTAATAAGTACTTTAGGAAATTGTCTCCTCTGATGTTTTTATCATTAGCTTTTTATCTGTTGCTCTGCACTAATATAAGAATTCAAAATTGTGTTCTTACTTTGGTTTGTAAAAGGCATAGAATGGGTTACTAACCAAAGCATTAGGAAATGTGCCTAATTTTAGGTTATCACTTCTCACCTCGACTGCAAAATATCATTGACAACCTGGATCCTCAGTTTTTCTTATAGCATTGAATTTTTTTTTTGCTTACTAAAATGATTTAAAGTTTATGTAATATATTCAATTTTGAAAACCTTAATGTGCTACTCTAAAGCTAAGTATTTTTTAAAGTAAAACAATAAAAAAGAGGGTTACATCTTGCATTTATTTTTTTTGTGTATTTAAGAATGAAGAACTATAGAATGTATCCAAGCGGCAGATTTATGTACAAAGAATTTTGAAGTATATTTTACATAATTATTTTAAATTGGGATAGGAAATAGCAGAACTTCTTAGTGTGCGAAATTGTAACAACTCTTAGAATACTATCAGAGACAGAGGAATTACTATATTCTAGATAATCTCTATAAAGATGACTTAAAATCATTTTTCTAAGAGATGTTTTGTGTATGTATATATATGCATATATACACACACATACATACACACATATATGTACATATATATATATATGTATACATGTCCATACACACATACACTCCCACAGACTTGCCTGCAAAACATCACACCAAATTGCACACATTCAAAATGGAAATCCCACGCTCCATCATATCCCACAAACACCCCATTTTTGTCAAACCCAGGAAGCTGGAAGTCACCTGTGATTCTTCATCAATTTATGTCCTTTCTGTCATCATATAATCTGACTTCTGCCCTTAAACCATCTTTGTTCTTGCTTCTTCCTCTCCATTTGTTCTGCCACTGATGAGACCTATGCTTCAGCTCCACACCCACTTTAGGAATGACCTTTATTTTGTCTGGTTAGCCTTCCACATTCACCTTTCTGAGTGCTTAAATCACCACTTTTATTATTTATCCATCTAGTTCCCTTCTCTGTTCCCTATGGCAAGTGGGATTAGGTAAAAACTCTACCCAACCCCAGGAACTCCAAAATCTGGCATCACCCCTCAATGCAACCACATTTCCATTATAGCCAAATGCTATGATTTTTGAGTCATAATCACCCCAGACCTCCAATCTTTTTTATTGAATGCCTTTCCCTTTAGCCTGACCAAATTCCACATAATTTCCAATGAAACTATTTCAATTCCTATTAAATTCATTCTTAACATCAAGTAATTGACATTTTCTGATTTCTCCACGTATTCACATTGTTTCACTAATTGCATTACTACAATTGTTACTTTATTTTTTCCTGTGTCATCAGCCTTCAGTATCCTAGTGGATAGATAGAACATGATCACTAAATGATCTGATTTCTTATTGGTATTTTCCAGAGTGAACATCCAGCCACATAATGGATAAAGCCACATATCCACACCCTAGTTTTACTTTCTTTACCTATTTAAAATATTATTGAGATAGAGCCATGTGAAAGCTGCTCTCAGTTTCAAGAGGAAAATAAGAAGTCTAAAGTCATGGGTTCAAGAGATTTTTGTTTTACTCTATTTTAAGGTCAAGTTTTAAAAGGAGACAACAGTGAAAAGAAGACTTTAGAAAACTTCTGATCTCTGGTTATTTATTTATTTAGGTTGTTTAGTTATCCAAAGTACATGTATGAGGACATAAATCGGTGTGAGTATACTATATGTATACAAGCAGAGATATGCAAACTTGAGCTCTATATATGTAATAAGAGTTGTCATGCATTCCGTTGTTATATATAAATTAAAAAAATAAAATAAGAAAAGCAAGCAGTGGCAAACAGATGCCCTAACACATAGAGAAAGTCTATGAAGACTTTCAAATTGCAGTGGGTGACCTGCATGCTACCACTCCCACTCTGGGATCCTCAAACACAAACATTATGGCTGGGATAGGAGGAGAAAGAGATAAGAAGACTGAAAGGAAAAAAAATGTGTAAACTCTGTTTTCCCCTTTCAGCACAAATTGAAGTGATACCATGCAAAATTTGTGGCGATAAATCCTCCGGGATCCACTACGGAGTCATCACGTGTGAAGGCTGCAAGGTAGGAACGGTCACTACTTTATTTGGTGCATGCTTCAGGCCCCTGTGCACCCTTCTTAAAGAAGGGTGCTGATGGACACTCCTGTCTCTTCTGACTGGCTTGGTGGTGGGTGGATTGATTTTCTGTTCTTTTGACTTTTTCTTGTTTTTGCCAGATCCTTAGAAATGCATTCTTATTTAAAGGCTTGAATTAGTCACATTTACAGAGATAAATACAGAGTCTTAGTGTTTTAGCAGTCTTGTCCCCAGTGAACTCCAGAGCACTTATTAGTGTATGTTAAAACTAAAGGATTAAATAAAGAGTGTAAACTAATGGCATGTATTTATCTAACTGCTTAAGAAAGACAACATTGAGGTAACAGCCACAATATACATATGGCCATCCTTTACCTTCCGGAAAAGAAAAGAAACCTAGAAGCATGGGATGTTGGAAGTGACCAAATAATCCCCAAGTAAATTAAAAGTCACATCCCCCAACTTCCACATTGTTCAATGAGGTCCTGTTGGATAAACAATATCATATCCTTGATTAGTATCATTGATTCAGAGAGTAAAAAGCTGACCATAACACTAGTTTTTTTTTTCAGTTAGTCCAGTATTCCTTCCCAGGACAGATTTCACCAACCCTTCTCAACAGCAAGTACATACCAGAGAGGAAATTCCTTCTAACTCAAAAAGCTGGGCAGAACAGTCAACCTCCGCTTAATCTGAAGCAAGAGAAATTTGAAAATCAACAGTAATTTTTTCAGACTAATCCTTAGAAGGAAAGAGTTAGAGACTCTTAGCAAGGAGAAAGCAAAAAGTTTACAAGTGATTTTAAAGGGGCCACGTGTAACCAGAACCAAGAAAACCCACCTATGATCTTGGGGTAAATGGTGATGTGCTGGCTTATTGGCAAGAGCAATTATGTTTTTGATCAAAGATGTGAGCAAATGAAACATTAATTTAAGGTCAGTGAACTGAATTAGATGTAATACAGTCATGAATCTGATCTTAAGAGACTTTCAAAAGTAAACAAGGTAAAACATACAGTAGCAATCAAATACTGATGCTGTGTGAAAAACTGACAGTGTCTTAATTAAGAGTCTCAAAAAAGGATGATTCCTGCCATTGAAAACAGAGAGAAGCAAAGAAAAGAGGAACAAATGAGAATGGAAGAGGGAGGGAGATTAACATACTGATCTGCTTTAGCGATGATTAGTGATAATCCATATGTGAACATCATGAGATGTCCCTTGCATTCTGTTCCTCTACAGAGCTATAATTAAGAATTGCATGCTGTCCACGTTAATGCAATTTTTTCAACTCATTAATAAGAAACAATGTAGAAAAATTATAAGGTGGCATTTTTTTACCCTCCTTAAGTTATTATTTTCTCTGGGCAGGAAGGCAAACTTTTCTACATAAACACTAGTAATTTTGAAAACAGAAGAACCCTCTCCACTGAAGGCATTTCTACCAGTCTGTTGACTTGTTCTGCAATTTTAAGAGCTGCAGTCTAGTTTACATAATATCCACTAAAAAATTTTTTTTAGATCAAAGTCAAAATGAAAATATTCAGTGTTTCATTGGATAAGCCTATTTTGGAAATTTTCTATTTTCAAAATATGGAGATATATTTATGTTAAGGAGAAAAACATTTTAAATAGTAACTTCTAAAAGCTTTAATTACTAGACAAATATAATCCAACAGGTCAACAGCCAGGAACAAGTGTTTAAGCTTCTGTCATCTTTTCTATTTAGAAGAAGAATCCACAATCAAGGAAATTATGCAGTTACTATGAAGTATACTCTGATGTTTTAGTTAAAAATGACTGAACACCACACTATTTTTATGGAAAAATTTTTCATGGAAAAATCCACATTTTTAAATATACTACATTTTTCTCCAAATAGAAAACTCAAAAAATCTCATTTAGGATTAGATGTCAATATCATCATACTCAGAATTAACCTCTGAATTTTTATGATGCTGTTTTTGAGTAAACATAAACCACTTATTTAAAAATAACATCACTTCAGCTCACACACTTACTCAATTCCTATTCATTCAATAAAATTTGAAACAGAATCTCTGTCTCATGTCATAAACCTCATTTGCAAAAATAAGCAACAGATAAGCAATAAATACCTCATAATTAATATCAAATTGGCCTTAAATTAACGCTTGTAACTTAAGGAAAATCTTTTCTTTGGACTCTTTTGCTCAGTAGCACTACTACCCAAAGATTAAAAACTGAAAATTCTTTCTTAAAAATCTAAATTTCAAGTCATCTTTAATCAGGTCTGATGTGCTGAGGTTATACTGTCTGACAGGCTCATGGTATATGAAGTATGTCCTTTCAGTCCCTGGGGTTTATCATGATTTCTGTTTTAAGGGGTTCTGTAAATTCAATCGAACTGGACAATTTCATTCTGCTGTCACTGGTCCAGTAGTTAAATAATGCACATGGAGATATGGAGATGAAACTAGTTTTTGTTGAATGACTTTGAGCTTAAACCTCCCAACTTACTGAGACTATTTCTCTAAGAGATCCTTGGACACATGTCTATTCCTGAGGTTCCTGCAGTTTGGCCAAGTTTTCTTGACATTGCCAAACTGGGCCATACTGGAATCCAAGGCAAAAGGAAAATTGATAAGATCAATCCTATCTTTCTTTAAACTACTGGTAATTTTCATACATTGAATTAAAATATTATTTTAATAACTACCAAATGTTTTTGGTGAACCATAACTGTCATAACCAAGGTGACTGCCACACTAGCTTCACCTAGTTCCAGCCTGGCCTCTCCTCCTATGGAACACAGAAAGTATTTGACAGAAGTCAGAGGAACTTTTTCAAGCTTCTTAGCAAGATAGGCATTAAGCTTATTTCATTCCTGGGCTTTTTAAGTACTCCTCCCCCCAAAACATGATGCTGTTATCATTTCCTAAAATTTCTCTTGGTACATCTATTTTAGATCATCCTTTTGCTCGTGGCAATTGCACGTTTGCTATTTTGCTGTAGGCAATTAAAAAATGATAAGGGAAACTGATTATGTAGGGGAGTAGAGGGATAAACAACATTTCATATCTCTGGAGAAATGATTGTCTTCTTTCATAAGGTTTCCTTTTTTATTTTTATTTACTTTTTCCACATTTTTAATGGTGCATTGTAGTTGTACATACTGATGGGATTTGTGGTTACATATTCATAAATGCACACAAGATAACAATATAATTTGGCCAATATCACTCCCCAACACCTCTCCCCTCCTTCCCCGCCTCTACTCTTTGGACCCTTTCCTTTACTGATCTTCCTCTGATTTTTAGGAAATCTACCCTGACCCTTGTTTACCTTTTTCCTCTCTAGCTTCCACATAAGACAGAAAACAGGACCCTTAACCTTCTGAGTTTGACTTATTTCACTTAACATATTGGTCTCTAGTTCTATCCATTTTTCTGCAAATGACATTTTTTTTCTTTATGGCTGAATAAAACTCCATTGTGTATATGGATTTTTTCTTTATCCATTCTTTATCTTTATTTATTTTCTTTATCCATTTTATTTATCCATTCTTCCAACAATGGATACCTAGGGTGGTTCCATAGTTTGGCTATTCTGTCAAAATGACTTTGACTTTGTGAATTGTGCTGCTATAAATGTAAGTATGCATGTATCACTACAGTAAGATGCCTTTAATTCTTCAAGGTAAATACCAGGAAGTGGTATAGGTGGGTGATAAGATTCCATGCTTAGTCTTTCGAGAAGCCTCCATATGATTTCCATAGCGGTTGTACTAATTTATAGTCACACCGACAGTGTAAAAGTGTTCCTTTTGCTCCATATCCTCTCCAGCATTTCTCACTAAGGTTTTCTGTAAGATACTAAGGGAGAGTGGTAGGCAGAAGAACTGAAAAATAATAATAAACTCAGCTGCAGATTTATTTAGAGGGATAGTATATGGTCCATGACATTTCATTTTGTACCAGAAGGACCCAAGCATACTTCTATGAAGACCCTTATATGCTATAACTTAAGGCTAAGCAGAAATCATTTGTTCAGTTTTTACTTATTCTTTATTTTCCTTTACTCAAGATGTGTTTTATTATAGGCAATATATCACTGGCTTAAAAAACAACTTTCCACATATGTTCTGACCACATTAATTTTTTTCCCCAATGAAGCCAAATGCATCTTAGAAACTAGGAAAACAGCAGCACATATTGAGCACACATTCCTCAGTAATGAAGCTGCCATCAGCACTCTAAGTTTCTCACAACCACTGAGTTTAGTACAAGCTCAGTCCTTGTCCCCATCAAGTATCATCATATTTGGTTTAGCAACAACACACTTCTTTGTTATTTTCCCTTATTGCTATTTTTTAAAAATTTTATTTTTATTAGTTCTAATCAGTTATACATGACAGTAGAAAGCTTTTCAATTTATTGTACACAAATGAGCACAACTTTTCATTTCTCTGGTTGTACATGACATAGAATCACACCACATGTGCAGTCATACATGTACCTAGGATGATGATGTTTGTCTCATTCTACCATCTTTCCTACCCTCTTGTCCCCTCCCCTTCTCTCTCTCCCCTTGGCCCAATCAAAGTTCCTCCATTCTCCGCATTCTGCCCCCCCATTATGGGTGAGCATCCACTTATCAGAGAAAACATTTGGCCTTTGGTTTGGGGGGATTGGCTTCTTTCACTTAGCATGATCTTCTCCAACTCAATCCATTACTTTCAAATGCCATGATTTTATTCTCTTTTAATGCTAAGTAATATTCCATTGTGTGTGTATGTATGTATGTATATATGTGTGTGTGTATATACATATATATTTCTTTATCCATTCATCTATTGAAGGACATCTAGATTGGTTCCATAGTTTAGCTATTGTGAATTGTGCTGCTAGAAACATTGAGGTGAATCTGTACTATATAATATGCTGATTTTAAGTCCTTTAGGTATAGACCAAAGAGTAGATAGCTGGGTCAAACAGTGGTTCCATCCCAAGTTTTCTAAGAAATCTCCATACTGCTTTCAAATCAAGAATCAATAAATAGGATAGATTCAAACTAAAAAGCTTCTTCTCAGCAAAAGAAAAAAAAACAATGAGGTGAAGAGAGAGCCTACATTTTGGGAGCAAATTTTTGCCACATGCACGTCAGATAGAGCACTAATCTCCAGGATAAATAAAGAAACTCAAAAAACTTAACACACACACAAAAAAAACACACAACCTAATCAATAAATGGGCTCAGGAGCTGAACAGACACTTCTCAGAAGATATACAATCAACCAACAAATATATGACAAAATGCTCAACATCTCTAGTAATTAGAGAAATGCAAATCAAAACTACTCTAAGATTTCATCTCACTCCAGTCAGTATGGCAGATATCAAGAATACAAACAACAATAAGTGGGCTGGGGATGTGGCTCAAGTGGTAGCGCGTTCGCCCGGCATGCGTGCGGCCCGGGTTTGATCCTCAGCACCACATACCAACAAAGATGTTGTGTCCGCCGAGAACTAAAAAAAATAAATATTAAAAAAATTCTCTCTCTCTCTCTCTCTCTCTCTCTCTCTCTCTCTCTCTCTCTCTCTCTCTCTCCTCTCTCAAAAAAAAAAAAAAAAAACAACAATAAGTGTTGGTGAGGATGTGGGGGGAAAGGTATACTCATATATTGCTGGTGTAAATTGGTCCTCAGTGCTCTTTGGGGGCAGACACTCTGTTGCCTTTGCAGGGGACAGCACAGTTCATAAATATCTTTGGTACACATTCATTACGTGAATGAAGGAACGAATGACGCCCTCTTCTCTCTGCAGATAGCACCTATTTTCTGCATAGAACATCTGTAAGCTATCCAAGGAGAAGTACCTAAATAATTTTTTTTAAAAAATACGCTCAGTTATGTTCAGTGTAGAAACTGTAGCAAGTGTATAAGTTAATGTTTCCCTTCTTTCTAAACCTGCTTCCCTCCCCTTTTCTTTTTTCCTCTAGGGATTCTTCAGGAGGAGCCAGCAGAACAATGCCTCTTACTCCTGCCCAAGGCAGAGAAACTGTTTAATTGACAGAACCAACAGAAACCGTTGCCAACACTGCCGACTGCAGAAGTGTCTTGCCCTAGGAATGTCGAGAGATGGTATGGTGACACCTTCCTATTTCTTACTTTGGGGTTTTCAAAGGAATGCTTCTTTAGAGGCTATGTGAGCCACTGGGAGGATTTAAATGTGGAAATTGGGAATGAGAAGAAAAGAAAACCATAGTTCTGGAAGTGAATTAAGAAGTAAAGTAAGAACATACAAAATATAGTATTGCCTCAAGAAATGAGAAGAAGGGGGAGGTTTTACTGTAGCTCATCCATCAGCCGATGCTATCTAGATTAAGTGAAAGCAACGTAAGCATAGGTGGAAAGTGACCATCCATCCAGGTTGACTTGAAAAGAGGGGTCTCCTGGCATGTGAGACTTTCAGAACTAAAACCAGAAAGTCCCTGGTAAACAGAAGCCATTGGTTCACTGGGGAGGTCTGCCTGGCACACAAGTTTCTTGGTGTACAGGCAGATTCTAAGGAGCAGAATATGCTTCTCTGGGAAGTTCAGAAGCTTGGATACCCAGATGAGCATCTGGACTATTCTGAGCCATGATGAAGATTGCAGAGGCTACAGCAGAAGTCCAAGTCTTACAAGGGCTGTGTAGGTGGCGTCCCACTCGGAGGAGTATGACGCAAGTGTGCGCTCCAACCAAACTGGGTGGCCTGGCTCCTAGGAACGAATTTCTTAGGTTAATGAAAGAGAACAAATAAAAAAAAAAAAAGATGAACAAAGAATTTCACCTAGTTTTTCTTATATTTTGAGCACTCACATACATTCATTTTTTCCCTGCTGAGATTTTCCTGTAGCAGATTATAAGTGTCCCTGAGCCCTGGGGCCATTCCTGTCCTGTGTCCACTGTATCCTGAGGGAGTGATTCAAAGCAAACACCTTGGGCTGGGATGTGGCTTGGTGGGAGAGCACTTTCCTAGCAGGGGCAGGGCCCTGGGTTTGATTCTCAGCCTTGGGAAAAAAAATTAAAATTAAATCAAGCACGTAAATGTTTGCTAAATGACCTACTCACAGCACTTTCTTCTCAGACTACCTGTAGTTTGAGACATAGCCATTACTTCTGACACTTATTTTCTTGATGTGAATCACTCTAGATTCTGTGCCTCTGGTCACACTCTCTCTCTAGTAAAGTTCAAATTCTCAGCAGATGGATTTAAAAAAAGTAAGAAATGTCCAAGTTTTAAAAAAAAATAGTCAGTTGGTATTCACTATCACTTAGTACATTCAGGTTTAATCAGTTATTAGGTTTGTTTTTGTTGTTGTTTTTACCTTTTTTCTAATTCCCAATGAATCTAAACTTGTGTTGTACAATAATATACCTGTAACACAAATTTATCCAAAAAATATATTAAAAGAATCTGATCTTTAGCCCTTTAATTTCTAAGTTCCTTCTAACGTTGCAGAAATTAAATTTTCAAATTTTTCCTATTAACTAATTTTTTGTTATTTATTTTTCTGGGCTCACTAAGCACATAAATTTACTCCTAGGGTAAATTTATAGTACTGTGTATTTCTATAAAATGAAGGCAAATTAAGTGAATAGAGACGGGTTAAATGGTATTCAGGATTTATTTAGTGAAAAGTCTACGGGAATTTGAGTTGATGAATTTGTACTTCATTTCTCCCATATGGAGGAAGGATATTAATCGATATCTTCTGAAACACCCATTAATAATTGTGCAAAGAGATAAGCCACTGGGTGTATTCATATGTTGTATTTCTTCCTACAATCAAGGAAGTGTGTCTTCTAAAAGCTTGAGTCTTGTGAATCTGGAGAACAGAATCATGAACAAGAGATGGGTATATTTTCCAGGAAGAGTCAGCACTCTCAGTAAATCAGCTCAAAGTCGAGGAGATTGACTGAATCCCATGTCACAAAAGACAGTTCCTGGCAGGGTGAGGGTCATTTAATGGATAGAGCCTCAGTCTGTTCTCAAGGAGAAAAATTTCACTGCAGCACATATACCTCTAGGCAAGTAAAAGCAATATAGAGTCTAAGGATACTGGGGAGTAAGGACATGATCCACTTAATCCTCTGCCCACAGACATACAGGATCATCTTTAAAATGCCTCCTAAGTATGTCTTATGTCAAACCACTCATAAAGATAAATTCAAGGTGGGAGTGGTGGTTGGGAATGAAAAGAGGAAGGGGCTCAAGAAGATGAGAGAGAGAGAGATTCTAAGGATGAATAAAGCTTCCTTAGTATGTCATATAGAGGAAGTTGGTCAGAACCTTAATTTTAAAGAGTTCCTTATACAAACAAAGAATACCAATATCAGGAGGCTGGCTAGGTTTTCTCTATTGTTGATAAGTAATGCCCAGTATGTAGCATTAAGGAATTCCCAAAGAAAGCCACGCATAATGGCACACACCTGTGATTCTAGCTACTCTGGAGACTGTGGACAAGAATCGAAAGTTGGAGGCCAGCCTTAGCAACTAGGCAAAACCCTGTCTCAAAATAAAATTGAATTTTTCAAAAAGGAATTCAAAGCCCCGAAGTTATGGTTGGTTTGCTATGTCTAGTCAGAATGAGAGATGGAGTTTCTACTGCCACTAATTGATTATCCTACCATTTACTGACTAAGCAAATATTTTCAAAGTACCTTAGCAGTAATACCTAAGTCAAAGTACAATGTCCTCACAGCTGACTTCTTTCTACAACCCCCTACCATTCCTCAGAGATAAAGTGACATTTTCATTTCAGTATATGTGTTTGGTCTATCACTTATGCTGGCTCGGGGAATGTCTCCTTATTTGATCACTGCAAGTACATGGCTATCAGTTGATATTTTAGCATAACAGTTTAACTCACTGGATGTTCAGTCTCTCCTGAATTCACATCATATACTAGTTTATTAGTCATGGTACATTTGAGAGTAGACATCAAACTCAGAAATAACAACTTTGTTCAAATTTACCTTAAACAAAGAATGAAAAGTCAAATCCACTTAAACATATGCATGTGTGTCTGTGTCTATAAAGAGGTGAAAGTGGGCGGGTGGCAGGGGTCGGGCGGAATGGACAACAGGCTATGCCCACAGAACCTTCTCTACCATCTTTGTTCATCTTCCTTTTAGTGACCTTTCACAAAGTAATCTCAGGAAAATGTTTGATATCAGTAGAAAAATATCAGCCCTCAAAAAGAAAACACAATACTCACCTTGCAAAGAATCTAGATGATTAAAAAAATTATTATTATTTTTAAAAATCTAGAATGTATCCTCTTAGAAGGTGTGTCTCTATGAAAACATAGAAACTGCCCTGTACAGGTTTAGGCTTCACAGATAAGGCTTCTTCTATCCAGAACTGTACTGTTTCCATTTAAATCATTTAAATTTCCATGAATTAAAATTAAATGAAACTTGACGTTCAGTTCTTCAGTCACACTAGCTGTATTTTGAGTCCTCAAGAGTTGCATGTAACTTATGGCTGCCACACAAGAGAACCCTCCATCTCTAGAAGCTCTGCTGGAGAAAAAGTAGGAAATAAAAGAGAGGATTTTAAAACAAATAGAGTTAGGTGCATTGAATCAGACTAGAGCACTAAAAAAGGGGGGCAAATCTGTAAAATTGAAAAGAATTAAATTAAGATCCATTTATTTGGTAAGCAGCAATACAAACACAGAAACGCCTGAACCAACAATAGTAAGATATAATCATTTTCAGAATGACTATAGAAAGGCATAGATATTCGTTGTATACGTGAGTTTTCTTGAAACCAAATGTACATGTCTTGATGTCATGAAGTATTAAGCAGAAATCTTCAAGGAATAAATGACTTTATTTTTCCATTATTCTGAAAATTTCCATTCCATTTAGAATTCTGTAATACAAACAAAAATGAAGTGATTTCTGATACTTATGAATAAAATTATTCCTTGCTAGTGTGAAGTACAAAGGAGTATTAACAGGTACCATAAGCAAATACCATCATTACTGAGTATTTATAAAGTACTTGTAACACATACATAATTGTGCTAGTTTCCTTAAGAGTTAGCAGTTTAACAAGAGGATGCCTCTATGCTCAAGTGAATGTCATTAACAGAATAATTCAAGTCTGAGGGGGCAAACTCTTAAAACATGTGCTTTCTATCAATGGGAAGTGATAAGAAGACTGTCAAGGGCTGGGGATGTGGCTCAAGCGGTAGCACGCTCGCCTCACATGCGTGCGGCCCGGGTTCGATCCTCAGCACCACATACCAACAAAGATGTTGTGTCCGCCGAGAACTAAAAAATAAATATTAAAAATTCTCTCTCTCTCTCTACTCTCTCTTTAAAAAAAAAAGAGACTGTCAATACTTGAAAATATTGTAGTAATATAGCCTTTGTTAAAATAGGTTGATGAATACACCACGTGTACTTACACATAGTGACTAGGGATAATTTACAGGTCAGAAGAGATCAGTAGGTTTATTTTTGGGCATATACTGTAATTTTTCCCCAAATATGTCAACAATTTTATTGCAGGGAGGAACACAAACATGAAACACTGGCTTATAATTTTTCTGAAATGAATGGAAAATTTGTTCTAGAATAGTATTGCAGTTGTTATCAATGAAGTCCTTGATTTAGGATAAAGACTGATAATCCTGAAAAGAAGTGGAGCTTTAAGCTGTTTCTTTTTTTTTTTTTATTGTTGGTTGCTCAAAACATTACATAGTTCTTGACATATCATATTTCACACTTTGATTCAAGTGGGTTATGAACTCCCATTTTTACCCCGTATACAGATTGCAGAATCACATCAGTTACACTTCCATTGATTTACATATTGCCATACTAGTGTCTGTTGTATTCTGCTGCCTTTCCTATCCTCTACTATCCCCCCTCCCCTCCCCTCCCCTCCCCTCCCCTCTTCTCTCTCTACCCCCTCTACTGTAATTCATTTCTCCCCCTTGTATTATTTTTCCTTTTCCCCTCACTTCCTCTTGTATGTAATTTTGTATAACCCTGAGGGTCTCCTTCCATTTCCATGCAATTTCCCTTCTCTCTCGCTTTCCCTCCCACCTCTCATCCCTGTTTAATGTTAATCTTCTTCTCATGCTCTTAGTCCCTACTCTGTTCTTAGTTACTCTCCTTATATCAAAGAAGACATTTGGCATTTGATTTTTAGGGATTGGCTGGCTTCACTTAGCATAATCTGCTCTAATGCCATCCATTTCCCTCCAAATTCTATGATTTTGTCATTTTTTAATCCAGAGTAATACTCCATTGTGTATAAATGCCACATTTTTTTATCCATTCATCTATTGAAGGGCATCTAGGTTGGTTCCACAGTCTTGCTATTGTGAATTGTGCTGCTATGAACATCGATGTAGCAGTGTCCCTGTAGCATGCTCTTTTTAGGTCTTTAGGGAATAGACCAAGAAGGGGAATAGCTGGGTCAAATGGTGGTTCCATTCCCAGCTTTCCAAGAAATCTCAATACTGCTTTCCAAATTGGTTGCACCAATTTGCAGTCCCACCAACAATGAACAAGTGTACCCTTTTCCCCACATCCTCGCCAGCACTTGTTGTTGTTTGACTTCCTAATGGCTGCCAATCTTACTGGAGTGAGATGGTATCTTAGGGTGGTTTTGATTTGCATTTCTCTGACTGCTAGAGATGGTGAGCATTTTTTCATGTACTTGTTGATTGATTGTTTGTCCTCCTCTGAGAAGTGTCTGTTCAGGTCCTTGGCCCATTTGTTGATTGGGTTATTTGTTATCTTATTGTCTAATTTTTTGAGTTCTTTGTATACTCTGGATATTAGGGCTCTATCTGAAGTGTGAGGAGTAAAGATTTGTTCCCAGGATGTAGGCTCCCTATCTACCTCTCTTATTGTTTCTTTTGCTGAGAAAAAACTTTTTAGTTTGAGTAAGTCCCATTTGTTGATTCTAGTTATTAACTCTTGTGCTATGGGTGTCCTATTGAGGAATTTGGAGCCCGACCCCACAGTATGTAGATCGTAGCCAACTTTTTCTTCTATCAGACACTGTGTCTCTGATTTGATATCAAGCTCCTTGATCCATTTTGAGTTAACTTTTGTGCATGGCGAGAGAAAGGGATTCAGTTTCATTTTGATGCATATGGATTTCCAGTTTTCCCAGCACCATTTGTTGAAGATGCTATCCTTCCTACATTGCATGCTTTTAGCCCCTTTATCAAATATAAGATAGTTGTAGTTTTGTGGATTGGTTTCTGTGTCCTCTATTCTGTACCATCGGTCCACCCGCCTGTTTTGGTACCAGTACCATGCTGTTTTTGTTACTATTGCTCTGTAGTATAGTTTGAAGTCTGGTATCGCTATACCGCCTGATTCACACTTCCTGCTTAGCATTGTTTTTGCTATTCTGGGTCTTTTATTTTTCCATATGAATTTCATGATTGCTTTCTCTATTTCTACCAGAAATGCCGTTGGGATTTTGATTGGCATTGCATTAAACCTATAGAGAACTTTTGGTAATATTGCCATTTTGATGATGTTAGTTCTGCCTATCCATGAACAGGGTATATTTTTCCATATTCTAAGATATTCTTCAATTTCTCTCTTTAAGGTTCTGTAGTTTCTTTCTAAATGTTTTAGTTGCTCGGTGGCCTAAGAAGTTGATCTCTCTTAGAAAAGAGCCTTTCTCTGCTGCATTTTGAGTTGTTCAACCAAGCAGAGCTCTTGACAGCATACTTTTTTGACATTGTTAACTTTAATGATGAGGACTCTGGTTAAAAGTACAATTCTGCTTGTGCCAGCTTCAGGTCAGGTCTGCAACTCTGCTGACCATAGCTGGCCTTGCCTGAGATGACTGAGGAGGCCACCTCAGCTTCACATATCTCATTCTTCAGCAGGTTAGCTCAGGCATGTCCTTCCAAGCTGAGGGCCCATTCACACAAGCCCTTTTCAAGCCTCTGTCTGTCTCACATTTGTCAATCTCCCATTAGCCTAGAGCAGGTCAGTGACCAGGAGTCAAGGGGTGGGCAGCAGGCCTGTACAGAATGAAAGGGCTCTGCAAATAGACACAGAGAAGGGCATGGAAGGGAACAGGTGAGAAGAACTGACGATATTAAGGCAATCCATTCACCATACATTTCATCTAAATGTAGAGCATGTAGAAATCTAAAGCAAGGATTAAAAGGAAATTAATTTTTAAAGAGACTACCTTTCTACTTCCATATTAGACGAGTTTCTCATTGACAATTTTTAATTCTTATAAATTTTAAATAAATAAATACAAAACTGTTCTACTAAAATGAGTCAGGAAATAAATCTCCCCTGGACAAAACAAAAAAAATGTAATCCATAGGAATAGAAACCGTGCTTATATTCACCTCTTTAACTACAACAAACAGCCGTTCTGAATTTAAATAAATGCAAAAGGTCAGAAGAACAGCAAATAAACAAGAATGTCACATTATTTTCTTTTTCAATCAATATTTATTATTGTTTAGTTATTCCTTATACAAAAAAAAAAAGATATAAGAGAAAGGTTTCCCTGAAAGTTATTGTAGAATTCTGTCCGTAGACAAACTGGAAATATCACTGCAATTAGTAAGCAAATAAATGTGTCTCTGAGAAACAGAATCTAATAAAGGCAGCATCTCTACAAACTAAGTTAAGCACAATGATCTAAATGATTCAAGACCCTATAAAAGCAACACTGAGATGGAGAGATTGATGGCAATTAATCATCTTGCTTGTCTTCATTCAGAAAAATTACTGGATAATTACCACTTCATTTTCCTACTTAGGCACCATCAGAAAGCCAGAATGTAGGGCTATTTAGTAAGACTGAGAAGAAATAGGAAGACTTTGGGCCCAGCTCTCACATGCACAGTCCAGGAGGCAAGGAGGAAAAACATGTGCTCCTCGACCTGGAAGTAGATGGACCGCCTCTGTTTACTTCCTGTCAATCAGAACTTAATCACATAGCCATGCCTCTCAGGGAGGGGAGCTAGGAAGTATGGTGTTCATTCTCAACAGTCCATGCTCAGATAAAAGTTGGTAGCTCTATGTCATTGCAGTGGGAGGAGAAAATCAATTTTGGTGGAATATTGGGGGAAGCGAATGGAATCTCTCTCACAGCAGGAACCTCTGAGTGGGCCCTTTGCGCTCTTAGAGAGTTCTCAAAACATTTCACCCTTTCCGTTATTCATGGAAGAGCAACAACTCTAAGGACTGAATCCAGGAATTGAACCCTCCACTTCCTTCTTTCTACATTCTTGGAACTCCCACCACTAACAAGTAGTAGGAACACTGTCACCAAAGAAAAGAAAACGGAAAATCAGAGGGGAGCCTCTGCACTTGTCATATTTCCCACCACTAATGTGAGCTGAAAAGTGCTTGATGATCACAATGGGTAGCCCTGAGCCCCAAATATGCTGGTAACAGAATGTTTACATGCTAAAAAGGAAGTCAACAAAAGTCAAAGTGAGGAAAAATGTCAATATCCGCAGCAGTTCAGAAGGCTTAGCTCCATGAGTTAAGAAACACATTGAAATGGAGTCACTTTATATTACTGGTGACCACAGCCTCTTCTTTTTCCTCAAAATGGCTGAGAATTTCTCTGGCAGAAACAGGCAAAATAAAAGTTGGGACTGGTGCAATGAGGAAAGGTAGTCACTGTTGGCTCACTTGCTAGGCATTGGATGCACAAAATTACTGTTTTCCAATATTTTTATCACTTGATCCCTAGATTCATCTGGAGATAAATGATGTAGTTTACTTTAAATGTGTTTGTCACCCTGCCCCACATCCTTGGTCTTATCCAACACACTAATTACACAATAGATCCAATAATAACATAATAGGGTCCTTTCTAACAACCCAGTAATCCTAATGCTTAAGGAAGGAAGTTAATAATGAGTCTTGTAGACATTTTAATAGCAGGTATAATTTGGTATTTGAGGGGTAGGGGTATTGAGGAGTCTCTTGTTTGTTTTGTTTTGGTTTTTGTATAAGTGAAAAAGAAGCAAATGTACCTTCCAACTTCATGGCAATGAAAAACGCATAAATTTGTTTCATTTCTTCCAATCTCAGTGCTGTAGTTTGGATCCTTAATAGTCCCCAAAGGCCCACGTGATAAAGGCTTGATCCCCAGCTTAGTGCTATTGGGAGGTAGTGGAAACCTTCAGAGGAGGAGGTCTTAGGTGATTGGAGGTGTGCTCCCAAAGGGAATAATGGGTCACAGGCCTCTTCCTCTGCTTCCCTTTTGCTTTCCTGCCATGAGGAGAATGGCTTGCTCTGCTACACACTACTCCCCCATAACGTGCTGCCTCACCACAGGCCCCAAAACAATGGGCTTACATAACTATGGCCGGAATCCTCCAAATCATAAACCAAACCAAACCTTTTCTCTTTATAAGTTGAGTATCTTAGGTATTTGTCACAGTGCTGGAAAGCTGACTAACACATTCAGATTTAGTTCTCTTTGTGACCTAAACCAGTATAGGCCTGCCCCAAACAGGACCTTTCACCAATCATAAAGTGTAAATGAATGGATGCTTAGGTTATGGTGCTAGGAATTTGTCTTATTTGACGTTGAAAGGACAACCATCATGATTCTTAGACTTGAAGTCGTTAAGAGTGATAACCACAAGTGCTGTTTTCTGCTTTTCTCTCTGACCCAGCTGTGAAGTTCGGGAGGATGTCCAAGAAGCAGAGGGACAGCCTGTATGCTGAGGTGCAGAAGCACCAGCAGCGGCTGCAGGAGCAGCGGCAGCAGCAGAGCGGGGAGGCGGAAGCCCTTGCCAGGGTGTATAGCAGCAGCATCAGCAATGGCCTGAGCAACCTGAGCAATGAGACCAGTGGCACTTACGCCAACGGGCATGTCATCGACCTGCCCAAGTCTGAAGGTTACTACAGCGTAGACTCCGGTCAGCCATCCCCCGATCAATCAGGACTTGACATGACTGGAATCAAACAGATAAAGCAAGAACCTATCTATGACCTCACCTCCGTACCCAACTTGTTTACCTATAGCTCTTTCAACAACGGGCAGTTAGCACCAGGGATAACGATGACAGAAATCGGTGAGTAGGAGTCTCCTCCAAGTTTCACTTTTGGAAGTTCTGCTTTGATGTCGTCTTGGTCCTATCTAAATAGGGTCATTTTCTTAGATGTAAACTGAATGATTTGCCCACGTGGCTTCTACGGAGAAAGTAAAGTGACCTTGAAATACATTCTAATAAATTGTCATTGTTCCCTTGCCCTCATAAAAGTTTATTTTGAGCAAAGGAAAAAAGAAAAAATCATAAATAGAAAGATGCTATCTATAAAGAAAGAACAGATGCTATCTGTTTGAATCCGGGTTCTCGGTGATGAAAAAAAAAATGTTATTAGTATAAACAGAGAAGTTTTAGCATGGATCCAAAGCAATGCTCTCCAAAGCAAAGCCATATAGCCCTAAGGGATGTAGAGGCAATGTGGAATGACCAAATGAACAGGGGTCCTCTCTCCCTCTTAAGATAGTTGGGGACAACCTTGAGCAATCGGTCCTTCATTTTCCCTCTTTGTAAAGACTAGGAGTAGACAAAAAGACTGCTAAGATTATCATAAATCTGAATTCATGAATTCCATATGGGATTCTTAATGACAGCCAGGAAGAGTGTGGTCTGGAATGTTACAAAACATGAGTGACAAATGAGCTCATCACAGGCGGACCCCATAGCATCAGCAACCTGATCGTTGGGGGCAAGTGTGCCTTTCAGTTCTCAGAGAGTGATCCTCCAGAGGCCCCGTCCGTCCGTCGGAGGCAAGCTCACTTCTGACCTGTTGCCACTCTGCTTCACCCTGTTAAGCTCAAGAGTCCATTGATTGTTTAACTGGTTAATCTCGTTAACTAGCTGCCATAAAAATATTGACATGGAATTAACACATGGCCCTCCTGGGTACCAGAGTCACACTTTCCTAGCAGATTAAGAGAGTGAAACCAACAGTGGCCATTCGAGGCTCCAAGGTTGTCATTTACTGAACTGGGAGAAGCAACATAGGGCTCCAGAATTTTGAGTCTCCTCCCTTCCCACCTAAGAGGTGGCAGAGCAGAGGGTCTACCAACCAGGCTCCCTGAGTTCAAATCCTGTCTCTGTGGCTTATGACTTAAACTAGAACAAGCACTTCAATCCCAGTTCACCCATCTCTAAAAGGGAAAAAGCATTAGTTCATAGCTTCTGGGGACTTTGTGAGAATTACAACACTTGGCAAGAGCTCGAAAGCTCTTAGAATTTTATTATTTATATGCCATTATTTATTCATTATTATTATTACTTATATGCCATGTGCTCAGTCACCTTCAAATGGGTGCATAAAACCCACAAGAGCTTTAAATTAAGTTGTTGTGACTGCATAGTGAGATCCATGGTCATATTCTTGGCTAGCTGTGCCATCTGGTTGAAGAAGGAGCCATGTGACACAAGTTATAATCCTGAAATGTTGTTTCTCCCTTTCAGCAGCTCAGAGCATGACAGTGAATACAGCTGTTGACAGAGCACAACCGAGGCAGGAAGCCAAACATCAACTGCAATAGCAAAGTTTCTCGATTTTCTCATTATCCTTAACTTATACTGCATCACAGGCACTTCTCAAATATTTAATTCTCACAGACATCTGAAGAGATAAGTAAAAATGTTGTTCCCACTTGACTGTGGAAACAGAGGCTTAGAGTTGTCTTGTGAGTTCCCAGGGTCCTACTATTATTCTCTGTGTTACAGCCAGGGTAGCCAGGGTAGCCAGTGTCCACCCCAGGCAGTCTGAAGCCAGGGTCCTCATGTTCATCCATTAACCTGCTGCTTACTAAGGGTTTAATGTGCACAATCTGTATTGTCAACTGAAAGGGTCAGTCTTTTTAAATGAACAATTTTTGTTGTTGTTATTTTCTTTTTTACATGCTGTTCCAAAAGGGCTTATAAAAAAGAAAATAACAAAGTCACCACTTTTTATACTATTACTTAATATGTAAGTCCTTGAGTCTATCATTGGCTTGGAACATGTTTAAATTCTAAAGAAACACAAACTCACAATTGTTAGGCAATCTTTCTGCATAGACATGGACACACAGAATTAACTAGAATATATTCCCCTTGATTATTTCAACATATCGTTAGTTTTTACATATCTCTGCATATGCTCTAAATTTTGGAGGCATCTTTCATCAGACTTTAAGGGGTGCATTTAGGTTGTCCTGCGAGTGCTTTCAGATTTAGCAGACAGGTCCTAAGTCTAAATATTGACTTGGTTCACATTTTATTAAAACAGCAATGCCACCTAGTGGACACAAACCCATGCTATGCATATTTAATCTAGGTACCTATGACAAGCCGCAACTGTGATGCAATATTTCCTAAACAAAATATTGCCACTCATTTCACTAACTCACTAAGTCCATAATAGTGCCATCATGCAGGGAGGCATCATTAGCTTATTGTGGTAATTAAGAACTCTGGCTCTGGAGTTACACTGCCAGAGTTCAAAACCTGGTTATGCCTCTTCCCTTGGGCAATTTGCTTGATCTTCCTGTAAACCTGGGCCAGTAGTAGTCCTTGGGAAGGGGAGTTTAAATGAGCTAATATTCATGACTCTTTAGGACAGCATCTGTTATACCTGTAATAAAATAATTGATATTATAATTACTAAGATCACTGGTTATATCAGGAAATATAATGATCTTTTACTGAGCACCAATTCTGCTAAGCAAAGTCCTATATTTAATTCTTATGTCAATCTTAGTATGCCTACTCATTAGTCTACTCATTTTACAGATGTAAAATTGGGCTTGGGAGTTACATAACTTGGTAAAAACAAAGAACACATGTCTAGTAATATCCAAACCCATTCTTTTAACCATTGTAGTATATTTCCTCTCATCATAAAAAGGAAACCAATAACAAGCTAATTGGCATTCCCACAGCAAAACATGCTTAATATTTGTTGTGTACCTGAAGTCCTTCGAGGTGGAAGGAACTGGAGCTTACTGAGTCTGCCTGCTGACATTTTGACTCAATTTGATTAGTAAATATCTAAGCCATGCTGGTTAGTAGCAAGCTGTCATAGAAAGAACCCTGTGCAGAGAAAACAGGAAATCTGATTTTTAGCCACATTCTGACTGTGTGAATGTGAGGTTGTATCACACCAAAGAATTGTTTAACATCGTTCTTGGTAACTAGAAGTCCTGATCTACTTCTTCTGGTTTTGGAAAGAATGATGAAATCTGTACAACTAGGTCATTATTTTAAAATTGAGTCATCTATAAAACAGATCTTTAAAAAAAACAGTGTTTAGATAAGTGTATGCAGAATAAGGTATTAGAGTTTTGAAATTTTAATAAAGTACATGTTAATAAACCATAACACAATTACATAAGCAACTACATTCAAATCCCAAGACGTCGGTTACATGAATGTTAGCAGAGTCAGGAATATCTACCAAGAAAACAACTTCTTTTACTCCAAGGGCACCGAAGGAATTCAAACTTCCTAGGTTACTGACCCCAGCAATAACACTGCATATATAAAAGGAAATAAAGAAAAGTCTTTTGTATCCTTTAGTCATCTTGAGCTTTACATCAACATGTCAGGTCAGCAGTGAAGAGACCATCTCATTGTCCAGATGAAGAAATTAAGGGTCAGAAATAATGAGGGACTGTCCTTGGGCACAGAATTAGCTGTGTGCTAAAGTTCATTCTAACTGAAACCATTCCACTACCCTAGACTGCCAGGCATCTTTCAAAAACCTATTTTTGAAATGTTCCACACACTCAACACAAACAGCACATGGTTTCTGCCCTCACCATCTGAGAAATGCACAGGAAAATAAGTAATTACAATTCAGAGCGTCATAGGTCATGAGTCCTGGGGAGTCCTGGGGAGTCCTGGGGAGTCCTGGGGAGTCCTGGGCATCCTGGGATTGCATCCTTTTGGAGATGAGAGAGTTGGTTCGGGAGGTGGTGGGAATCCGTTACTCTGAGCCACCTCTCTCATGAGGAAAGTTTCATTCCTGAAATGTTGAGAATAGAAAGCAAAACGTAGGTAAGAGAAAAGAAATGAAATTAGAAAATTAGAAATTAGACACCTGGGTGTTTCAAAATCCCAAAGGAGAAAGAAACGGTGAAATAAGAGGACAGACATCAGCTGTCAATTAATATTTAGTCAGCAGTGTTAATCGGGCTCAGCTGGAAATTTTCTTCAAGCTCTCCCATGCATGTGTTGTATGTTTTGAGAATAAAAGGAGTTTGCAATGCTTGGTGATAGAGGAAGTTAGTTAAAGAAGACTCAGCAAACAAGCAGACAAAGGAGGTGGAACCTCTTTTCTTGTTTGCTTTCCTCCATTAAAGCTCTTGAGATGGTTTGTGGGATTCTGCAGGTCTAATACTCTTAATGAAAGCTCATTTAAGCTGAGATGTGATTGACAATGTATCTAGAGATACCAGACAGCAAGACTATTCGAACCGCCAAAAACATCCTTTAAAGAAGACAAAATATCCATCAAATTCCCTGTAATGCTAGGAGATAAGTTGCCTTTTACACATATCACCTGAGTTTGGTGTTCTGCCGAATAATTTTCTCTCCAGATAAAGACAATGGAAAGTAAATTCATTGGTCTCCTCCTATACAATCTTAAACCCAGATTTATTTTCATATGCCTTTGTGTTCTATTCATGGAGTTTGAAATTTTAAGTATCAAAAATAAAAATAAAAACCTCATTTTAAATGCACGTATTGTGAAAGCTAAGGATTAACAGTTAGAGGAGATTACAAAAAGGCCAAAAAGTGATGTAGTCCCTGAAATATATTATTTCATTCTGTCAAAGCCACAGAAAAACACATAAGATATTACCAGTAGTGTTTATTTGGCACACTTCTATAGAAGTAGATGTTGTGATTGCTGCTTATTAAGAACCCCAAGCAACTGCTATAGTCTTAAAGGAACACTTTTAATGATATGCGTTTTTACAAGTAAATATTTTACAGCTGCTTAAAAAATTATACATAGTTAACTATCCATGCATAAATGGTAGAGAGAAGTTGACTTTTGCTATGTATTTTATATGTCCTTGCATTGCACCTGGAACAAGTAGGCATTGAAACAAGTAGGAGGAGACTAAACTAGTGAGAAAAGAATCATTCAAAATAGTGTAAGGAGAGGAAAATTCAGCATCCGTTTTTTTCCTTTCATGCCTTGAGGGAGAATACCTTATGACCTTCCATTGTTCTCCAAGCCCCCACCCCACCCCCACCCTTACACACCCTTTGCAGGCAGGTTAGGCAGAGTACACTGAAAATGGGAGCCCAAGTTCCACAAGCTACCTGCATAAGCTTACTCAAAATTAGTTCAGCCTTTTCAGGCTTGGTCTCATCATCTGAAAACTAAAATAGTTGCACTAACTGATTTTGAAGCATTATAGTTTTCTCATCTCCCAAAGATCCTTGGTCATATAAACAGATATCCCCCCTTGTTGTGGTCATTTTACAAGAAGCCTACAGTGGTAGTAGAAAGGAGGGGACTTGTAGGCTACTAAGCAATTCGGAATGATGCTGAGTAACTTGTCCATGGCATATATAGCAAGCCTCTCTTCCAAGGAGTCAGAAAACACTCAGGGCTTTTTCTATGGGTGAAATGATCCTGCCAATCCCAGAGTTACTAATGACTACCAAATCTCTTCTTTCCATCTACCCTCCTAGGCAAAATAAAAGGGGAAAGATGACATTAAAATGAAAATCAAGAACAACCAGGAGCAGCTTAAGGACAGGGTGGTAACCAAGTGAAATTTTAACACCACGTGTTCTTTATCACCCACAGAACATCTCCCAAAGGCTGCTTTGTTCCAGAATCCTGTTTTCTATCTCTAAAAGAAACTCCTTGAGTGTGTGGGCTGGCTTGATCAACCCAGTTTGCCACAACCCCTTTGATCTCTACCATGATTACAACTATGACACTTACTAGTGCATAGCCATGATTCACTCTAGAGGGGACCCATGACAAAGGCTCTGCATTTCTTCTTGGGGGTCATTCACATCCAAATCTATCTTTTAATAAGCTTCCCAAAGGTGATCTAAAATCACCCAGTAACATGCTCACAGTGGGTCTCCTGGCATGCTCAGTGCATTGACTTCCCATGACTGGAGTAAGTGGTATAACATACAAATCATGCTGTGAACAGCAAGGCTATAAATAAATGCAAAGATCATTGACACCGCATGCAGTATACACATATATGCTCAATTCAAGTTCTTATAAGCATACATCTCTATTTACAGTACGTAAGTCCGTGCTAGTCACTAGGTGCTCGTATCTCTGCTAATGCAGCTTTCCTAATGTGCTAGCATTTACTAGATTAGGTAAATCTTCTGAAACACCTTTTCTATTTTGGGTTGAAATTGTGCAAAATTGGTCTTCCTCGGGGCACTTTCCCTGGAGTTACTAGTTTGGGATTAATTTTTGACTCTGGATTCAGAACTTCATAAGAAGATTCTAAAATCTAACGGTCCAAAAAAAAAAAAAGTTATTGAGAAGCTATTGGAAAACCAATTCCATTTTATACCCTCAATTTCAAAAGCCATAGTAGATACGAAATACTCTGCAATAAGGAAAAGGAAAGGCACTTTCAGGAGGTGCTGCCTGTGGTTTGCAAATGGAGGGAATGTTGGTACTTATAAGTGGCCTTCAAAACAGACCCTATTGACAGTTTCCCGCCATTGCATTTCAAAATGTTATACTGAAGCAAGCCTGTGTTTTTAAGGCATTGCAAGCTTTAACATTGGCTAGGAGCTGTGCATTGCTTTGCCACTGGTTGGGGTGGGTATGTACTGTTTTGGCTACATTTTCAAGCACCCGATTTTGGAAGAGCTGGTTAGGGTTAAAATACCAGATGGACCATGGAACACAGTGAAGCCAACTGATCAGTGGGTTAATAGAAGTCAATGCACTCTGGCCTCATTCACATGGTAGAGAGAAAGACTGCATAGGAGAGCTTGAAGAAATAAAGCCTGTGCAGGTTAGGAGAGAAAGCCTGTGATGTTTGCAAATTGATGAACCTGTTGGAAAAGTTCCCCAATGAAAGGTCTTTTTCCTTTTCTTTTATTTGATTTATTTCTAGATGTAAGCTTTCTTTTGACAATAATACCTCAATACTAAAGAGAATAAATTTACTATTTGAGCCATATTTATGAGGCTTACTGGGGAACTGCTATTTGTTTTTCATACAGGTTTGTTCTGGAGTGATTTGGTTTGGACTATTTAGAAAATGCTTCTTTTAAAACATTAGTTAATTAAATGCATTATTTAAGCACTCAAGTTTCAGGCTATGTGTTGGAAATATAAAAATGGCCTCCAAAGATTACTCCTAAATTTTTTCTTCCTAAAGGTCAAAAATACATTGACTAAACTTCTGAAAGGGTTGTGAGATGGGGGAGAGATTGCTTCTGTTTAAATTAACAATCAATCCCTATGTCAACAAAATTCACATAGTAAAAATCAATCCTAATGATGGCCCTGAGCAACTTTTATAATTAGGTTTCATCATCTGTGTGTGACCCACTCGTCCTTTGGGCAGTATGTGGAGGTGCAGTTTTAAAAGGAGAGTAAGCAACATGTTTTAATGGGCTCTAGATTGTATCATTTTTGTTTGTACTATCTAAGACTCTTCAAGTACTTTTAAGACTAAGCTGTGCGTTCACCCTCTGTAACCCTGTAAGTCTTCTCCCATATGAGTCCAAACAAAACAAAATTCCCATGTAGTCGCTCAGACACTCTTGCTTAGAAAACATCGCTGCTGCCAAAATCCTTCTGTGGATGGAGAATCAAACCCAAAGAAACCAAGACTTTTAAAGGTTAAGTGACTGTCCCAAAGGCACAAACTAAATGTCTGAAAGGGGCCTTGTGTTATTTCCTCCATCTTACCAAAAAGCTCCCTCAGAACTCATCTATTCCAGGACACTTAAATGCATTAATCTTCCCTAATTGTTCTGCAAAGGCGGTCTTTTACTAAGAAAGTTAACTTTGAAATGTAGTGTTTTCATAATAGATTCTTTCCCAATTTTGTCAACTAGTTTCAAAAAAGGAAACTCTAATTTCCCAAAAATTAGACATGCACTATTGCAACAAAACATCTGTGATCCAAAACAGCTTTCTGTTATTCAATAATAAAGAAGGCATCCTCTTAGTTAATTTGTTTTTGCTGTTTGTGATTTTTTTTTTATCCTTTTGGATATACTGGGCTTAATCAGATTCTTTCAGTTCTTCTTCAATTCTTCTTTCTGCTTAATTTCCTGTTTTTTTTTCTGCAATAAAAATGTTATCTTACACAAGCTTCCTGAATTTGAGAATATTTTAACCTATTATTATTATTACTTGCATTAATTATTATTTTATTTTTTATTATTACTTGCATTAATCTGATTATTTAAATTATTTTCCTCTAATACATATTTAATGCAATCGTGTATTATCACATTTCAGCATTTTTAAGTTAAAAATATTCTTATATCTTGATAATTTTTTTTTCTGAAAAATGCTTAAGAAGATTTCAATCATGTCATTCTCTGAAATGAGTTGACAACAGAAATTTCATAAAAAGAAAACTTAAAGCTATTCTGATTCATTACAGAAAGAGAGTAATGAGTGTTTGAACCAGCCAGGCACAGTGGTGCATACCTATAATCCCAAGAACTCAGGAACTAAGGCAAGAGAATTTCAAGTTTGAGGCTAGCCTCAGCAACTTAGTGAGCTCCTGTCTCAAAATAAAAATGAAGAGGTCTGCAGATGTAGCTCAGTGATAAAACACCCCTGGGTTCAATCCCCACTTCCAAAATGAAAGAAAATGAGTGGGTGGACCATGTTCTGAGTCAACAAGTAAGGAACCAGTTACTGATGCCTCCACCCAATTCATACTGGAAAGAATTTGAAAAACATAAATATTAAATCCACTATTTTCTTTGGAGTTTAATAGCTCATTATATATCCTGTGTTAAGTTTAAATGTTATTGATGGTTTTATTGTGAAAACACAATTCTATTTATGCAAAAAGTAAAGATCTCCAGAGGTCTACAAAAATCAGAGAGGTCTTTAAATTACATTGTCTTCTCTGACATTGTCATCTATAATACACATACACCTACTAGATTTGTCCCACTTAATGACAGAAAACTTATAAAACTGGTGTCCAAGCAAAATGTGCATTTGGTTAATGTTTCCCTTTTAGCCAATTGTCTTAATATATTACAGTTACCGCCTCAGAGGGTGGATTCTGAGGAATCTTGATATTAGGAAAACCTAATGCAGGCACTTAAAACATGCCTTGAGCAAGTCCGTAGAGATATCCTGGCATTAATTCAAAGTGAATCCCCTCAGAATTCTACATTCACACTAGTAGTATAAACTAAACAGAGAATTCAGTGATTCTGTAGATCCTTAAGGCAAGTGACAAATTAAAAATTCATTAACCATTTGGATTGAGGCTGAGATATAGTATTTTAGGAAGAATATTTCCAAGCTTAAAAAAATAAATCCCTTGTGGATAAAAATGAATAGAGGGCATAGTTCACCAAGAAGAAACCACCCATCTTTGCTTGGGGGGGCGGGGAGGAAGAGGTGAGGTGAGAATTAGGAAGTTCAGATGCAACACCCCTGGCACTATGTATAGCTTTGAATCTCAGCTTTCTCGCCTTGGTGCAGTTGGGCCGCGGGTGCTCTTGGTAATAACACTGAAAGCAGCAGTTTTAAAGATATACTTAACTTTCCCCACTCGCAGGATGTGGGATTCTAATGAAACCACCCGTGTCTGGAACACTGTAGCCTTTGGAGAGCGCGCCATTTGCTAAAATGTCTAGTGAGAGCTAAAATAAGCCCCTTTGGTGGAAAAAAAAAAAACCCACTGAGTGGTTGAAATCAGAGCTGCAGAAGGTCACTTGCTATTTTAGTAGCTGCAAGCTGGTCCTCATTTTATAGCATCACAGTTATAAACAAGAAATTGTCACCTTGCTTGTCAGTTTACTCCTTTCTCACTGAAATAAGCAGAGGTAGCCTGCTTTCTACATCCCATTTAAGTAATTAGATAACTTGTTTCCCAACTTTGGTTTATTATTGGATCAATATGCAAGAAAAACTGTTTTCTGTGCTGTTCTTTCAACAGTACTTCAAAATATTTTTCTTACATCTTTTTACATCGTCTGATATGATTGACCTTTAAAATTCCACTGAGCTACGTCAACTTTGCCACGTATATATATCAACCATGCTGTAAATGCCTTAAAGAGAGACTTCCTTCTAGGATTATTTAGATAGAGTCAATCTGGAAGTGGAGGAAGGAGGTTATCTCCAGCCCCAGGGTTCTGTAATTATTGCACACACCATTGAGAATTACCACCAATTTTATTCTATTTCTCTCTTCAAAAATTTAATTTCTCTCTTCTTATTGCCCGCATCATAAGTGGAATTAAGATTACCCTTAAGAATTTTAAGGAAGTGTGACAATTTTCACAACATGGTCTTACTTTTTTTTTTTTTTTCATCAAAATGATAGAGAAGTACTTAGGTCAATTAGTTTAAAGCTATTCTCAGTTATTTCATTTCATTTGAATCTCACATTGTCATTTTTCATCCCCAAAAGTTAGCTGATATATGAAGTTCCATATTATATTACGTGAATGTAAATCTTGGGTTTCAACAAGGCTTATCCCCCAAGACAAGATAGAACCAAAAGACAGACAAAACAGTTATGGGGGGTAGTTTTATATGTTTACCCATCTGGGTCCACAGAAGGGAAATGGGGAGGGGAGGGAGGGAGAGAATGAGACCAAGTTATTTTTCATGAAATTACTACATAGAAAACAAGGAATACAGACTTGGTATTTACCTGTGATGCCACCCAGCTTTCCCTTTCCTACATCAATACTGACATTGTTCCTCCCCATGGCTGAAAATGAAGAAGTGGACTGAGCATATGAAATTCTTTTTCTCCTTCCTCATCCTTTATGAACTATCAAAGCAGCTCTTGCCCTCTTAGTGATCTGGACAAACCTTTATGTAACTAAACGTGTACAGAATCTTTACTGAGGCGATTTAGTGGTTCTCACTCCAGGTTCCCTTCCACGTCCACTTAAGAAATTACCAGCCTCATCCCTGATCTCAGGTGGGCCAGAGTGTAGTCCACAGAGTCCACATGCATCACCTCTAGAGGTGAGAGAATTTCCCATGATTTCATTTTCTCCCCCATATTCCTGTCGGACCCATTATTCCATCCCAGAGCATGCCAGCTCCTTATTCAACACGTATTGTCTGCAGCCCAAGCAGTGAACAAATCGGACAAAAACTCAGCTCTGAGAAATAGCTGCAATCCAAGTCAGGGTACCGGATGAAGGGTGTGCGGTTGCCCCAGTAGATTCCATCTCTTCTGCTCTTTTGCCTCAGTCTCTTTGTCTGGACTTTCTCATGTGGTTGGTCCCTGGAGAGGACTGCGTTTACTATTACCTTTTCTATTTTTCCAGGCAAGGACTCTTGAACGTTCTTTTGGCTCCCAGCAGGAACTTTGCATACTGTATTCATTGTCTCTCCCTTTGTCCCTTCTTTTTTAAGCCCTTCTCCCTTTTTCACAACTGCAGACTCTCAGTCCAAGCAAACCGTCTCCTCTGATGTTCAAGCATCTTTCTAAAGGACAGAATGAGCCCTCCGGCCCTGCTCCCATGAGACCAAGTGTGGCTTTACTGTATGCTTTATCGATCTGAGCCTCAGGAGAGTCAAAGTTGGGTTTTGCACGTGGCTCACCTCTGCACTGCAACAGTGGGAGAGAGCAGAGGGGTCGATGGGATCTGCAACTGCAGCTACAGCACGTTGGCCCTCCTGGCCACGTATACATCTTATGTCCCAAAGAGATCTCCGTTTTATTTTTTTACCACAAGGGCACGTGAACTAGCAATGCACATTTAGTATTGACTTCAAAGATTTTAGGGCCAATCTTAACTTTCTCAAATTCTTTTTGAAATAAAGCAGAAGGTGGAAGGATGTTTGCAGAGATTGATAGACATTTTCAGCCTTATCTACGCTAATTCAACATTGGTCAAGTGCCTACTCTATTTAAAGTTTTCTCACTCTCTCGACTGGTCCTGTGCATTCTCCTTCATAATTGTCTTGCATCCAAACCCTCCATCTCCACTATCTCTGTCATTATCACCTGGTGGAGTATCTCATCATATCTTACCCAAATTTTCACAACAGCCTGGTTAATTTCATTCATTTGCTTATGACATCTCATTGCCTTCACCATGGCCAAGATCATTCTTCTAAAAAATGACTATGTTAGTGTCATGACTTCACTAGCTCCCATTTGACTACAAGATAAAATACAAAGATAAAATTTAAATCCTAGACATTGAAATTCCAGGGCATGGTTACCTGGCAGTTTGTGTTCCAATCACAGTTTCTAACCTCCCCTCATTTCTCCCCAGGCTCCATGTACCCTGTGTTATAAACACACTAGACCTCTTGCTGGAAAACACAGACCTAATTTCAAAGCATCATTTGCTAACTCTGAAAAGACTGGTCCAGAGTCACCCCCTCTTTCTGAACCTCACTTGTCTCCTCAGGGAAAGAGGGGTTGGTTATACAAAAGTAAGGGTTATAAAGATGTAAGATAATTCGGAAACTACCCAGCCTACAGCTAGTTTTCTTTCTGTGCCTTCAGAGTATTGTTCCCTCTCCCTGAGCTGCATCTCTCTCTCTTCCATGTCACAAACTCCTGTACATCCTTCAAGACCTACGTCATCTCCTCTGTGGTTATATTCTTTTTGCCTCCCCCAGCTGAGCCAGACCCTCTCTTCTTTGGGCTCCCACAATACCTCAGGGCACTTATTACATCATGATATGATGTGATTCGAAGCTCCTTAAGAGTGAAAGCAGTGTCTTTTGTTTCCTTGACCTAGTATATAATAGTTGCTCAAAAAGATACTTGTTGACTAAACATTTGATGGTTCTGTGCTGGACTCTACCATCCAGTTCTTGATGAGCTTGCAATCTTGAAGGATCTGAGCCAAACAGATCCACAGAAATCATCCCAGAACAACCCTTGCCAGAATAATGACTCAAAAGGGTCGAATCACAAATGCCAGCAGGCAGTCCTTCTGTTGGAGGTCACAGGGAGACAGGGAAGCCTTCACCAGGAATGGACACCTGACCAGGAGCATGTGTGTGGATTTAACTTCTAATTTTGCTTAGCTTGTCTGCATATTTATTATGCTTGCTCTTCTTCATACCCTGTAGGTCCCTAAGTTTTGGTGATAGAAGGACAGAGATTTCTTCACTTTGGTCAGTAGTTCCCAGAAGATAACTGAAAAGAGCAGATAGTTTTTCATAATGCAATTTTGAGTAGCAATTCCAGATTTGCTTATAAACCCTGGAGCCTGTAAATTACCAACAAATCAGCATATTCTTGAAGATGAAAACAAACTGCTCCACAAAGATAAAAGTTTGAAAGCCATACAGCTATAAAGTCTTGTGTTTTCATTATATGCCTACCAGAAAGCAGATACATTTTTTAGAATCTAAATAATTAGACTGCCCAGATGAAATTGAAAAATGATGAGCTATGACTTGACAATCTATTTTTATATGATGTATAGAATCATCCCTGCCCTTTTTTATAACACTGAGAAATATTCAATAAAACTTTGAATATAAGATTTTTTTAAAGAAAGGATTTTGTAATATGATAAGCAATGAAAATCTAGAAATGCCCAGTGCTGAAACTAATAGACTATAACTATGATCTTAAGTTAGCATTTTGTTGCATCTTCTACCTCTCTCCATTTATAGTTTTGATGAAAAGCTCTAAAAGATATTGAAATGTCTTCCTTTGGTATTACTGATTGCCAAACCAGATATCTGCTTTTTCTCCCTTGCAGTCATCATATTTCTTCTCTGACAACAAACTGCACAAGATGCCCTAATAATGATAATTTGGGCTACTGTTTATTCAATGTATACAATATGCCAGGCAATCATCTAAGGAGAGTTTTATTTGGGAAAGTTCATCCAAAGTTTAAATGTACATTTCTCATTCTCCATAGCACAGCAACTCAATTTACTTCATACCACATATAGGGGGAGTTTTGTGAGGTCAAAGGAAAGTGCCCAAGTACTTCTTTGAGGGCTATCCTGGAGAAACAAAATACAGCCATCTAGCAAAAGAAAAGAACAGAAATTGCACATGCAAGGGGACAGCCTGAAACACAAGAAAGATTCCATTTCTGGGTGAGCCAACAACCGTTATCAGGAGGATGTGGTCATCTTTGTTCTATGCATACCCCACATAGAGAATTCCCAAGTATTTTGGTTTCCCAAGCTGTCCCCCTTTCCATGTATTCAAATAGCAGATGGGAGTATGAAGGCCCTCCTGCCAGCTCTGTGCAACTTTAAGGGACACAGAGCAAGTTTATAAGAAGAGCTCTCGTATGTGGTTCTATCACTCAACTCTCACACCTCCAAAGCCAAAATGATTGGTGTTTAAGATACATGTAAAATACAACTCGTTTAGGATAGACTGCCTGCAAAGATTAATTTAGTTTGTTACTACCTTTTATGAATATAATCATTTTCTCTGAAACTTTTTTTTCAGTACTAGGGATTGAATCCAGAACCTTGTGCATGCTAGGCAAGTGCTCTACCACCAAGCTACATTCCCATTCCTCTCTAAAATATCTTAAAGGAAGATGGCATCATACAAAAAACTATAAAGTTGAATATAATGGCTCTCATGAACCAGCTTAAGTAATTATCAACTCATGGTCCAAATCATTTCATCTTAAGATATATACGTGGTTCCAAAACCAACTCTATAACTAATATCATCAAATTTTTGCTTCCATCTCTTGCCTTCCACCCTATTCCCTCTTTCTGTATAGCTTATTATTTAATCCTCTCTTTTTTAAATGTTTATTTTTTTTACTTTTATTTTTTTCACAGTTCTGGGGATTGAACCCAGGCCTGCATGTGCTAGGCAAATGTTCTATCACTAAACTACACCTCTAGTCCCCATATCATCCCATTTTTCAAAGACGAGCAAATGCTTTTATATTTTAATTCCTTAGTTCTATAATAAAATAGGATTTTAGTGATTTTCAAAACGTTTGAAAAAAAAGTATTTGGAGTATATGTATTAAAACTCTTAGTGGACTTTTAGGCCCCAAAGCAAGCAGTAAAGTAATATCATGTGTGTGTTAATATTAAATAGTTAATTGAATGCTTAACAATTTGTAAGACACCAAGGCTGTGGGCAAGAGGGAGCAGAAAAGAGAAAAGGCAGAAAATTTTGATCAGAGAACTAAAAATTGAAAAAAAAAAAGGCAAGATTTGGGAGATTTTAAGATACATAGTAATATTAAAGATACTTTGGTGTACTCGGAGAATCTCCAAAAGGCATTTCTATAGTAAACATATAAAAACAATTTTGATTTAATAGAATTATCTTATTCACAAACTCTGGAACTGATATTCTTTCTCACAGATCGAATTGCACAGAACATCATTAAGTCCCACTTGGAGACATGTCAGTACACCATGGAAGAGCTGCACCAGCTGGCATGGCAGACCCACACCTATGAAGAAATCAAAGCCTATCAAAGCAAGGTACTCTGAGAAACAACAGGAAACTTCTCTGTGATTACCCCATTTCTGATTTTCTCAGTCTCAGCACCATCAACATTTTAGGCTAGATTATTCTTTGTTGTGAGGGTTGTTCTGTGCATGATAGGATATTTAGCAGGATCCCTGTCTAGGTGTAAATACATAGTACCACCCTCACACAGTTGTGACAACCAAAAATGTCTCTAGATGTTGCACTGTTCCCCAGGAGGCATCACTGTCCCATTGTAGTGACCAGAGAGACTCAATGTTCATCAGGTGGTTGTAGGACATCTCATGTTGGCTTCTTGGATTCAAGCAAAGAGCAGGAGCCATTGAGTAATCAGAGCAGCAATAATCATATCACACTTAGCAACAAAAATGTGGAACATGGCATCCTAAAACATTTTTTTTTACCTTATAAATTAAAAGGAACCCAAGGGAAAAGGACAACTCTCCCCATATTATTAGTATTAGTAGGATTCTTTTGTGTACATTGGAGAAGATTTTAAAGGAAGAAGTTTATTCTTACTGATCAGTATTCATGTTACTGGACTTTGGGATTGAGACCTTCAATCATAAGATGTTGTAGATGATGGAATTTTAACAAAATATATAAATTTGCATCTAAATGTATGATTTAAACAAACACTGATTTTTCTCTAACATAATAAATAACTCTTACTACTTTTATATAGATATGGAAACAAAGGCATAGATATTGCTATGGTCAGTAAAAAGCAGAATTAACACATATGTAAATTAGATTTCTCAGTTTAAAGAAAATAACTTTGAGATATATTTTTGGGCTTCTGTATTACTCATGAGAGATTTAATATCATCTGATGCCTCTTACCTTGGAATTCTTCTTATACAAAAAGCAATCTCAGACTGGGGATGTTGCTCAGTGGATGAGCATTTGCCCTGGGTTCGATCCTCAGTACTACATACACCCAGACAAACAACAACAATACTCCATACGTTCTAGAAAAAGAACACAACATAAAAATATTACAAGTTTAATGTCCATCAACTACCTGTGAAAATGGCATTATGGAAGGAGGGAGGACCATGAATTAAATTGTTATTCTTCAAAGCAAGGATTTACTTTTATATGATAGACCAAGACTTGAGTTTAAGAAAGGAGGGGGGTGGAAATTAGTAAGGAAAATAACCATCTTCACACACTCTACCAATTTAGCCTCAGTACTTTGATCATTGTGGCATATTGAGGTTCAAATAAATCAAACATAAATATAAAAATAATTTGCCCTCCTCTTCCTAATTTCCAACCTTGGGTCCCAAGTGACAGGTAACCCATAAGGCAACCTTGAGTGGGGTTTTTTTTGTTTTGTTTTTGTTTTTGTTTTTTTGATTCTCCATGGAGTTCCTGGCTCTACTTACATGTTGTGTTTTCTCTCTTGAAGTCCAGGGAAGCACTGTGGCAGCAATGTGCCATCCAGATCACTCATGCCATCCAATACGTGGTGGAGTTTGCAAAGCGGATAACAGGCTTCATGGAACTCTGCCAAAATGATCAGATACTGCTTCTGAAATCAGGTAAGCAAGGAGTAGACTCATGAGGGCTTTTTTGATTTTATTTTTATTATTATTAGAGCTTTATAGTTAAACATAGTAATTGAGTTCCCTCCCCTCTCCTCCTCTCCTTCCTCTACTCTTCTAGACTTCCTTCCCCTCATCTATTAATTTACATTTGATTGGTTTTTTTAAATGGTATCCTATCCTTCCTTCCTCCTTTCCTTTATTTTACTCTAGTTTCCCCAAATGAAAGAAAAAATTTGACCTTTTGAGTTTCTGAGTTTGGTTTATTTCACTTAGCATGATATTCTCAATTTTAGACCAGGACGTGCTCAATCTTTAGCTCCGTGAAGGTTCTAGAAAATTCTTTCAATAGATAGCCCGTTTTTTACCACCCACATTGTCAGCTAACTCCCAAAGGAAACTCTCAGTAATGCAAATGCCCTGATCCCCATTCAGTCCACTTTGAAGTCAAATACAATTTTGCTTACTGAAAGTGGAGCTATTAATTGTGTAGGTTGAGATACCCAGTTTGACAGGCAGTGCAAGTAATTAGTGTGTCAAGGTGGCTGAATTGCTGAGCTGGCGCTAAAACCTACTCCTTGCTTTCTGTGAGGGGAAAAAAAATACAGGCTAGTTGAGCTCTGCCTCTGTGGTCATTTCCAATCTTTTTAATGAGGATAGCCTGCAGCCAGTGTATGCTGGGAGAATCTCCAACATGCTCTAATCTTTTCCACCCCTTCTCTGGTACATTCTCACATACACACAATCACTTAGGAAGTAGCCCAAGAAATTCTGCATATAACTGACTGTGCGAATCCTATTACTTAATAGGAAAAATGATGACTTGTCTTACTCAGCTCCCTTTGAAAACAGAAAATAAGAACCACATGGTGTTTGTGTTAATCTTCATGACACAGTAATAATAATAACATCCTTTTTACATGTCATAATATATGTATGCATTTTCATGTTTACTTATGTCATCGCATTTAGTATTCTGAGGTTATTTTTATCTTAAACCAGAGGAGGTAAAAATTCAGAGAAGTGAAAGACTGTGTTCATATCACAAAGCCAATATGTGGCAATCTGGTGTTTGAACTTGGGTTAAATATGATTACTATTCTACACGATGTTGCTGCTTCTTTACCAAATGATGCAAATTGAGAAAAGCCATGCTAATTGGAATATTATCAGTTTTCTAAAAACCCTAAAATTTAGTTGAAACAACAACAATCATTTATTTTGCTCTTAAAGCTACAATTTGGCCAGGATTCAGCAGGAATGGCTTATCTCTGTGCCATGAGGTGACTTCTCTGGGGAGAAAAGTACCTACTTTCAAATTGGTTGTATCCCATGGCTTGCAAAGTGTGCTTGTTGACAGCTAGAGTTCAGACAAGGCTCTGGGCTAGGGGCCTCAGTGGCTCTCCATAGGAGCATCTTCACAGACTGTTTGGACATCCTGGTGACATAGTCACTGGGTTCCCAAAGCTTGCACTCTGAAAGAACAAGACACCAGTGCATAGATCTCTCCAAGTTAGCCTCAGAAATCACATAGTGTTACTTCCACCATACCCTTCAGTCAAGGCAGTAGCAAAAGCTTACCTGGTCTCAGGGGTAGCAGAAGTGGATACAACTTCTTGATTTGGTCAGGTCTAGAAAAGCATGTGGAGTAGGAGATATTTTGGTGACTCGCTTTGAACAATAAAATCTATCCCACTTATTATATGACTTTGAACTAACCTCTCAAGATAGTAGTTTTCTCATTTGTAAATTAAAGTGGTGTACTAGAAACAATCAATTCCAAACTTGGAGTTGTATCAGGAGCGCCGTAGGAGGTTGTTGACAGTTCAGAAACAGCCATCATCACAAGCCAGGGGATCTGAACTTCCTGGAAGAGAGCCCCATTCATTGTATTTCTAAGACTCAGATATCACCAATCCATGGACTGACATTTGGAAACCACTGACATTATGTAATCTTTAACATCTCTCCCAGCTGTAAATATGTTGACTCCAGTATAAAAGACAAGCTACTTAATATCCTTAAAATTTCTGTAACTCATTCATAAAACAGAGATAATAAAACTCACCTAAAATGGTTTTTTCAAGGAGCAAATATGATAACAATTGTAAGGGGCCAAAGAAAGTGCCTTCTATAGCGTAGAACATCAGTAAATGGTGAGCATTTTTATTGTTGTGGGAAAGCCTTGCTTCAATAAATGTTTGCAAATCCTCTCATGTGTGGAAGTCCCTATGTTAGGAAGCAATGAGAAATTAGCATAGCAAAGGAAATAAGACTCAGACAAATATAAAGTGGTGCCATAAGAAGACACCAAGGATGTAGCCAAATTATCAGTAGGATGCTGTCATGCATATTTGGGGCTTTGGAGTCTAGTTGTCAATTTCTAATACACTATGGGATAAAAGCCCATCTCTCCAACATGTAGAGAAACTGCCGCAATAGTTCCTCATGATATCAATAAATGTTCAGAGGGAAAAACAAATTTAATAAATATCATTTAGCACCTACTATGTGCCAGGGACTCTTTGTGGTCCCAGAAATGCAAAAGTGAATGCAATGACCTCAACTGCCTGTTGCTGCAGGCAAGGTTCCTGCCCTCACTGAGCTGATAGCAAACTCAAAAACACTCTAAGTTCATTAAGGTTAATCAAACTTCTTCAAATTGGAACTTCTCAGAGCCTGTGATCTGGGAATGTTGATTACATCTCTCTGGAGTGAGATAATTTAGCATTTTGCAAAAACCTATTTGTCCGAGAAACATTCATTTCAAAGAGCATTAGATGTAAATGGTGTCTCTCAAGAAACACACAGAGTTTCTATTTAATATCATCCTGTGCTGAAATAAGGAGGGAGCCTGTTAGAAACTCCATGTGGCAGGTGAAGTAGAGAGTAATGTCTCCCCAATAGCATAACTTCTACAAAAGACAATAGATAAGGCCTGGGGCTTTGGCTCAGTGGTGGAGCACTTGCTTAGCATGTGTGAGGCACTGGGTTCGATTCTCAGCACCACATATAAACAAATAAAATAAAGGTCCATTGACAAATAAACAATATTTTTTTAAAGACAATAGACAAGACTCACCTCCTGCAAAGTTCCTTTCTGAGCCATTTATCATCAATTGTGAATTCAAGAATTGAAACTACCTATAATATTAGTCAAAAAAATAGTAAGAAATGCTTCCCCCAAAAAAGTGTTGTTGGTGCCCTCCATTTCAACTTTAAAGTATATTTTCTCTTTAATTTCCTCACATGATTATCAAGAGAGCCTTATTTCTAAAATAGTTATCTTAGGGGAAAGAATCTTGAGGGGTTTCCATATTGGGGTGTCTGTGTGCATCTGGGTCTGTGTTAAAGTTCTTGAACATCTCCACTTACACTCAGTAATAACTACTTCATTACTGGATACGTATACATGGTTTAATTTTTTTTAACTCTTAGGTTGCTTGGAAGTGGTTTTAGTGAGAATGTGCCGTGCCTTCAACCCATTAAACAACACTGTTCTGTTTGAAGGAAAATATGGAGGAATGCAAATGTTCAAAGCCTTAGGTAAGCTTCCTTTTGCCGCTGGTACAATTTTATTAGCTACCATAAACTTCTCCACTTGGACTTAAACTGCCAAGTGAAATGTATTGATCCTTTAATTATAGCTAGTATCTCATTATTCAGTAAGAGTAGGGCACAGTGAGCCTCTGAACTTCATCCAACTCTGCTGGTCCTACAATTATGGCTAATCTAATAGGAAAGGAAGAAGAGAACTGTGGGCCCTATTGAGTCTGCGCCTAAAATTTCATGAAAATAAAGATTAGCCATGATCTGAAAAATTGGGGAGGCACTGTAGGTTATTCTTTGCTGTTTACTGCTTCACAAATTATATTATATGGTGGCCTATGGAGGTGACCTCCTAAATTTCTTAGTAAATTCATAATCTCTAGTCAAGATAATTAGAAGAGAAACTCTTCACTTGTTTCTCCCCCAGAGTAATGATGATCTCCCTGTGAACTTGTGAAACTCTGGGAGCACCTATAGAGTTGGGGGTCAAAATGATTCTCAGACCATTGTCACAGGAGGCACTGATAGAGTCGGTCTTTGTTTGGAAGGGCCGCGTATCATCATGTCCAGTCATCGGTGTACAGCAGGGATAAGAAGAGCATTAGCAAAGATGGGCTGATGCCAGGAAAGGTTTTAACCATTGATAATGCCATTTGTTCCATATCCTGTCCGTGGACACCATAGAAGGACACTGCTCTTTCACCTCCTGTGCTGTTAGCTGATACGGTAGTCAGCAACCAACCCATCGAGGCTGGCAGTGTTTCCCTTCCACAGCTGACACACATCCAAGTTGTCCCCAAGGCTAGATTTTCAATAAAGTAGGGAAAGCCTTGGCAAGTGACTTTAGTATATTTCCATCTTCATCAAATAAACATTTACCAGGGATAAGTGTAGAGAGGCACTATTGTCTTGGCAAAATTTATAATGGCTAAGCAACTGACCTGTGTATCATGCATCAGAAGGTAAAAATAAATAACTCATGCTCCTCAATCAGATAGCCAGAGACATTACCAAACTGACAGAAAGCTCATTTCCATCCTGTGAGAAGTGTCTCACATCTCAATTGAAGTCCCTAAACACTATCTATTGCTAGGTTCAAATGGCACTAGGTTCAGTCCTTAGCCCCTTTATGTAATGGTTTCCTATGAATGCTATCTCTATTATAAAAAAAATTCTCAAGTCATTTATTTGTAATTTGTTAGATGGAAATAATTTCAGGTTTATAGGATGGAATTCGGGTTATGTATTCCCATACCACATCCATGCCCCCCTCATTGGTTATGCTCCCTTCATTCACCTGGCCAAGATGTCGCCAAGTTTCCCCATTCTATAGTTAATATAAAATTACTATTTATGGATAGGTGCTTAAAAATGTCTTTTCTACATGTCTAGTATCCAAGTCCTTGAATAAGTTTTTGATCCTGAGACTTTTCTTACTCTTCCACCTTCAGCCATTTTCCTTCTTTCCTTCTAGGTTCTGATGACCTAGTGAATGAAGCATTTGACTTTGCAAAGAATTTGTGTTCCTTGCAACTGACCGAAGAAGAGATTGCTTTGTTCTCATCTGCTGTTCTGATATCTCCAGGTAGGGAAGCCTTGGATCCCTTACCTTTTTAAAAAACCTGCTTTACTATGTTTAACATCAATTACACCCACCCAAGCCAAAGGGTTCAGGAAAAACTTTGAAAGAATTATATTTTATTTAGCAAGGTTTTGATATTTTTGGGTAATTCAAAGAGAAGCAACCTCAAGTTTATTCAAATGATTAATTTTCCCCTCAAATCAAGAGGAGGATCTATGGTAAGGATCATTACAGATAAGCAAAATTGTTCCTTAGTAAATAAATAAAGATAGATAATGATCTGAGTTAATGGCTGTGTTTTATTTTGACCTTAATAAAGGACACAGGAAAAAAAGTCCAATAGACTGAAACTTACAGAAATATACCTAAATGAAAGACCCAACATAAGGACTAAATTAGTAAAAAACCAAAGAACACTTTCTCATCATTTATCCTCACTTAACCTCTCAGAGCTTTAGTTCCTTCGTCTACAAAGTAAGGGGATTGGATTCCATAATAAAGGAAATATTCCCTAGCTCAAAAATGTAAGAAATTGCCAAAAAGTTTTAAAGAAGTTAATATGTGATATCTATGGATCAACCAGAGCAATTGAAATAATTTTTAAGTACATGCCAGCTTAAAATGTAATAATAAATAGTGTAAATCATGTAATCATGATAATATAATAAAAATAAAATAATAATAAATATGTGCATCCCTTTCAACCAGAAAGAGAATTCAGAGTCCCTCTGTAGTCTGTTCAGTGATGTTCCTGGTCAAGAGATAGCAGCAGCAGTATTGACAACTCTATTGAGAGAAGAGCACATTCCTGCCTAGTTTTTAAGATCAAGAGATTCATTTATTTTGCAACAATTTGTCTCTGGAGGTAGATCACTTTTCCTCATACACTAACATAGTTTTCAGTGAGGCTGGAAAAAATAATTCTTACATGTCATATGAGACTACACCTTAGGTCTTTGATATGTTATTCTAGCTAAAATTGCCCATAATACCAACCTCTATACTTTTTTAAAATCAGGCTCTATTATTCCTAACATGATTCCTTAATGGTCTTATCAGAGTTTGATTTTCCAGTTTTTTTTTTTAACTTGCTATAATTGGTTATTTAACCACTTTTTCAAAAATGAAAATTAGTTATCACTTTTATCAACAGTTACTTTTATGGCTCTAAAATCATGTTTTTCCTCTGGGCCTTTTGTATATATTCTAGAAAGTTTCACAGGCCTGAAAAGCACAAAGATAGATGGAAGAAATGAAAGGAGACATTTATTTCTGGGAACAACTGTATTCCAAATAATGTTCCTTTTAATTGTATTTGGTTGTTTTCATTGAGTATAGTTCAATAGGAGACTGAATCTAAGTCTGGATCTATGGGTGAGGGAGATGGTTTCACTATGGTTTCTGGTTGCTCAAAGGAAGAGTTTTAAAGGATCTCTTTCCTCTTTGCATATGTTTGTGTGGAAGTCAGTACATTCCTAGCAAGGAATATTTAACACATGACATATCAGACTTAAATAAGTTGTGAAAATGATTGCCCAGGAGGAGGGCTAGCCTGGTCTTTATGAGTTGGAAATCAGCTGAGCTATTTAGCCTTTATCTTAAAATAACATGCTCTCATCAAGTTTTGTAAAGTTTGGAAGCAGGAGATTTGGCTAGCTCTGCCTAGGGTGGAATCTTCCAGCCCTGAGAGCAGACCCACACTCAGAGGCTACACAGTTCCAAACACCTGATTTGCCACTCTGGCTTAGCGCCATGTTCAAAACCAGGGAAGAGATTCCAGTCTGTGTCTGTCTCATGCTTATCCCAGCTTTTCCCCAGGTTCTTGACTTAGTAGTCACCGTCTATTCAACTCCAAATAGCTGAGGGAAGGGGAAGGGAGGGAACTTAATTTATTCTGATTGAAAATTGTCACTGAAGGCCTTTGTGCTCACTTACGTAAGAGTTTGCTTAACTCTTGGCTAGACTTGTCTTTGCCCTGTCTAGGGTTACAGAATTGGGTTTCTCACCTGACCTGAACTGTGTTCAGGAGGATCATGCCAAGTTATTTTCCATAAGTATTGATTCAGCATTTAGAGTTTCTAGGTGTCTCTTCATTGAAGGACCAAACTAAGGCATTGATGCTAAGCTGCATTTTATCACTAGGGTGTATAAAGCTTTTAGGCAGAAAGGAAGGAAGGAGTAGGAAGAAGGGTGAAAAGAGAGAAGTGTGGGAGAGAGAAAGGGAGGGAGGGAGTAAGTAAGGAAAGGACAGATTATCCTGTTCACCATTTAAACATTCAGTATAGAAAAAAGATAGGATTTTAAAAAAGAAAAACAGGATTCAGGGTAAATTTTTGAAATCAACTCATGTTTATGTTGCATAAAGTATAACATAACTTCAGTTCTATATGTGATGAAAGAATAAGCTGAGAAAAGGAAGGGATCATGTATACCAACAATATTCCTGTATAATATTTTTTTCTCACTGCTATCATTGCTTTTCTTCACAAATCACTAATATCTACTTTGAAAGAAATTCAAAGCATCTGTCCAGAAAAAGAGACATGCAGACTGTCACAGACAATAAGAAACAAAAAGGAGTTTATTCGAACCATTGTCTTCTCCTCCAAATATATGCCCTATGTCATTCATTTTACTATGCATTACTGACTTCATGGTATTATTGCTTATAAAATATTTATGTTTTATATAAATAATTACACGTCTTCAGAAGCAATTTAGAACTACATAATTTGAAATGAATCTAAAACTCAGCACTTGTATATGTAGGTGAAATAAAACAAAGCTATATCCTGCCCTACCTTCTTACCCATTTTTTTTTCTTTTGTCAGACCGAGCCTGGCTGATAGAACCAAGGAAGGTCCAGAAACTTCAGGAAAAAATTTATTTTGCACTTCAACATGTGATTCAGAAGAATCACCTGGATGATGAGACCTTGGCAAAGGTAAGTCCCTCAGATCACAAACCCACTGTCACCAAAAGAGAGTGCAGGGTTCTTACAAAGCAAGGGAACTTTCTCATCAGCAAAAATTTCTGAAAGTTACCAAAAGCTGCTTAATTTTAGAGGTGTACATTTTTGAAAGGAGAACAGTAAATTATGGTAGATGGAGAAGAGGATGGCTTTCTTAGAGGAGGAGGATACTGGCAGGTCTGAACCCAGAGTGCAGAAAGACAAAGCAAAGGAACTGTGGGTGTTTCCTCAAAGGAAGACAAGCTTGATGCAAGGAAACAAGTGTTTGAAATTCATATGTAAAGAAAGAAGACTTTGTGCCAGGTCCTGAGTCAGATCTGGGCACAATTACGAGTAATTGGATTTTTATTGAAAATTAGGAATTAATGTCAAAAATGAGACTTGTTGAACAGGGTGGTGGGGGCGACTGCTGTGTGAAGTAGTGAGCTCCTTGTCACTGGTCACATTCTAGTAGAGACTGCCTGGTCGCCTCTCAGGCATATTGTAAATAACAGTTTTCTGCCCAAAGTGGAAGATTAGTCTGATGACTTATAAATTTCCCTTCAACTCTAATCTCTTCATGCAAGACTTGCCCTGGGGTTCTTTCAAAATGGTGAAGCATCCCAGGAGCCACATACATGCAACATGACATCAATTTCTTGATTTAGCTTAATTAAGAATGATGATCTTTAAGAAGAATAGTGAGAAAAGTTGTTTACCAAAGAAACATAATCATAAAAGGAAGAAGTAATCTTCAATGATTGATAGCTAGCATTATTTTAAATCTTAAAGTATCTTTAATTTCTTAAGAACTAAAAAAAATTTAGAGGGATATTATTTTCAATTTTCAAGTATCTCTGATTTCTCAGGAACTGGATTTTTTAAGACAGTAAGAAACTGGAAAATTGAGCTTATTCTTGGTTAAAGATAATAGGAATCCTACTCTTTATATTTTTATCATTAAATTCTCCCACTCTGCCCTTGAAGTTCTTTATTTAAAAAAGGGGGAGGGTAAAGACTCTATTTGGAGACATCATCAGATTTTACTTTGCACATACAGAGAACTGCTATAAAAAACCTCCAAGAGTTAAATATGCTACTTCATTATGGTAACATTTTGTTAAAATTAATGCATCACTAGGAAGAACATTTCCACACTCACTGTGCAGTGATAACTCTTTGATGTAACTTTTCATTTATTATGTGATCAAGGACAAGCCACCTGCTTTCTGCACCTCAGTTTTCTCCCAGTCAGAAGCAAAACTTCAACTTGCTTTCAGATTCACTGGGCAGAAAAAAATGGTAACAGGATCATAAGCAGTGTCTCTGTCATTGCTTGATAACATATATGCATGAACACACCTGGTTAATTAATGTGGAGATGTGTTTCTTGCATTTGAGATCTCCTGAAGACTTTGGTCTCCATGCTTACCATTCTAAAGTAAAGTTCTTGAAAAGGAAAACTGAGTTAGATGAAAGCTCTTGCTCTTTTACTTGGTGAGATTGTCAGTTTGCCTGAAAACCCTGGTCTCTTAATCTACAGAAGGAGGATTACACTTTTTTGCTCCTATAAAGATGTGTTGTGGAGTTGTGGTTATTCTCCCCTTGGAGGGTAAAAGGTTCATGTGGACACCTTGTTATACACCCTGGTGGCCTGTGGGGATTTGAAGTATTTGAGGTTTTAGAAAAAAGACAGAGAAATTGAAAAGTAAAAGACGTTTGATGGCAAGAAAAAAACTACAGCACTGACTATAGGTTAGCTCAATTCTCCTTTTGCCATCTTTAGGAGAAAAACACACAATTTTATCCTTTATTTATAAAGAGATAATGTTATAAAGTTGGGAGCCAGAGAAAACATTAGAAGAAGATTATTTTTTTTAATAAAATTCCCTGGAACCAGTTTACAAAAAACTGCTTCCACAAGCCATATGCAGATATTGGGTTTTGTATGGACCCCTCTTTGTAGCAGTCATCATTTTATTAGGATGCTATTTGAATTAAAGTGGAAGGACTATAAAATGAAATGAGAACTGGACTCTCTTTTATACCAGTTCTGAATGGTGTGGACTCAGATATGGGATTCCATTTGTGTGAGCCTCAGATTTATCATCAAGGCTGGTGCCATGGGTGAATCTCTCCAGTTCCTGACTGTTTTAACATTCTGAGGACAAATACACTCTCGGCATACAAAATATCGTATCAGCTTTCTGACACTATGACAAAAGACCTGATATAAACAACTCATGAGGAGGAAAGGTTTGTTTTGGTTCACAGTTTGAGAGGTTTCAGGGCACGGTTGATTGGCTCCATTGTTTTGGGGTCTGTGGCAGGGCAGACATGGTTACAAGGAATATGTGGTGAAGCCAAGTTGCTCACTTTATGGCAACCTGAAAGCAGAGAGACAGGAAGGGATTGGAGTCCCAATATCTGCTTCAAGGGCACACCCCAAGTGACCTAACCTCCTCCCACTAGGCCCCACTTCTTAAAGTTCTACCTCCCAATAGACTTGCAAACAAGCCTTTAGAATCTGGGCATTTAAGATTTCAACCATCACAGATGCCCTTTCATTGAACTCCCCTAAAGGAAAAGTTTTGTTCAAACCTAAGAGGAACTCTTCCACCCACCACAGATTCTTCTCATTCTTTCAGGAGAGCTTCTTCTCTCTTCAAGTCATGGACCTCCTCTACCTCCATCACCTCCCTTAGACAGCGATGACCCTTGTTAATATTTGTTATTCATAGAACCCCTGGGGAATCTGGTGAACACTAGAAAACCCCTATCTAGAAAAAGGCACACATACCCAAAATGTTGTATTTAAATCTGGAGGCTCGAGAGTTAATCTCCAGTAGATGGGGAGGGGTTAGCATTTAGATCTTTCTGTGTATGTTACAAAAGACTATTTATACCACTGACCAGTTTGACCATAAACAGGTACAACAGACATCAGGATAAGATACTGGGGACATACAGTCAATAAACATCATCCTGAAAGAAAAATGACTCTAACACATTTTCTATACACCCACTTCCTTAAATTAAAGTTCAGTGTTTTGTGCCTTTGGCCAAATTTAAATTTTGAAAATTCAGGGATCCTGTACCCATGAACTAAGAAGCTTGAGTTCCCATATATTAATTAGCTTTTTGTTGTTGTTGTTTTTTGTTGGGTGAATTGGGGACTAGAGAAAATATCATATTAAAGAATTTAGTTTCCTCTCTCAGCATAATAATGATATGTAGCATATTTATATTAAACTGTCAGAGTCACTTACTAGCCAAGTGATCCAGAACTCTGATTTAAACTCTCCATTTCCTCATTAATACCATATGACTAAAGATAGCACCAATGTCAAAAGGTTATTTTGAGGACTAAATGAGATTAAAATATAATTAGTCTGCCTAATCCATAACAGGTAACATGTGAACACTGTTGCTGCTATTGTAATAGTTGTTGGAGTTGACAGAGGAAATCTCATTTCATCTGGAAAATGTTTATCCAAGAGATGGTATATGTTGGCTCATCACTGAAGGATGAAAACTTTTCAAAAGATGGAAGTTGGGAGGTTGGGGAAGTAAAGAATGGCATTCCACGTGATGGGGGCGATGGTATGGAGGTAGAAAAGTATAAGGTATGTTCAGACTATAAATAATAGTTAGATTTGGCTGGATCCAGGATTTGAGAAGCCAGGAAATGAGATAACACTGGTCACTCTCACTAAAGCTCATGAAAAAAAATAAATATACATATATATTTTTAAGCCCCATATGACTAGAGGAGGCAGCCCATCTGTTCTCTGGGCTTCATTTTTCTTGTCTGGGAAATGAGTAGGTTGGACTGCCTGGTCTTTAAGGTCCCTTCAGTATATCATCTTTCATGCCCAGAAGAGAAAAACAAAGGTTCTTTCTCACAGCTTTTGCCCTCCAGTCCAGGGTACTGTGTGATTATTTAAGGACTCTTTAGATGTTTTGGCATTATTAAAAAAAATTGAAGAAAAAAACTGATTTGCCATGTCTTGCTGATTCCAATTAGTACTCTGTGCACTCTGATTATTTAGTTTGAGATGGTTTTCTGGCCCCAAAGCTGCATAGTGTACAATGTTTATAAAGCCAAAGGCCAGCGTCTCTGTCAGGTTTCCAGGAGGGGCTCCGTCTCCTTGGGTATTTAGTGCTGCCATGACTCATTGTGATGGAGTTTCTTCCTAGGTGAGGACCTGTGGGAATTCAGAACCTGATACTCTTGCTTCTCTCAGTTGAGCATGTCAGGGTCCCTGCTGAGACAGAGAAAAGGGTATAAAATCACTGGGAACATATGAACTGTAAAGACCATTGGTGCTTCAGTTCTCTGGCAACTTCATTACAAGTCACTAACCCTGCCCCTCTTGTTGCCCTGACTGAAGTTACTGAGACAGGAACTGGAGGAGGGGCCTGGTCCTCAAGCCAGGCTGTGGCAAAGCACTGGCTATTTGAACATTCTGAGGACAAATACACTCTCAGTGTACAGAATACTGTGTCAGCTTTCTGCCACTGTAACAAAATACCTGATGTAAACAACTCATGAGGAGAAAAGGTTTGTTTTGGTTTAAGGGCAAAGCTTGGATCTCTACATCTTGCGCACATCTTGCCCTCAGGTGCATGTTTCCAACTCTTTTCGAAATGTAGTCTTTGGGTCAGGCCCATAACTGGAGGCAGGTGTGATGTATACTTCTCAATTAAGCCCTTCTTCTTGTGCCTCCTGGATAATTAGAGTCATGAAATATTGTTAGGTAGTGTATGTATTTTTCCCAGCATTCCTGAAAAGAGATAGAACACTCCTGCGTTGTGTTCTTGACCAAAGTTATATTGAGAAGTGTAAAGTAGCAAACTAAGGAGAAGTTTCTGGAGAAGTACCTCAGACTTCAAAGCCCACTCAGTCCTCCATGTGCACACCAAGAGGGAATTCTGCTTTTCATTTTACCACAGATGTAACACGTCAGTGAATCCATGCCTTCCCCTCACATCTCAAAATCTGACTAAATCCTTGTGCCTTGCCACATTATATAGATGCCAGCTTTCCGGGAATCCTGGGACACACCACACTTCTCCATACTTCTAGTGGCTTTACACCCACAGTTGTATCCTGATAATCCTTTCTAATTCTTCCAGCATGTGGTAGTATCTGTAGTAATTTTGCTGAAGATCAGAATCTCATTCCTCTCTTTCTTCCTATTCCTGGCTGGCCAGAGAGTTCTTGTCTGTCCACCTCTCTTTTCTGGTTAGTCTTCTTAAGCTCTTGCTGTACATGAGCATGTGTCAGCCATGTCCCTTTATGCAATCATTTCCCCAGTACAGGAAAGAGGGGAAAGGGGTGGGAAGACAGGGGCACTGAGAGAGAGGAACGGAGAAAAAGAAATGCAGTGGGGATTTACGGTTAGTTATGGCCAAGAAGAAGTGGTGACAAATCTCCTCCTTTGAAGTTTAACTCCATCTCAGATCTTTTGCTTCGTTTATGGACATGGCCAAGTGGGCTACTGTGGAGATAGCTGCTTCCTTTCAGCACAGCCCCAGAGAAAAAACTAGAACTTTTTCCTGATTCCCCACAGCATCACTGCAAAGTCCCACTTTTCAAATAGACAATAATACATATGGACTGTGGCATAAAGGGGATCAACCTCAATCCAAGTAGTCAGGCTAAATGGTCCAACTTTACACAACACAGCATACATGCACTGCTTTCCAGGAAGCCTTGGGAGGTGAGGGAGGGGCCTCCCTTTGTTTTTTGGTCTTTTGACCTACTTCGGCATGAACGCCTTAAACACTTACATTGCAAGATATGCAAGATCGCCTTCCTTGGCCTCTAGGCCTACATTTACACCCATCCTAAAGACCTACAATGTAAAATGTCTCATTTGTACTTTCTCTGTTTATATGTTGAAGTAACACTTTGGTATTTTAAGTTAAATCAAATTAATATCACCTGTTTCTTTTTACTTTTTCTAGTGTGGCTGTTAGATATTTATAGATTACTGCTAAAGCCTACATTATATTTCTATTCGGCATCACTAATCTGGACTCTCTGAAGTTCAGACAAGAGGGAAGTCTACCTCTCCTGCCTACTTCACACATAGCCTCTCAAGGCCATCATTCTGTCTGAGCAAAAATCTCTTATCTAGGTAAGGGTCCAGAGCACTGCCTTCACCTTCCAGGTGAGGCACTCTCTAGAGAAGACAGCCTCAATTAGCCACAGCTTTCAAACTGCAAAAGAAAGACTCACGTGGAAATAGGTAAAGTAGGAAAGGTTTCTAAGTTTCATCCATTTTAATTACTCAACAAATATTTATTGCAGTTCAAATATGTAAAATATATAAACGTATAGGAGCTATAAATTTACGTGGCCCAGAGAGAAAATACAAAGTATCTCCATGACTAAAATGAAAAGCAATGCATGATTGAAATCATATAACTCATAAAAACAGTGGTAATAATGCATTTACCATGGACCATGCACTAACTATGCTGATAGATTCTGAATGTACTGATATTTAACTTTCAAAACTCCAGTTTTTTTTATCTCATTTTAAAATAGAGAAAGTTAAAAATTCAAGCAACCGTGTATCTTGCCCAAAGTTAACTAGCTTGAAAAGGTAAGACCAGAATTTGAACCCAATTAGGCCAATTTCTGTACCTGAACAGAATTCATGGGGAGCTGCTCCTAAATGTTTGAGGGGCTCAGAAAGAGTCACTTCTGCTCAGGTATCTGGAAACTTCCAACTTCCCCTCAAACTCATAGTAAATCAAGCTGGTAAGGTACCTGCTAACAAGTTCACTAACTCATTAATTCCTGTCCTAGCCTAAAGATAACAAAACTGTTTTCATCAACATGAAAAGGAAGCTTATCTTTCATTGAATGATAATACCAAGTTATTGACTCGAAGCCTAAAAGATGGAAGGCTTCAACAACCCCATGTATATGTGAATATTTGAAATTTTACTTGAAACGACTCATCTCGGCCACTCTCATACTAGTAGTTCTCTTATGATACAAATAAAAAGAAAAAAACACGTTGCTCAGAGACTCTATGGAACAAACACTGAGAGATCATGAAAACTGAAAAAGGTCATTTGCAGTGATTTTAATTTCTTTCTCCATGAGATCAAAACAGACCACACTGCGATTAATAATGAAATGTTTATGCCTAAATCCAGCACCTTGCTTAATCTTCCTGCAAGGCCCTGGATGTAATTTTCAGTAGGTGGGACTAAAGATTCTGGTTTAATTTCATCTTGAAATTAGTGCAGTCTAATCAGAACTTGAGGAGCCACTTCCCAGATGATGTGACTTGTGGTCTCAACCTCCCCATTCCTATTTCTGTTTGCCAGGAATGTATTTTATATGTTAAAAAGTCTATAGGGCTGGGGTTGTGGCTCAGCAGTACAGCGTTCACCTAGCACGTGTGAGGCCCTGGGTTCGATCCTCAACACCACATAAAAATAAAATAAAGATATTGTGTCCATCTACAATTAAAAAATAATTTTTTTAAAGTCTATAGTTCATTTAGAATAAAACGCACATACTGAAAAGTACTAATATCATTACTGCATATCTTAGTGAATTGTTACAAATTTAACCTACCTGGTAACCACTTCTGGGGCACTCCAGAACCCCCCCTCAGGCTTCTACTATATAGTAAATACCCATTTTAAAAACCACAAGAATAGGCAAAATTATAGAAAATAACTCAACAGAGCCCCCACATTTTTAAATTTCAACTCTATACTCAAGAAACCCAGCTCTCCCCTGGGACAGTTTCTACTACATGCCAGGTACAAGGAGAAAATGGTGAAGGATGCATGGCAGTTTCCTTAAAGAACACCAGTGAGGGGCTTGATTACTTCAGTCTATTTTAGCAGTTGACAGTTTGCTAGCATACACTGTATGCCCAACACCCTAAAATTCCAAGGGTTGTCCATCAGATTAAAGGTCTGTAAATGAGAAGAGAGGTTTGGGTATTATTCTCCACTCATCAAGTTGCAAGTTAATACATTCATTGGGATTCTTTGGTTACAAGTAACAGGAACCAATTCCAGCTAGCTTAAGCAAAATAATAAAATAACAAATAATGAAGAATGTATCACAAAACCTAAAAATCAAACTTTCGACCGCCCATTCAAGAAGGTACTAAATAAAATTAAGAATTGAAAAGCCTTATGAACTCTGCATCTCGTACATATTTTCCTACTTTAAATATCTACTTCAGTGTTCCCCCTTTCTGAACACCAGTTTTCTCTGGTCCACATGGTGAAATACAGCCAGCCCTTGGCTCCTGAGGTTACTTGCAGTCTCTGCTACATTTAGAAAGTACCTTACAGGCTCTGTCTGATTCTTAGTTCCAGCCCCAGTTAAATGTCCACTTCCACTTTAGCCAACAATGTCCAGGGTAGAAAGAACATGCCCCATAACACGGTTGCCAAGATTGGTGTAGGGGTGGTGGGCAGAGGGCTAATGACCTGGAAATGCATCTCAAGTTCAATATCGTAATTTGAATCCTAGTGTCTAGGTTTGGTCAAACAAAAAACACAGAGAGCAATGTGAACGGACAGGTGACATGGATGTATTCAGCCTCACTTCATGTACCCTGTTTTTATCGGGGCTTCCGAAGTTTCTTCCACTTTGATCAAACCATTGCTGGCTTCCTGGCTTCCTGGTGGCCTGGAAACCCACATGAACAAGATTACTAGTTTTACCCTCTGCATGTCCCATTTTTCCAACATCAAATGTGCCAGTTATAAAATTGTGAGTTTTCTCATGAAACCACACTGTGGAGAGAAGCATAGGATTATTATCTCTTCTCAAACAGCCGCTTTTTCTTCTTGTAGACCCCTGTAGGTATAAGCTGAAGCTTCCTTCTTATAAGAAATGCTTGTCATAAGAAAGAGATGAGTGTGAAAATGGCTTTTTATAGACCCTCTGTCTACTTCTGCTATGGGGATTATTTAAACATGAAGGAATTTCATGATGATTTGAAATTGACTACCCCCTCCATCTCCAAGTGCTTCTGGATCACCTCCCCAGCTGTTTAAAAAGTTGTTGAGCCATTAACTGCTGCTGAGGCTGCTCTGAGCTCCCTTTGAAATGGGGGTCCCCCAGCTGCAGTACATAATATTAATGAGCAATAAGTGACTGCCTGCTGTCTTCCCCACCAGGCCCTTCTGGGCTCTGACAAGTGCTGCCACTGCCTTCACATGGCCTCCTGGCCCTTCATGCTGCCTTGGTGGATGTCACTGTCAGCACTTCTGTACCTGCAGCTGATTGGACATCTCTCAACCAGCCTCTTCTGGTACTGCAGAGGTTGAGGAAGTTTTGCTGTTTCAGCGCACCTTGCTGAAATTGTCCAGGTGCTCTTTGACCATTCGACCCTTTCTACAGATGAACAAAAGGGACTGGATCCAAAGTCCATAAAAATGGCAGAACCAGGCTCTTCCGAGACAGCAGCTCCCCCTGCCCCAAGGAAACTCAGTATTTAAATTCCATATGGAAACCTCAGATATGTGCTTGGAAATTATCTCATCATTGTTTCGAGACACCAGCTTTTAGCATAAAGGGGCAAGAGTCTAATATTCACTTTCCAAAGTGAAACACGCTGTTACCTATTTCCAGTCAAAAGAGCAATCGCTGAAGAATCTCAGTCATCCTCTTTTGCATTTAATTTCTCATACCTTCCCTTCACTAAAGGAGAAGAAAAATGCTTGAAGAACTATAGTACATAGGATTCTTCTTTATAAATCACAGTTAATAGAATGAGCAACTTGTTTTATTGCTATAAGAAAATGGAAAATCAGTATGATTTTGCTTTTTCATTTCTATAGAAGTAAGTAGCTGATTTCCCCATGCACTAACACACAATATACAAAGACTCGATTTTTAGAGGTTGGTTAGGGCTAAGTTGGTTTCCTGCCCCTCTAATTTATTTGACTGAATTAGATGGCCTTGGCAATTTCTCTCCTTGAAAGAAGGATTCTGTAGGAATGGAAGCATGGCAGTTGCTTGTGCGTGACACCACTATGTGCCAGGCACCACTGGAAAACTTATGTGTTGGTTCATTAAATCCTTCAATATCCCTCTGAGGGAGGTAATGTTACAATCAGAATTTGACCAATAAGATAATTGGGAGGTTAAGTGACTCACCCAAAGTCAAATAACTGTAAATGGCAGAACTAGTATCCGAATCCAGTCTGACTTGAAAGCCCATGTTCTTTATCCTAGACTATTTATCTTTGTGTGTCACAGGGAAAACTCTAGAAGTTCATTACTTATCCCTGGCCATATAATAGAACTAGGAGAATGCAACCTTCCCTCTCTCCTTTTTTTTGGGGGGTAGGGTTAGTGCTGAGGATTGAACCGAGGGCCTTACACATGCTAGACAAGTGTTCTACCACTGAGCTACATCACCAACCCTCAACTTTCTCTTTCTAGATTATAATAATGTCCTCATCTGCCTTCTGAAAAAGAGATTGACACTCAACTACCAGGCTTGTTTAAAATACAATACAGAGTTTACTTTCCAGTTTTGAAAGACAGTTGTAGATTTATAAGACATGAACAACTAAAGCAGTGTTGCTCAAAGTCTGTTCCATAGACATGAGTTTTGTGGAGAATATTTGTGTCAAACATGAATCTGAGTGCTACCCAGACTTACTGAAAACGAATCCCTGAGGAGTCGGTCCCAGCAATCTGCCTTTTAGGAAGCACCCCGGTGATTCTTAGGCACACTAAAGATTGACAGTCATTATAGAGTTGCATCTGGAAGTTTCAGGAGCTCTGCACATCAATTCAATAGTAGATGACTATAGAAAGCTTTCAAAGCCTCTCTGCATTCAATAGCTATTTCAGGGAGAATTGTAATGTGCAGGAAGTGTTCCTAAATTGTTGTAGTTTCCTTCTGGGTGAGCCAGCTGGTTAAGAAAGCTTGAATAATTTCCCAAGGGACTCAGTTAAGTGGACACCCTCACACTCTAGAAAATAAAGTTTTCCACCACGGTCTCAATGTGAGATTGCAGAATGGGCTTCTGATTATCTTTATTTTTACTTAAAACTCTTTCAAAGACCACAACATAGACCATGAGGGCTTCCATAATGTGGCCATGTGCATCTCTCCATCTTTATCCCCAAACATACTCACCTACTGCTGCAACAACCCTGAGCTGCCCTCACTTCTTCCAAGGCACTAAGTGCCACAGCATCTTTGCCTGTGATTTGGGGGTATATTATGTATCTCCTCCCCATCACCTACTTAGCTCTCACTGTTCCTTCAGAGCTCAGATCCACAGTCACCTTCTCAGGGCAGCATTCCCTGGGCCTGCCACAAGAAGGGAGGACATCCTATTATCCACTGCCATGCTGCCGTTCTTCTACAGTGCTCCACAGTTTTTCCATCTGCGTTTGACAGTGTGGTAACTTTATTCCCATCTGTCTTCACAAGTAGACTACAAACAAGAACCATAACTATTTTGTGCATTCTGGTGTGTAACTGAAGACCTGTCACATAGTAAACATGCAATTAATCGCTGTGGAGTATCATGAATGAAAAAATGTAATTGATAATGTTGGAAAGAAAGTCTGCATCCTCAATCAAAAGTTTCACATCCATTCCATAGACAAAGATTCCACAGTTTTCATTTCTATCCCTTTTTAAATAGCAGTGGAGATGGCTAGGTTGGGAAGTCTGAACCCCCAAACATATTTATGGATTCTCAATCCTTTTAGTGTATCAACAGCTTTAATCCCAACGCCATTTTAAAATTGCTCATAGTATGCTTAGTCAGTTATTAGTTGTTAAAAGGAACATTAATGAAAGAGTGCAATTTTCTAATGTTGAAAAACCATAAAGTAACTATTTCCTCTTTTACTTCAATGGCTGAAATGGATTTTTGTCATTTAATGGGACAGGAAGTGCAATGAGCTTAATTGGTGATAAAACTGGTTTATTTAATTGTATTTTATCATCATCATTTTCAAGGGTATCTTTAGTTCTGTATAGAAGAACATACCTCATTCCTCACAGTAAGTAAAATGTTCATGAGGACATTTGTTTAAGCTAATTTGACACTAAAGGATAGATTTGATGTGCTCCTAACATGCAGGTATGTTAAAAGCTAGAATTGCTCATCTGCCTATACCTGCCCAGCACTTAACAAACTATAAGCCTTCTAAATGGTTATAAAACATTGTCTTAGGGGTATTTTAACTCAAAAAGTTACATCCTACACGAGACCTATATATCAAAATCTAGAAATTTCAAGTGAGTATTCTCCCATTCATTTTTAAATACCTCCCTAAAGTTGCTAAATGCCAGTGACCTCCCACAATCTTTCTTGATTAGGCATAGGTTTCATTTTATTCCTTATAATAGAAAGGGATTAGAGAGGCACAGGTAAGTTTAGAGAGTTGGAGAGTCAGCAATACAGATAATTATGGATTTTACCTCACACAGTTTGTCAAACTTACCTAACATTATCACCTTCTATGGTAAAACATCTAATATTCATGTCATACAAGTATATAGGAGTTGATGGATGATAACAGTATTAGCTAACAATTATGTTCTGCACCTATAACATTTTTAACTCTTTTTTAAGATTAACTTGTTCAGTCCACCCAAGAACCTAAAAAAGTAGATGCCATTAGTAAGCCCATTTTACAACAGTGAAAACTGAGACAGAATTATGTCACAGCCACACCATCATTAGGCTATTTTGGAAGCAGGATTTCCATTCAGGCATCCCGTCTGCACAGCACCCATTCCTAACTACTAAAGCAGACGATTTCCCATACATTCTTTATTTTCAAACAGTGAATCAGGAAGCTTGGCCCTGCTTTCTTTTCTTCTCTTAATTTTTCCTTAGGAGATGCGAAGAGAGGTGTAGTTTTGTTTTATTCTAAAGAGAAGCGGAAAGTGAGCGTTCGTTCTTTCTGAACATCTTTTTCCAAAGCCATTTACGTTTTTCTGGGGCTAGGAAAGACTGAGAAGACAGAGCACTAATGAGCCTCTCTCTTTGTCTTCCTCCCTGTTTCTCCATTCTGCAGTTAATAGCCAAGATACCAACCATCACGGCAGTTTGCAACTTGCACGGGGAGAAGCTGCAGGTATTTAAGCAATCTCATCCTGACATAGTGAATACACTGTTTCCTCCATTATACAAGGAGCTCTTTAACCCTGACTGTGCCACCGTCTGCAAATGAAGGGGACGAGATAACTGGCTCACAGTCGTGGAGTACACCACCATTAAGACGAAAGCAATGTGTTCATGAAGACTTAAGAAAAATGTCACTACTGCAACATTAGGAATGTCCTGCACTTCATAGAGTTATTTTTCACCGCTACAGTTTGAAGAATGTAAATATGCACCTGAGTGGGGCTCTTTTGTTTGTTTGTTTTGAAATGACCATAAATATACAAATATAGGACACCGGGTGTTATCTTTTTTTTTTAATTTTATTCGGGTATGTTTTGGAGACAACTGTTTATAGAATTTTATTGTAGATATATACGAGAACAGAGCGGTACTTTACATGATTACTTTTCCTGTTGATTGTTCAAATATAATTTAAGAAAATTCCACTTAATAGGCTTATCTATTTCTATGTTTTTAGATAGTTGATGCATGTGTAAATTTGTAGCTGTCTTGGAAAGTACTGTGCATGTATGTAATAACTATATAATATGTGGAATATTATATATGACTATTACTTATACATGCACACGCACTGTGGCTTAAAATACCATACCTACTAGCAAGGGAGGTTCAGTCAGACTCTCTTATATTATTTACCTTCTGTGTTATGTGTTACTTTTATGTTAGACAATCAGGGTTTTGTTTTTTCAGCCAGAGTTTTCATCTATAGTCAACAGCAGATCGGTACCAGCTCAGAAATAAGTCTACAAAGAAATCCATGTAATGCACAGCCTCTGTATAAAAACTCTTATTTCTGTCAGTGACATCAAAGCCTTGTCAGGATGGTCCATACTGAGTTGGGGGAAAGACTTTGGAGCCATTTTCCTGTTTTGAGAATTGGGCTGCAGATAATATTGAAAGGCATGGGATGCTTTTTGACCAAACAATTAGACATTTCCTATTTTATACCAGAACATATAAAACACTGTTTTTCTTAGGATTTGGATTTCTGGTTGTGACAAAAACTTGATTTTGGTGCTCAGTGTCTTCAACCAAAAAATTACGGTCTGTGCATTATTACCACCAGCCATTTGCTCTAGAAAAATAACAGTAAAAAAAGGTAAACCAGTTCCCAGTGTCCAACGCCATTTGGGGTAAATATTTTCTCTCTAATCATTTTTTGACAAAGAGGCAGAAGTAGAACATACAAGGTTAAAAAGTATTTCTTGATATTCATCCTTAAGTATTTGTTAGAAAAGACAACAATAAAATGGGGGAGGTAGAGCTTTCTATGTCATTCTAGCCTGGGGCTTCTAATTTTCTTCAATTTCAAAACAATGTATTATTAAAATATAGCAAAAACTTGACAGATTAAAAAATATATATTTATTCTATGGAAGGAATATACCCAATGCCACAACTACTTTCTCTGCAGTTTGAAATTGCATTATCCATCCATCCTAGATTATATTTTTAGGAACTCTTAAACTTACAGAATGCAAGAGTGACATCAAAATCAGAGAATTTAGGCATTCTTGTATAAGTTCTCATCTCTCCATCTATTCTCAGGTAAAATTAAGCATAAATTCCAAGACATTTGTTTTGTCCATATCCCTGAGGCCTATGTCTTTGGTATTATCTGAGCCACAGTAAGATTGTTTAAAATGGAAACTATGAGAGAAATTTACATTAAGACAGTGAAAATCACAGTCTCCTTAACTGTAGGCCAGCCTGTGCATAAAGACCTGGCCTTTTTCCCTTGTCAAACACACGGCGCTCCCCTCTCCACACACACACACACACACACACACACACACACACACACACAGACCTGCTTTGTAAATTTCAAATCATGGGGACCTTGACTGTTTTTCATTTCCTATGATCTCCTAAAGTTCATGGTCGAGTGCCATCTCCATGATGCCTCAGAACTCCTGATTGATGATCAAAACAGTAGTGTTAGTCTTTTCCTTTTAGAAAACGAAGGCTTTTCTCACCTCATGATTGATGAATTCCAAACCAATGGGGAAAAACAAAAAGGCTTTAAAATAATGAATCTCTTTCTCGACTAGTTATATTCAATTAATTTAACTACATTGAACCAAATTACCTTTGGTTCTAAGAAGACAGCTGTAGACTGCTTATTATGCTGCTACAGGGACTCAATTCTTTTTGGTATAAATGTCACTCCTGCTAGCTCTTTGTATAAAGAATTAATTCCAAGAGTCATATTTCCTTCTAATGGAAAGATTACTTTACTGATTGCTAGGAAAACAGGGTAATGGAAGGCACTCAATTAAACCAAGCCGTTTCCAAATGCAATGTATGTTTTATGATTGGCTTGTGATAGGCGATGCTTAATGTGTCTACTTGGTGTTTCCCTTTGAGCTTTGAACTTATGTCAAACTTTGCTTTCATTGTTCTGTTGGCCTAGTGCTTCCCATTGTCGGCCTGTAATTCCTGCTCTGTTGCAAAGGGAATCATTCGTTGCCTCCAGTTTACCTTAGAGGATTTAAATTGGCTCAATTGATGAAGTAGCTGAGAATTTTTTCCTCCCTTGTCCCACGGGTGGTGTAGGAAAAAGATTGTTCCCCGCATTTGTCTCGGGAGATACTGGTTTTGATTTTGTGTCATTTCCACTAGTGCAAGCATTTCATTGGGACTGCACGAACTTTTTGAAGCCAGGGACACAGGAAAAAGAGCTAGCAACTGAACCAGAACAATGCAATGGAAACCAACCAGTACAAGCTGAGCCCACTTCAGTTGAGAAAAGAGATTTTCAGTTTTGGCTACAGTTGCCAAATTTCCCCTGACAGGAGAATCAAGTCATGTTTTTCACAGTAACAAAGCCTTAAAAAGCTGCCCTTGGAACATCTCTTGTGACTACAGGTCAAGATATTTTGAAAATTTGGTTAAGAACAACTTTCTTTACAACATACAATCCCAGCACTTTGTCCTTTCCCCCCCTGGGAACTAACAAACACACTCCTGATAAGGTGTGCAATGGAAGAAGGAATCCATAGTCTGCACTCCTCACTCCGTGCTTCGTAAATGACAATCACTGCAGATGTTGCACTGTCTCTGCTCAGGGATGTTTCATTTTAAAAATAAAATAATAAAAAAATATACATCAAGAAGGAGGGAAAAACAGGAAAATGACAACAAAATTTCAATGGCACAAATTAAATATGCCAGTGAGAGAACCTCTCTGACAAGGCTTTCAGACCCATGTGTAATCACTTCATGTCATAAACTGAACTGGCCTTTATTATTTGGATTTGCCTAAAAATTGCAGATGAATAAGGAAAACTTACATTTATTTTTTAAAAGCTTCTAAGAGTCAAATAATCAGGTGCTCCATTTTTAGGAGTAGATATGCCCCCAGAAAATCCAAGCTTCCTATGCAAATCCTGAGCAAGAAAAAGAAGGGAATATAACTGGCATTGGATGACATTGACAAGGGAAGTAAAGCTGTTTAGATTTGAGTGCCAGTGTATCTGTGTCCAAAGAAGAAAGAGCAAATTTTGAAAGGAAAATAAGAGAAGCCTGTCACAGTGGTGCATGCCTATAATCCCAGTGGCTCGGGAGGCTGAGGCAGGAGGATTACAAGTGAGGCCCTAAGCAACTTAGTGAGACACTGTTTCAAAATAAAAAATAAAAAGGGCTGAGGATGTGACTCAGTGGTTAAGCCACCCTGGGTTCAATTCCCAGTACCAAAAAAAAAAAAAAAAAGAAGAAGAAGAAGAAGAAAAGAAGAGAGGTTCCAAATCTGTTTTCACATCCCTCATGACAACTTTCGTCATTGCAATAGCCCCTTTCCTGCGGCTCTTTTATTCTCAAAGTCTAAAATCTGAGGGAAGAGATGTACTGTAAAAATGCTCTTCTGGATTTCCCTTGTCTTAACACTGTCTTCAGGGTTCTGGATAAAAGGACCTCTGAGTAGGTACAAAGAGGAATATCATGGTCTCTGGGGTAAGTAGATGTCTTTGGCAGAATCTAAGAGACCCTAAATTGTAATGAACTCTGTATGTCAACAAGACATGTGAGAGAGACTTCAGTGTTATTTCCTTTGTGGCTGCCTGGTTCAACCCCTAACTTCCAACAGTCCAACTAAACTGTAGAGAACCAGGCAGATGGAGAGCCAGTGCACATTCACTCTACCCTGTTACGTGTACCTGGCCTGAGTGCAAATACAATACAAGGTCACAGAAAACTTAAAATTCCCTCCCCCCCCAAAAAAAAAATCAGTCAGAGGCAAATAATGTCAATGTCATTCCATGTTCTTTGTTTCTGTTTGTTAAAGAAACAAGGAAAAATTCTACTGCTATTGGAAAGTAGAGAAAATAATTTCTTCCTGATTCTTTTTTTTTTTAATCTTTAAACAATTGTTTCCAAGTTACTACAATAGGTAGTTGACTCAGGCAGGGATGTCTATAATTGAACAGAAGCACCCGTCAATAGAACAGCAATAACTATGGAGCATGCATCTGGAGTGAAACTTTGCACAAAGTCCCTTTATAAAGAAGAGGGAAAAGCTGTCCATCTGTTTTAGATGAAGTGCTATTTGATGTGATGTTGGCATCTGCTAATACAAACAGCAAATAGAAGTGAAGGCCTGATAAGGAAAACCAGGGAGAGCTTTCAGAAAAGACCTGAAATCTCTTGGTGGGTAAGGGGGTGCAAGTCTCAGGCCCATGTCTATTTAAAGCAGAGGTTATAAATTCAAAAGCCTAAAAGGACCAGGGAGTGGATGCAAATGAGAGAAGCAGTCCAGCAGCAAGCTGGCAAGGAAATAGCCCGCCTAACAGAGGACATCCACTGTGAGGCCGGAGCTCAGCATTGCTAGAGCTTCCAAGTCCTGTAAAATGTCTTGAGCTGTAAATAAGGGCAGTTGATGCAGAGTGTAGACCAAACAAACATACCTGGGAACAGAAGAGTCCCCTGAGACTGCCCGCTGCAACCTCTGGTTTAAATCAAAATCACAGTCTAGCAGCCTATTCAGCTGTAGAAAATGTGGCCAGATTCATCCAAGGATGACATGAGAATAATACTAGTGTGGAAGGGAAGAAGGAGAGATCTTGCCTTTCTGGCTTTCAGTTTAGTTTCCACATGGAACGATCACTACTCAAGGATATAGTTAGAGGTTGATTGAACAGAATGTTGGTATAAAAATGAAGACAATTCAACTTATCGATGGCTAATAAAAGATACTTCTATTTGTCTTGCCCAAATTTCCATCTTGGATAGCCAGGGGGTTAGCTTTCTTGCCACTTTTTTTTTTTTTTTAAAGTCAAATGCATGACTTTGTGTTTTCAAGTCTCAACCTGCGTGGTTCACTGGGTGGCTTCAATATTGCAACAAGTTCTTACTTTCCCTCAGTTGGATGCATCTGAAGAATTTATCTGTAATCATTGATAGTGTGGTCCCCTCACATTCTGAAGTTCAGACCTCAGGTTCCTATGCACCAGGTGGGGGTTGTCTGTGCACTTTTTTCCTATGATATTGAAATTGTTCTGAATTGAATGGGCCATGGTCGTCTTTGCCTCTTGCATGACCATAAGCATGACCTCCAGTGGATCAGAGAAAGCAGCTCAGTGATTATTCTCACGGCCAAAACGAAAGCACAAGGGTTACTGGAATTGAATAAGCCCAGTTCAGGAACACAGGGTGTCTGCTCCCCAGCTGAGCAGCACTTTATCTCTTATTCGACTACTCTCTTCTGGCTGTGGCTGATGGTAAGCACTGTCGTGCCTCTGTCACTACCATATGTAGACACACGTGAGGTATGTCTGAAGAGCTACAAATCCCACATCCAGACACGGTACCGTCTGCTTCATCTGATTAACACACACACAAGAATGAAAACTACACCCACAGAAAACTGAGTATGTATTGTAGAAATGTAGAGGAAAAATAAAATATTTTTTCAAATGTAATTACTTTTAATATATGCTTGTGGAAGGTCTAATACAATGTATGCTGTCTCTAATTTTTGCTGTAAATAACTGGAGGCAGTGAATACACTGATTTTTCTATGTCTCTGTTTAAGCATAAGACTTTGTAACAATTTTTTTAGAGGGGGAAAACAACAAAGAGCAAATATGTACTTGCTTCCTTTCTGAGTGTCATGTACTTCTCAGTTTTTTAATAGAAACTGATTGTAACAGTTTAAGCATCCTGACGGGTCATCCGTGTTAAGTGTACGCTTCTTTTTGTAATACAATGGAGAAAGGGACAGGGCTGTCAATTAAATCTGCTCCAAAGAATTTGAATTGAAGATTGGCCTAAGAACTGCAAACTCCATCTGAACTAGATGATATGAAAAAGAAAAGTTTAAAAAAAAATCATTGTCTGAATTAAGTCATCTTTCCTTGTAGCAAATGGCTTTGTCCAAAACCTTTCTGCATGGAATAGCTTAAGGAAAACAAACTCTGCTTTCTGATGAACAAAATATTTTTGTACGCGTTTATTTCTTATTAATAATCTGAGGTCAGACCACTCATTCGCTGAAGCCATAACTGACCTTCACCAAATAAATGCTGTAAAGAACCTGGGGGAGGGTGGGGAGAGACTGAGAGGGAGGAAAATCCAAGGTGTCATGAGTATAGAATCACAGGCAGGAGCAAGTCCGATAAAATTGATGCTTTTCCTGCATCCCAAATATGACTTTAAAAGGCTAGTATTTTATGAGGATTGATTTATAATAATAATAATAATAATAATAATAAAAGATATTTAGATTTAAATGAGACTTTCCAATATTTTTTAAATCCCTGACAATGCTTCCTTGCGTTTAGGATTGAGAGAAATGGTTTTCATTACTTCCAGCGTTCAGAGATTTAATGTTTTTTACCTTAGCTCCAGCCTATACTTGCAAAGTGCAGAGGGACTCCATGTCCTCCAGTGATTGACACCATGGTCTGCCTGGGGCTAGGCTGTCCCCACTAACCACCATTGCACCTGCAGGGGCAGTGTGGAAGGGGTACAGTTTGCATCTCATTAGCATGCACACCACTCTTGGCAATGCACCAAAGTTGCATTGCCATGAGTATGTAAAATAAAAGTCTTCACTCTGAAATGCATAATAATTATATCTTTTTAAAAGAATAATGCCTCCTATAGTCAACCATTGATTTTTCTGGAGTTTAATTACATCATCGCCATGTATCAGCCTATAGAGGCAAAAAGCAAACTACACTTAAACCCAGTGACATATATAGTTTTTAAATCTACAATTTTCTTCTCTCTCTCTCCTTGTTTAATATATAAGCCCTAATTTCTGTGTATGTAAAACTGCAGCCTGAGTCATTTAGGAAGTAAGCATTGAGTTTTTTTAATTATAAATATACTAGATTAAAACAGCACTCCCTAACAATTAAAAAAAAAAGAGTTTTATATTACTTTAGAATGTAATAGGTTTTGTCCTTATTTTATGTCCTGTAAATTATTAGTTGAAAACTGTTAGCATTCCCGGATAATGCACACATGATTTCTGAATGTTTTCTGTAAATGACAATCAATGTTTATGAAGTTCCCTCCTTTAATGCTGAACAAAATTAAAAGAAGAAAAAGAAAAAAAAAATCTTGCCTAGTGGTTTTCTTAACTCCCAGAGAACAAAAAGGGGCTGAAAATAATAGTTGGATTTACCTTTATAAACATGGTCTTACCTTTATAAACATAGATTCTTACCTGCAACTATTCTTTTTTCAGTAAATGATTTGTCATTTATTTTCTGAAAATTCTTTAGTCCTCATGGACCTGGCCTGAGTCAAAGTGTTCATTGAGAAAAGATCCAGACTTCATTCTAGCCATATACCTTAACCAGTTGCAATTAAAATGAAAGCACCATCTTTCAAAGATAATAAATATCCTCATCTCAACACTGTCATAAAAGGAAGTCCCAGCTATTGGAGCCCTAAGCAATTCCCCTGTAAACACTTTGCTGAAATAAGCTGCAATGGGTTCCAAACGAATATGACGATCCCAACATTTGATGAAAGCTTTCAGGCAATAATTATGTATCAGGTCTCTGGATCTTTTTGTAATAAAGCACCACTGAAATCAATGCCACCTGCATGAATCTTATTTGGAGCCATCCTGCAGTGGGTAACAATTGAAGATAATCACAACCTCCCCGTGATGTTGAAGAAAGCAGTTCTAAAAGAGGCCAGCAGTTTCTCAGGGGCTTGGAAGTTTCTGCAAGTTGGGGTCTCCATAGTCAACATGCTCCAAGAACAGTAGCTTAAAGCAAGGTTTAACAAATTTGAAAAGTGGAAGCCCTGGCTCAAACAGCAGGATGAACCTGTAGAAGCCCACAGAAAGTTTCTTCCAACTCGGCTTTGGAGCTAGTGGAAACCCTTGTGGGATGTTTCAAGCACCATCTTTACTCTAAACATCCAGGTCCCACATGGCTCTGCTCAGAGGACACAGAAACAGTACTGCCCTGATGTTTCTGTGGCAGTACCATTTATGTCCTTGGGTTTCTGATCAGGTCTTTCAGTAACTAGTCAGCTGGCAAACAAATTATCAGAGCCTATCCTAGATTCCTATCAATTGTCACCAATGACTAATTACAGAACTCTTCACTCTAAAGTCGTGTAAAATTTTTCAGAAACCTAGATCCAGAAAGCAGTGAGATACAAAATGAAACTTACCAGTTTGAAACTCAGCTCGTACCACACACTATCACAATTACTAACCTTTGATAGAATCACCAAAAATTATGAATTAACCCCTTTGGATGGACAAAGTTTGGGTCTAGTCATAGATTCTTTTCTTTGAGGACAAGAACTGGAACTGTGTTCCCATAATCACACCATTGATGATGCACTGGTGTGTGTAAGCCATGTCAGGTACTAAAGGAATGCCCAGGGTTGGCCTTTCCTCCTACATGGCAATAAATAGCTCCTTCACCCAATTGGAAAAGAGCAACAAGTGAAGCAAAACTCTTTAATGCCATCCTTACAGGTAGAGGCTCCAAATACAAAGCGACTATGCTATAAAAATTTTCTCTCCTTGTTTTCTGGATTTGAACTTAATAAGTTTAACTGATTGAATAAATGTTATTCTAAAAGACTATGCAATTCTTGACAGCTAGATCTCATAGACCTTTAAGCCAAATGAGGTCTTGGCATTAGCATAAGCCTTCAATGAGCTATATGTGTTGGGGTCTTTTTCTAATTTTAGTTGCCCAACTATCTATTTGCTGTCATTTCACTGGTTTCACCCTTGATCAAATCATCCTGCAGCACAGGCACAATTCACAGACATGCTTGTCACCATAAGCCATGAGTAAAGAGGGTAGATATTTAGTGATGAGCAGGGAAAGAATGCTCTTTCCCTTCCCTTCTCCAGCAATTTAGCCCAGAGCAGTAAGACAAGGAGACTGAGTAGCTGGGAGAGGAGATATTATACAAATCTTCTCAGAGTTTCACAGAAGACTCAGCTGGCAGGAAATAAAGCAGGGAGATCAGAGAGCCTAACGTGTAAAAACAAACATAACGTAAAAGTGTGGTCTCAGCAAGTCCCTTTCAGATCCTCCAGTGCGGTTTGATCAAATCATTAAAACTCATTCAAAAATAAAGAATTTGGAGAATTGGTTACCTCATAAACTGTACTGTTGCATAAGTAAGAAATCTTAAGAGAAGGTCCTATTTTTTTTTAAGAGATGGAAACCATTAGGGTTGTAGCCATGTGTTTCTATTGCAGCAAAAGAGTGGGTCAAATGTGATCTTAAATGTCATCTTAGTCACTAGATGATTTGAATATGGTTAGGATATGAGGGGAACAAGAATGAACTTGCAGGATTACATGGCAGATTTACATGCACAAGGCCTACCCACATTTCACCAATCAGAATTAATCAGATGGCACCACATATCAGTAAAAGTGGTTGAGAAGGGCTGGGGATACATAGCTCAGTTGGTAGAGTGCTTGCCTCACATGAACAAGGCCCTGTGTTCGCTCCCCAGAATCACAAAAAAAAAAAAAAAAAAAAGAGTGGTTGAGAAATGTAGTCTAGCTGTGTGCCCACAGGGAAGAGAAAACAGGGTGTGGGGACTAATTAACAGACCTGTTCCAAATATAAAAGAAATTCTAAAAATGTCTCTAATCCTATTTCATCAGATATTTCAATAAACTTCTATTCAATTTATTTATTTAACAAATATTCATTAATCCACTACTATGTGCTAGTCACCAAGACTACAGTGTTAACACAGGACAGGTATAGATTCTGTCTATGGAAACTATTCTCTAGACATTAAAATAGAATGCTAAGAATAGAATTCAAGAAAGGTGTGTAAAAAATTAGATGGCAAAGGCATAACAAATAATCATAAATCTAATAATAATTTTCACCAAAAAATCATAGAAGTCCTTATAGATTGTCACTTATTCTCTATTTTACTCTACTTCTAGGGATCCAGTGTGACATGAATTACATGTCATGTTTTGGTTATTGCCTCCATTTTATCTGCCAGGTGAACTGCCATCCCACACCCTATAGGACATACAAAGTCTTTAATCAACCAAGCATGGAATAACAGATGTGGATACTCAGGCAGCTTCTTAGCTGACATTTGACAGGTTAATAGTTTTTGAGAAAAGCCAAGTACACTGCTGTTGGCTGCAGCCCACCTTTGTCTGGCTCACCATGTAAACCCCTTCCTCCCGCCTCAGAGTACAGAGATCCTCCCGACTTGCTGCCAACCAACACACACTTCTATTTATAAGGTTCTAATAAATTGCACTTTGGGAAATCCTGGATGTCTTTGCTTTTCCCTCAGTGTCACAACCCATTTCATCTTTGGCATCCTGTTCTCATACACTAGAATGGGGGATTTCTGAAACACTCCTCTTGAACTCATTATCACCCTTCATAATCAATTTGGGTTTTTTTTTTTTTTAAGCGATGTTGATTGTTCAATTAAGTTCTTAAAAGAAAGACAAAATCTTCCTTCTCATATCTTTTACCTCCTCTTATAGCTAGATCTGGTCATTGAGATCACACAGAGCAAGAGCATACCTAGACCTATCTTTGTGATGGCAATACCTACAATAAGGGGCTAGGGATGTAGCCCAGTGGTAGAGTGTTTGTGTACCATGTGTGAGGCACTGAGTTCCATCCTCAGCACCTCAAATAAATAAATAAATAAATAAATAAAGGTATTGTGTCCATCTACAACTAAAAAAAAATTTAAATAAGTCAATAAAATAGATACATCTTTCAGTCCTCACTCCCACTTGACTTTTTGCACACCAAAAAATTTTTGGTTATCCTAAATGTCTCTACAATTTAATTTTCTCATAAATCTGTTTATTTGGAAATCATTAGAACAACCAGTAATACATATCAGTGACACACGCACCATCAGTCAGGGATCCTATCTATGTCAACACTGTCGGTCATATGTGCATGGAGAACATGGCTTTTGTAGGCTTTTGTGTCTAAAAATGTAGGTTTTGTTACTATTCAGTTATGGTGAGGTCAAGATACCAGAAGACACTTACCATTGAAAAGATAGTTTATGACTCACAGATCCTGAGAGGGCATGCCACATCTCCCAGGGCCACGGAAGTACCACTGGGGCCAGTCAGGACGCAGAAGGGACAAGAGGAACTGTTCCTTCAACAGAAAGGAACAGGAGAGGCATGGTATGCAGGTTAAGGATGAGCCAATTTGGATTACTTTAGTCATCTCTGGAAATAGGGGCTGGTTTTAGATTATCTAGTACCCAACCCTTAAGTGGTTAGGCCAGGAGGGTAGTGGCACCACATGTAAGAACTCAATAAAGGAGATAGTCAGGGTTTGGCTCTGGATTGATTGTTTTGCATATGAAAAGTGGGTTTACAAGCAAGTCATTTTCTATCTCTGGGAATTTTCTGGCCCCCAGAGGAGCAATATTTCCAGGGCTAGCAAGGCCCCAGAGGTCAGAGTTTCAGGACAATAGAGGTGCTTAACACAAAATGATCTGTGCATATTGACTCACAGTGAGATAATACTTGATCCATGCTGGCCACAGTGGAGTACACTTGAAATCCCAGCTACTGGGGAGACTGAGACAGGAGAATTACGGCCTTGGCAATTTAGTAAGATCCTCAGCAACTTAGTGAGATTCTGTCTCAAAATAAAAGTTAGAAAGGATTGGGGATGTGGCTCAGTGATGATGTGCCCCTGAGCTCAATCCCCAGTACCAAAAAGAAAGAAAGAAAATATCTGATCTCATACCTTATATAAGAAAAACAGAGCAATATCTGCCCATCATGGAAAAAAAATTTTTTTGAGATAATCTTCCAAAATTTTTTGTATTTTCCCTCCTTTGGGTGCAAATTTATATCTAAGGCTCATTGCAACTCCTAATCTCAAGAATGTTTACAAGGTACAAAGCAAACTCTCTGACTTCTGAGCTCTCTGCCCCAGCAAAAGTTACACTTTGTCTAACACAGGGCACTAAAAAGGAGAATTTCCTATCTTCAATGTTTGGATCATGAAGAACCATGCCGTGATGATTCTAGAACACAAGCACTTAATCTCAATTTCTAGGAATGAGAGGCCTCCCATGTGAGGGACCTCAGTTCACTAACTCATTCAGTGCTTGTTCATTGAGCACCTACTATGGCCAAACAGTGTATGCATCATTAGTGTATTAGTTTTCTAGGACTGCTGTAATAAAATATCACAAACTGAGTGGTTTAAACAACAGAAATATACTATCTTACATTTCTGGATACAATCCAAGATCAAGATATTGACATAGTTGATTCCTTCCAAGAGCTACGAAGAAGAACTTGTTCTATGGCTCTCCCCTAGTTTCTGGGAACATTTTGTTGTTATTTTAGCAATCTGTAGGATTTCTTGGCTTATAAAAACATTACCCCCAATCTCTTCCCTCCTCCTGTGTGTGCTCAAATTTCCCCTTGTTATAAGGACATCGGTCATATTGGATTAGGACCCACTCTAATGACCTTGCATTACATTGCTCATCACTGTGCAGACCTCCTAGGACCTCTGAATAAGATCACATTCTGAGGTACTAGGGGTTAAGACCACAATATATTCTTTCACAGACAAGCTTCTTCCCCTCTCATCATGTGCATTCCGGGGATATTTTGTAATTTCCCCCCTTTCGATGAGATGATAATATTTCAAATTGATTTCAAGAAAATAAAGGTCTTCTTTGAACACAGGCATTTATGGACTGATAATCTATAAATCACACAGCTTATTCTGAAAGGGTAAGAATCAAGCAGCATAAGAAATTAACAAGGTAGAGGGAAGGGACAAGATCATTTGAGGAAAGCTACAAGTGACCGTTGAGATAATTAATTGGATTAAGTGGAAATTCTGAGACTCCAACGTGACTCCCAATTCCAAGCCTCCCCTCACCCTTCCATGGACGTTTTCTAAGGATCGAATGCCCCACTATGAACTCAAGTATGAAAACAAGAAGATCTACAACACCTTCTCACAGCCAGGTAAAAATATTTAACCAGGAACTAACAGCCCTTTGACAGCTCCAGTGGCGCAGAAGAGATGGACCAAACACCAGGCAGCCTGACCAGAGCTGTGTTCCACGCTCAGCTACCACTTGATGTTCTCCAGACCTGGTCAGCAACTTCCCCATCTGTATTTTCCATCCCCACACACATTACGGACCTAACTTCTTGCAGTCCTCAAATGTGTTCAGATATAATGCCATTTGGATAATCCTCCCTTTAAAATGATGAAACATCATTTTAAAGTGGGATGGGGCAGGCTCAGGGTGACGGTAGGGGGTTAAGTGAGGAAAGTAAAATCAGGAAAAAATTTTCTCAAAACAAATAGTAATTCTCATGCCCCTCAGTTCGCAGAAACTTCCTCTCCCAAACCACACATCCACATCATTGGCCAGGAAATTCTTGTTCATTAAACCTTGAAATTTCCTGACACACACCACACAAGTTAAAAATATAACTAATATAGAAACTTGATTTTTTTTTTTTGTCTTATACTGAAAGCCAGTGAACCCTAAGATGTTCTTGGTCTTGAAGGAAGAATTCACCAAAATGTTTACATTAAAATAATCCCTTTGGAACACATCTTAATTCTATATCATCCAAGTAACAGAAAATCTTCACCTTGATGATTTTTTAAAATCAAGACTAGTTGTTTCAGATTAATGGGGGAGGAAGGTGCAAAATTCTATCTCTAGACATCCTTAATCTTTCTCTCCAAACTGTCATTCCCTATGAAGTTAGGATTTATTTATTTATTTACACTGGAGATTGAGCCCTGGAGCTTTCTACCACTAAGATACATTCTCGGCCCTTTTGAAAAATTTTATTTTGAGATAATCTCTCACTAAGTTACCCAGGCTAGCTTCAAACTTGCAATTCTCCTGCCTCAGCCTCCCAAGTCACCCACCACACCCAGCAGGATTTGAATTTCTTTTTTTTTCCAATATCTTTATTTTACATTTATGTGTGGCTGAGGATCAAACCCAGTGCCTCATGCATGCTAGGCGAACACTCTACCACTGAACCACAACCCCAGCCCCAGGATTTGAATTTCTAAAAGTAATTTTTTCTGAACTTGTGGAGACCTCATCTCACAAATGGTTAAGTGGCACCATCCTCAGGGAAAGACTCATCTGTTTCTCTGCAGAGTTTAAATGTCTGATCCAGACAGGTTCAAGGCAGAAGTCAGATTACTCTAATTCGCATTCCAGAAAAGAGTCTTTGATATTATCTAGATGGTTCCATCCAACTTCCAGCTTTTACCTCATTCACACATATCCTTCCTTCCTGGTGAGAACAAATGCCTGCCAAATTTCCCTTGATCCATTGCACAATAAAACAGCTTTAAAAATAGACTCTTCCAAAAAAAAAAAAAACCAGACATTTGCTCAAAACAACAAGTAATTTTTTTCACAGTAATTTTTGACATAGATTGTATCAGCTATTTTTCTGCTTATTCCCAAATATCAGGGATAATAATTTCCAAAAGTCAAGGTATTGTGATCAAGTGTAAAAGAGATATATCATAAAGCCTTGCCTTTGGGCAAGAAGAATCTGCCAGGTAGAGCAGAGAGATGTGAGTTCAAGGACTCATGGCCCATCACCCATTCAACAAACATTAATTGAGTGCTTACTATATGCTAAATATTATATCAGGTTCCCAGGATAACAGATGGTAAGCATGGTTCCTGTCTTTGAGGTTTTCATAGTGTATGTAGCAAGGCAGATAGAACGACAAACAAATAAAGGGACACTTGATAAATATATTTTCAAATACATTTAACTGAAAAGGAGTGATTAAGGGTATTTGGGAATAGCTATAAGGTAGAATGGGGAAACAGAAAGACTGTTATTTAAACAAAGCTCTGAATAACATGATGTTTATCAGAACATTTAGTGGAAGAAACATGAGAAAGAAAGGAGAGAGAGAGAGAGAGAGAGAGAAGTCTAGAATGCAGAGTAACTGGCAGCTGCATTCCAATATTACCCCAGACATGTTTTGTTTGGTTTAGAACTAATTAGGAAATTTCATATTAAATCAAAATTTCCAATGTTTAAAAAAAAATCTGGCAACAATTTCCCATGTTGACACATGGAAAAATTAACTAGTGCCCAGTCAAGACTGCTCCCTTTAAACAAGACACATTTTTCTCTAATTTTCCTCTCAACTTATTTCTTACCTGCCTGGTTCCATAGGGAGTTGAGAAAGGTCAAAAGTAGACTGTTAGAAAACTTTGGAATGCCTGCCTGAGAGGTTCATTTTTATCTCAATATATCTACAACTCTGCCCTCACAGAACTGGTCATCTACAAGCTGAATCAGAGTCAATTTGTTTTCCCTTATGGTTCTTTTTTTAAAACATTGGAACAGTTACCACTCATCTATATTGGTGTGCTAAGAAAAAAGATCTGTTACTTATACTCACAACTGTCGACTCAGGAAGACAGTTACTACTACAGAGAAAATATTCAAATCTGTTGAGACTTGATAGCTTTGAACTTGCATGTGCTGGTAAAAAAGAATCCAGAGTTTCTGAGTATATCAGTGAGGGTCTCTAGAGGAACAGACCCAAGAGAGTGTGTATATAATTATAAAAGTGGGGGTTATGAGATGGGCTCACACAATCAGAAGCTAGATGGTCTCACAATGGCCATCTGCAGGCTGGAGAGCCAGAGAAACCAAGAAGCTGCTCAATCCAAGAAGCTGAAGCCCCAAACAAGAGAGGCCAATGATGTACCCTGAGTCTGAGGCTAGACATAGAGAAGGTCCCTAGACAGTTGCTAGTGTGAGTCCACATTAAAAGACTGAAGAAGCCAGAGTCTGATATTCATGGAAGATGGCAGAGCTTCCACACACGGGAGGGCTTCCTCCTATATAGCTTTTGTTCCATTTGAGCCTCAAGCCTATTGGACAATGCAGCTCTCATTCAAGGCAGATCCTCCCACTACAGTTTGCTGTCCCATGTGCCAATCATCTCTATAAACACACTTACTGACAAGTCCAGAGACTGCTTTACTAATTTCCCAGGCATCTCTCCATCCAACTAAGTTGACACAAGATTAACCGTCCCACGGAGGCTCTCCAAGAGGAAAGAAGAACCTGAGGAAACAGGAAGGAGACCTCATAAAAGGAGCCAATGAAATTGTGAAACTGGAACATGAATGGGTGAGTGGTCCCATGGGAAACTGTGACAGGATGGCCCAGATTTGAGGAACAGGGATGACTAATGTATGGTTTTAGGTGATTTCCTGCTCAGTGAAAAATATGGCACCCACACATACCCCCAAATTTTCATTACTCATAATGGTTTATGTGATGTTAAGGATTTAAATACTACTTGACAGAAATCCACAGAAAACTATAGAAAAGATTAAATGTCCATGCACATGGAATTGTATATTTAAGCTGAATCTCATAGGAGAAGAAAATCTTGGCTAAATACTATTTATACAAGAATTTAACTGCTGATGAAATAATATTTAAACCAAAATTATCATTAATTTATGATGAATATTAATATTTAAAAATATTTTTGTATTATTGTTGTTTGAGAGGAGCAACGTAATCCCCAGAAGCTCTAACACCTGAAAGCATCTGATTACCATGAAGCAAGGGAAGACTATCTAGGCTCTCTGGTTCTCTACTTGGGAAGTGATTTATGGAACTCAATCTAAGAGAAATTAGAAGGTATCTCCTCGAAGTATCCATTTGCCTGATAGAAAGATTCTTTCTTCCTTGTAGGCAAAAACCCTGGCAAAGTCTTTGCCAGCTCGTCTGCTTGCCCTCTGTTAATGAATGCAACTCTACCTGGATTGGAATTAAATTGCTAAGTCTCACCAGCTGGTGAAACAGCTTTGGTCTACAATTCACCTCCTGGCTCCTGGTCCTTGTGCCTGATGAATGCAAATCCCCAAGCTTCCCATTCCATTCCGAATGGTGCCTCTAGTAAACCTTGGGTCTCACAGTAAATCATCAACTCATAATCCTGCCTTCATCTGGGATAAAATGTGTTCCTCAAATTTCCCAGTCTAGAGGCTCTTGCCAAGTCAACAATGGCCTGCCAGGTGGCTGAGACTTGAGCAAGCATCTGCTCAGCTTCGTATTTGACCAAAATGACCATGGGAAGCATGTATTGCACAGATGTGTTGTCGGAATCAGCAGCAAAAAAAAAAAAAAAAAAAAAAGACCCCAAAGTCTGCCTTTAAAAGGAAGCTGTATGTCATAATTCATTTCTAAATAAATAATCCCACATATCCAAAATGTCCCTGGGCACAAAATCTCATATCCCTTTTTAACAAGGCATAGATATTGAAAAAGGAAATATGTGACGAAGATGGCTATGTTAGTTAGCTTTTCATCACTGTGACCAATATACCTGACATAAACAACTTAGGGAAAAAAGTGTATTTTGGCTCACAGTTTCAAAGTTTTCAGTCTGTGTTGGATGCTACATGCAGAAACATTGTGGTGGGGATGTGTAGGAGAGGGAAGGTGCTCAGTTCATGGCACCCAGGAAGTATATATAAACAGAGAGGATGGGACCATGGACAAAATTTGCCCCCCCCATAGTTTTCACCCCATAGTCCATTCAAGTTATTTTTTTAATTTAATTTTTTTATTTGTTCTAATAAGTTATGCATGATAACATAATGCTTTTTGATTCATTGTACACAAATGGAGCAGAATTTTTCATTTCTCTGGTTGTACACGACGTAGAGTCACACCACATGTGCAGTCATACATGTACCTAGGGTGTTGGTGTTCATCTCTGTCCATCATCTTTCCTATGCCCTTCCCCTTTCCCCTTCCCACCCTCCCCCTTGCCCAATCAAAGTTTTTCCATTCTCCTCATCCCCCCCCCCCCATTGTGGGTCAGCATGCACTTATCAGAGAAAACATTCAGCCTTTGGTTTGGGGTGATTAGCTTGCTTCACTTAACATTATATTCTCCAACTCCATCCATTTACCTGCAAATGCCATAATTTTATTCTCTTTTAATGCTGAGTAATATTCCATTGTGTATATATACCACAGTTTCTTTTTCCACTCATCTATTGAAGGCATCTATGTTGGTTCCACAGTTGAGGTATTGTGAATTGTGCTGCTATAAACATTGAAGTGGCTGTATCACTGTAGTATGCTGTTTTTAAGTCTTTAGGGTAAAGGCCGAGGAGTGGGATATCTGGGTCAAATGGTGGATCCATTTCAAGTTTTCTAAGGAATCTCCATACTGCTTTCCAGATTCTTCTCAGCAAAAGAAATAATCAATGAGATGAAGCGAGAGCCTACATTTTGGGAGCAAATTTTTGCCACATGCACATCAGATAGAGCACTAATCTCCAGGATATATAAAGAACTCAAAAACTTAATACCAGGGGCAGGGGTTATGGCTCAGTGGTAGAACACTTGCCTAGCATGTGTGAGGCACTGGATTCAATTCTTAGCACCACATATAAATAAAGACCCATCAACAAATAATAAAATATTTTTTAAAAACATCAAAAAAAAAACCCATTCAATAAATGGGCTAAGGAACTGAACAGCCACTTCTCAGAAGAGAAATATAATCAATCAACAAATATTTAAAAAATGTTCAACAATTCTAGTAATTAGGGAAATGCAAATCAAAACTATTCTAAGATATCATCTCACTCCAGTCGGAATGGCAGTTATCAAGAATACAAGCAATAATAAATTTTAGCAAGAGTATGGGGGGAAAGCACACTCATACATTGCTGGTGGGACTGCAAATTGGTGCAACCAATCCATTCAAGTTATTAATCCATCAAATGAATTTATCCACCCCACAGAAGAGGTTAGAGCCCTCATGATCCCATCATTTCATAAAGGCTCCACCTCTGGACATAGTTCATTGCCTTCAACACTAGAGCTTTTTAAGAACATTCCAGATCCAAATCATAACAGTAGCCAAGTTAGGTATCGAATAGAATTAACTCATGCTGATTGAATACCAAATATACTAATGGAGACAGACTGTTGTAGAGTTCTTCACATTGTGTGTCTTTCACATACATTCTTCATTTGAGCACTATAACAGCCCATTAAGAGAAAAACAGATAATAGAGAAGATCAGTATTTATAGGCAGTACTTCCAAAATCCAGCTATGGGGTGTAATTTCCCAAGCAAAGTATGACTGAAAAATATAAGGAAGCCCTTCAGATTTTAATAGTCCTAGAAATTCAAGATTAAGACCATCTATAAAGTTATTAATCCTACCACTAAAATATATTATATGCCACACACTGCATTATAATTGTAGTACATTATCCCTTCATGGTCTGCATATGATAATAATAAAAAGTACTTCTTAAAAGCTCTAAACTTCCTACCTAATAAGTTGGCATTACAATAAGTATTGTATAAGAACAAATTGTGGGAGAGAAGCTAACAATTTTAATAAAAGCTGCCAAAAAAAACATTCTTAATAAAAACTGTTATTGATAAATGACAAGAAGAAAGTTACATTTGATAAAGAATTAATCAGAATAAATATAGAAAAAGGAAACAAAATCATCTTTATATTGTAAATGATATAAATTGTATATGTTAAAAAATTTGTGATATGCAAGACTACTTTTCACAAATCTATTCAAATTTAAAAGATAATTTAATTATAGGGCTGTATGTGAAAAATCTACATTTAAAGTACCATATTAGTAAGAAGTGAAATGGAAAAAGAAAACTTATACTACAGTAATGAATACCACAAAATACCAATAAATTTAACAATAAAAGTATAGGATCTGTATGAACAAAATTATAAAAATTTTATCCTAAGGCAGAAAAAAATATTTAAGAACATGAGGGAACACACTATCTCTGAAAGGAAAGGAAGAAAAGAAATAATAGGTACATAATATACTGAAACCAAAACACAAAAATAAGTTAATGCATTTTAGTAATTTAAAATATGTGCGATTCCACTTTTAAAAATAGTCACAAATTATGTTTTTAAACATCTAAATATATAATGTTTTAAACAAGAAACTTAAAGGAAGTTGACATAGGAAAGTTGAAAATAAATTCTTAAAATTTCTAGATAATACTAACAAAAAAGATCTTCTTAAGGATGTAGAAATAGTAATTAGACAAAATAGAACTCAAGAAAACTATAGTGTGCACTATTGAGTATTTCAAAAAGTTGTGAAACCACCTAAAGTATTCACTAATCTACTTTTTTATGTACCCAATCCTGTAGTTTTGAAACATAAAGCAAAATCTATTAGAATTCTGAGGAAAAAATAAAATACCACAGAGAACAAGAAGCCTACAGAGCTCAGATTCTAGAAGATCAAGTAGTTGGGGTTTTTAAAAATTTGTTCTGATCAGTTTCACATGACAGTAGAATGTACTTTGACACATCATACATAAATGGAGTATAACTTCTCATTCTTCTGATTGTACATGATGTAGAATCACACAGGGCGTGTAATCATACACGTACATACAGTAATAATGTCAAATTCATTCTACTATTCTTTTTGTCCTCATATCCCTCCCCTCTCTTCACTGCCTTCTACCTATCAAAAGTACCTCTATTTTTCCCTAGCCCTCCTCCTTATTGTGAATTAGCACATTCACATATCAGAGAAAACATTCAGCCTTTGTTTTTTGGAGGGATTGATTTATTTCACTTAGCATGATATTCTCTGGTTCCATCTATTTACTGGCAAATGCCATAATTTCATTCTTCTTTAAGGCTGAGTAATATTTCATTGTGTATATATACCACATTTTCTTTATTCATTCATCTGTTGAAGGGCATCTAGATTGGGTCCATAGTTTAGCTATTGTGAGTTGAGCTGCTGTAAACATTGATGTGGCTGTGTCACTGTAGTATGCTGATTTTTATCTTTTGGATATAAACCAAGGAGTGGGATAGCTGGGTCAAATGGTTGGTCCTTTCCAAGTTTTCTGAGGAATCTCCATACTGCTTTCCATAGTGATTGCACCAATTTGCAGTCCCACCAGCAATGTATGAGTGTACCTTTTTCCTATTTTTTTTCAAGAAAATTTAGACAAGTTTTTAACAACACAGCTAACAAGTTTGATATAATATATAAGTACTTGACTCTGTGCCCAATAATTTTAAAAATGCAAGTTATTTTCAAACTCATGGAGCATTCATAAAAATTGATGGCATATTGGGTCACAAAGAAATTCTCAATATATTCCAAAAATGACAAATTATTCACCCAATGGAAAAATTAGAAGTTGAACAACAAATGAAGACGCTAGCATTGCCAAAAAGAAAAAAGAAAAATTGAAGAACTTAAAATTTTAAAAACAAACTTTTAAGTAACTCTTTGATTAAAGAGGAACTCAAAACTCAAATTACAAGTGACTTTGAAACTTAAAAAATGTGAATACTAAATACTAATACTGATGGAATGTAACCAAATAGAGCTTAGTAGAATCTGTGTTCATACATTTTAGAAAATAATATTTAAACTGAACTAAACTTTTAGCTCAATAAATTAAGCTCACATAATATCAAAAGGAGGAAATACTGCAGAGAAAAAAGCAGAAATTAATCCAAACTAACATAGTGTTGATCAATAAAACAAAAAGTTGACTCTTCGAAAAACTATGAAACAGACAGACTTTTAATGAATCAAATTATTGGGCAGGGTGGAAGAGAATGAGAAAAAGACAATCCATTTTCTGTTGCTAGAATAAAGGTTTATTTGGCTCTTGGTTTTGTTTGTTTGTTTGTTTGTTTGTTGTTTGTTTTGGTAGGCTGGGAACTCCACAAGCATGGAGCCAGCATCTAGAGAGACCCTTATTATTATTTTTTTCCCATGATGGGGAATAGATCCCAGAGCCTTACACAGTGTATCCAAGTCTCTGTCACTGAGCTATATCCCCACCCCTTATGAGGGTCTTCTTGATGTATCATAAGATGACAGAGGGTATCACATGGTGAGACACAACAAGAATAGGTTCATTTATAAAACTACTAATGCTGTAAAGGGGACCCACCCTCATGATCTTATCTAATTCTAATCACCTCCTACGGTCCCACCTCCAAATATCATGAACATACGAACTTGGGGATAAGTTTGCAATACATGAATTTCTGGGGAACACATTCAAACCAGATCACAGACATCAGCATTTAGAATGAGAATTGAATTACACATTTATCTGTGCTGGCAATTTTATCAATTCTGAGAAGCGTAATTTTTAAATTGATTTATGTCTGTCTTTAGGTAAAGAAAATTCTAGAATCCATTTGTTCCTACCCATTTCTCTCTATATGTGAACTTGAATCCCAATAGCTGAGTCTGCTTGAACCTGTTTGCTGACTCAAAGAGGAGCAGGTATAGGATTAAGCATGACCTTGAACTTCCCTGGCTGCTTGGCCAGCCCTCATCCAGGGTTTCCTTCTTTCAGGATCCCTAGGCCTCAGTATCCCCATCTACTGAATGTTGAGGCCTGTGCTGTCATTTCCCTCCCTGTCTCCAATCTCAAGACTGTGGTCTACCCTGGCTTAGAAACTACCATTTAATTGGTTATTCAGCACTGAATGATTCCTTTGGTACTGGGAAAAAATGTAAAATTCTGATTAATAGGATAAACAAAACAAAGAGATGAATGTTGGAAGCACCTAGAGAATGCCAGAGAAAGAATGAAGAGACAAAAATGATTTGAGAAATGATAACTGGAAGCAATGAACAAATCAGAGATCTCTGGGTAAAGAAGGAAGAAAACAAAACAAATCAAATAGGAGGAATGATCGAGAGTAATCTGAGAAAATAAAAAGATTTCAGATCCAGAGGGTCCATGTGATACAGGCAACTTGCTAAAAGGAGATTCATAATTAAATAAATGCAATAAATGTGTATGCGTTAAAAAAATCTTCAAGCATCCATCCAACGGTCGGCTCATCCAAACTGTTCTTCCTTTAAAACATGATGATCCAAGTCAGGGATGGTGGCGCATGCTTATAATCCCAACAACTCAGGAAGCTGAGGCAAGTCTGAGGCCAGTCTTAACAAGTTAATGAGACCCTGTCTGAAAATAAAATTTTTAAAAAGGGGCTAGAGAGGTAGCTCAAAGGTAGAATGCTCCTGGGTTAGATACCCAGTACTATCAAAAGGAAGGAAGGAAGGAAGGAAGGAAGAAAGGAAGGAAGGAAGGAAGGGAGGGAGGGAGGGAGGGAGGGAGGGAAAAAAAATGTGACAGATCCAGTAGATACCCCTACCCCCATCTACTTCCCACCCAAAACCAGGGACCATCACTTTGGCTCTTCACTATTGCAGTGGTCTCGTAACTGAGGTCTCTGCTTCTTCCCCTGCTCCAGGTAGACTACTCTCCATACAGGACTTCAACAGATTGTAGCATGTCTTCCCTCAAGTCCTTCTAGGAGTATCACATCTCCCTCAGAGCAAAATCTCAGATATACGAGGTCACTTGTAGGATTTGCCTTTTCCCAGCCCCTGCTGACCTTCCCCCACTACTCCCCATCTCCCCAAAAGGCCACACCCTGCTCACCCATCTTTAGCTAAAATGAGCTCCTGTTCTTCTTGACCACCTGTGCTCTGCCTCAGTGCCTTTAATCTTGTAGCTTCCTCTGCCTGAGATGTTCTTCCCAAATATCTGTATGGCTGGCCACTCCTTTGCTACTCCAACAGTGACATTTTTGTTTGTTTGTTTGTTTGTTTCCTTTTAGAATATGCTTAATCCTATAATTATCTAATCACCAGCATCAAAATCAAATGATTAGGTTCTGGAGTTGTGGCTCAGCGGTAGAGCGCTCGCCTAGCACATGGGAGGCACTGGGTTCAATCCTCAGCACCACATAAAAATAAAATAAATAAATTGTGTCCAACTACAATTAAAAAATATATTTTAAAAATATTATGATTAGTTTTGGTTTTCCCTTTTGAGCAATGAGTTTAGTATATTTGCTTTGAAGATGTGTATTACTCCATTTCCTTTGTTTTCATTATATTTTTGTGGAGTTCAGCATGATATCATTTGAGACAAAACAATCTTTTTCTTCTTTTAGCATTGAGTAAATAACAAGTGAAGTCATCATTTGGAATTGCCAATATTAATTTCTGTGAGTGTGTTTAAAGGCTTATTCGGGGCTATAGAACATAAGAGTTTAGTGTGAAATCTGAAGTCTGACCGCTGGGGTTCAAACCCTGGCATCCCCTCTTACATGCGGTATGGGTTAGAGCAGTAAGGTAAGAGAACCTCTCTATGCCTTGGCTTTCTCATTAGAAATGGGGAACAATAGTGGAAGGCACCTCATTAGTTTGAACAAAAAGAACTAAATGAATTAACATACAGGCCCAGAAGAGTGCCTAGCACCGTCAATTATTATTATCATTTTCTTCTTTGTGCTTTACTCATTTTTGACTGTTCTGGCAAATGCCTTTGAAGGCAATCTTTTTCTTTATCCAGCAAAAGTATGTAGCTGTTATTCTTTTGCAATCTCACACATTTGAATCTTTTTTTCATTTTCACATAGGTACAATAAATTGGTAGGATATAGAATTCTTGGATAACAATTTGTTTTCCTTCTCTGAAATCTGGTAAATAGCATTTTATTGTCTTATAAGCATTTATTGTTGCAAAAGTCAATACAGTTTTCGTGCCTTGAAGGGGAATTGTTTTATCATCTTAGATTAATTAATCAATTCAAAAAATATTTATTGTGCTGATTCTTTGAATAAGACAGCCTAAGCCTATCTGTGAAATAGGTAAATATGTGTGTTATGTGTGTAAGTTTCTATAAGCGTATATGTCTGCAATCTGTATCAGACTTAGCAGGTGCCTCTCCATCAGTGCTGTAAGACTCCTTGCAAAAGAACCCTGCCTTTTAATGAGTTTACCATTAAAAAAAAAAAAATTGGGACACTGCCTGGTTCCACAGTGTTAAATGAAAATAACATTCAGAGTTGAGTTAATGTGATTGCATGGGATCTATTTTCCCCCTTGCTGCAAATCAGAGCCGTTTTCCACTAACAAGAATGGGTGCCCTACTTGAACGGGCAGCAGGCACTGCTGCTAGTCAGAGCGGCACTTAGCATTGCCATCATTACATCCCCAGGTTCGCGGCAATGAAACTCCAGGAGTGGCAAAGTCAAATCAGTTCAATTGTCTGATTGTTCATACTCATAAAGTGGGGAAGCTGGCAGGGGTCCGGCATAAAACTTGGAGTTCTGCAGTGGAGCTCCTTTAAGGTAATTCATTGCCCTCTGCAGTAGCTTAAATCAGAGGGGCCAGCATGGTCACAGTAAATGCAGCTCCCCATCCTGCTGGAGAGCAATATCGCAGATAGCCGGCTGCTATGCCAGATGTCAAAGGTGCACTAAAAGCACTTGGTTTTGATCTACCCCATTCCCGAGAAGTACAATGGATGGGACTTTAAGCACTGCCATAAAAAAAGATTGTGATTAATGAAGCAGCACAACTTAATAAACCAAGTTGACTCCCGCTTCCTTCTCCTGGGCATTCTCGCTGTCCACAAAGCAGTTCTTTTACTTAGCAGCAGGGACATGTAAAATGTTAATCATCAATCTGTGGGCCATTAAAGAAGTTGCTTTCCCTTTCTCAAGTTGAAAACCAAGGGGGAAAGATAATAGGTTTGGTTAACAGAGCTGTTCACATAATGGAGATGTGCGGAGAAAAGCTTTGATGGAGTCAGCGTGGGAGCCCTTGAGCACTAATCCATCCTGCACTCTGGGACCACGAGTTCAAATCTTAGCTCGGGCTGGGAGGCTCAGAATGGAGGCTAGGGTGAATGTCTTGATCACGGCTAGACCAGCGGGAGGTTACCGTACCTAAGTGAGGCCAAAAATAAGATGAGAAGCACTGAAGCTGTCTGTGTCAGCAGACAGGGGCAAAGTCTGCTGGTACTGCCTGACCTTCTACAGCCTTCTTCCTCCCCGAGAGGGGGAAAGCATCCTGCCCTGGTATGCAAGTGGCTATGGGATCTTCCCGTGCCCGGCAACAGTACAGAGTTTTCAGCTAATTTTCTAAAGCCCAATAAAATGCTTTCCTTCAGGATTCCAGAGTACCTCATCAGAGAGGCCCAGTTTAAAATTTTATTCACTACTTAGGGATTGCTTCAGAGAGGAGCAAGGGTCAGGAGTCAGAGATCAAAGGATCAGGCAACCAATCAAAGATGTTTTCTGTCAGTTTGTTAATATTGGCAGGAAGAGAAACTACTGGAAGTGTCGGGTTAGACAGGACATTTTGAAATGTTCAGGGTTAGGAAAGGTGATAAAATTAAGGACAGTTTGTTTGTGTCTCTGTTTGCTCCTTTAGGCAAACTCTTGGTCTTGTCTTGCCTTGGTGAACACTGAATTCTGGGCAGAACTAGCAGAGGAGATGTGTCCCACTCCTAGAAAAAGTGTGTGTCCCAAGACCCCAACGAGAGGAAGGCCAATGGTCCCTGGCATCGTGAGAAATCTTATATGATCAACTGAAATGTCACTTCCCCACTAGAATCTTTAATCTTCAGTTTTCTCTGCTGTCTCTAAAAATTAAATAGAGGCAAGGACATTTTCCACCTTTTAAAATCATGCACACCTACCATCTTTTTTTGTGTGTTTTCCCCCAGTATTCTTCTCTGGAGTCCCAGTTCAGGCTTGTGGTCCAATGAAAGTCAATCCATTAATAATCCAGATGGTCCATTCAGGCCAAGGGAAATCTAAAGTCAAATGTACAACACTTAACTTCTTAGACCAGGGCATGAAGGTCAGGAAGGAGATACCAATGACTTTGAAAAATAGCCTCACAGATCTCACAGGTGAAATGTTTGGCAGTTTTCTTAATCCATTTTCTATTGCTATAACAAAACAAAACAAAACAAAACCTGAGACTTGGTCTAGAAGCTTTTTTGATTCACAGTTGTGGAGGCTGGTAAGTCTAAGAGTATGGCATCAGCATCTTCTCGGCATCTGGTAAGGGCTTTCCTGCTGCATGACAGTGTGGCAGAGGGCATCTCATGGTGAGACAGGAAGTATGCTAGCTTGAGTTTCTCTTCCTAGAGAGTCACTACTGCTCATCCCCTGGACCTCATCTAATCCTAATTACCTACCAATAGCCCCAACTCCATGTATCATTAATGAATTTAGGAATTAAGCTTGTTATCACTTATACAACACTGGTGAACTCTTGCAGCAGTTTATACTGGGGTTACAAAACAGTATAAACTTTGTCATGCATGTATATGTGTGTGTTCCTAGGGATTGAACCCAGGCCCTCAAATATATGGGGCAAATACTCTACCACTGAGCTACCCCAACCCCCATGAGATTTCTTGAAACCAGAGCAAGAACTTATGAGAGATCTCTGTTGAGTCAATAAGGGGCTTCCCTTTTACCTCCCAAATCTTACTTTAATTTACTGGATGATTTTAAGGGAACAGGTGTTGGCCAAAAGAGCCTGAATACCATCTTCAAAACCTTTCAGTTATCAAGATGTCTTGAACCTTCTCTGATTCTCAGCCTCTAATATCTCTTCCACAGAGGCAGCCAGCAGAATCATTCTGGAACACTTGATGCCCCAGCCAAATTCAACCATCCCTTGTTTGAAATGCTTGTTCTCTGTTTGAAATGCCCCTTTTTTCACTACCCCAACACCTCCTCCAGGAAGTCTTCCCCCAACTACATACCCTAAGTGCCCCTGCTTTCTTTCTTTCTGCAATTACCACCTGGTGCTATAACAATTGATTTGAGATGTGCATCCCTCAGGACACACATAGTAGCACACCTTATCTCAGTATACAGTGAAACCCGTCACAGCTACTCCAGAGGAACTACACAGGACAGATATGGGAAGGAGGCAAACGTATTGGAAAGTGTGGACTAGGAATCCTTTCATGCTTATATAATAGGTGCAATGCTTTTATATAGTGTTATGCTATAGATCAATAAGTGTGTGCTTTCAAAAAAGCACACTTTATATAAGATTGAGAGAACTTCTATTAGTCCTATCAAAGATAACATAAATGGGGATATGAGGTGAATTTGGAAGGGGTTGATGGTATGGAGCAATTAAAGCCCTTTTGAAAAAAAAAAAAACTCGTGAGAGCCATCTCTACTAGTTGTTATCATTTGCTAAACTGCAAGTTCCTATGGGCAGGGTCTATATCTTATTCAGTATCATACTTCTAAGGCCAAAAATTTGTATACAGTAGGTGATTAATAATTGTTGAGTTAATCAACTAATCTACCTAGAATCATGTTTAAAATATATGCTAACTTCCCTAACATGCATGTTCAAACTTAACACAATAATGTGAAAGACTTTTAGCAACTTTACCTGCACATTCTTCCCAGTCGTCTTGTTACCTCCTACCTTATCCAACATGTGCCCCTCAAACTAGCCACACAGCTACTCACCATTTCCCAAACGCCTCTCCCAGATGCTATTCCCTCCACCAGATAAACTACTTCTTATCGTTCTTCAAGAAGCCTTTCCTTTTCTCTCCAACAACATCTTGCAAAGGTCTCAATTCTCTCTCTTGCTGGGTGGATGGAGGTTTGCGTATATGTCTGTCTTCTCACAGACCTACCCAATACCCATCTTATGATATTCGCATAATGCCAACAAATTCTAGGCACAAAGTTTATTGTAGTTAACACAATAAATCAATGAATGAACCAATAAAGGAATCAAGCAACCCCCAGGGAGTTTCAGAAAGATCAGAAGCTCTGTCTACCTAAGCTCTGTCAGGGTTCTTGGGTGTTTAAAAAAGGTAAATCATGAATAAATTTTCATAGTAGAAATGTTTCTAATTTTAAAATTTGATAAATTAAAATATTTTGTTAAATTATTTCAATGTCCCAGTCTCTTCCCTCCAAGAAAATATCCAAGATGAATCTTAAAAATCATTTTCAAGCTTATGAATCCAACTTTTAAGTCTTCTATTTGGGGGGAAATGTATATGATGTTGAACGCTCTTCATAGAGTTTAGTGAGTCCCCATCCCTTCGGTATATCCAATCTTTCCATCTCCATCTTAGCTCTTGCCATGATGAAAAGTTACAGTGATCAAGGCCATCCAGGGTAGAAAATGAATTAACATTCTCCACAGGACCCTCATTTGTATAGTATATTAGTAGGCTCCATATGTAAATTACCACTCTTACCTCAGAGCTTATTTGTCAGCAAGCTGGGTGTGTGCAATTTAGAAAGGAGGGCAACATGATGGTTGCTTGGAGGGACAGAAAGAGGACAAGGATGGGGGGGTCAAGTAGTGAGGGGGAGAGTGGCAATGGACATATTTTATAGTTGTCACTGAGCCAACAGTGTTCAATAAAACCGGCTCTCTTTCCAATTAGATTTCACTTTTTGTGTCCAATAGATTTTTCCAGCATGAGTGAATTATGGGAAAATAAAAACAGACATACACACACACACACACACACACACACACACACACACATATAATGAGATTTCCAAGATATGTAAGAAGATATGGAAAGTTATTCAAAAGTGTGTCTAAATACAGAGAACTTTTTATTAAGATGTATTCTCTTGGAATACATCTCTCAGAAACCATATTACACTTTCAATAGTCCCAGTAAATCAAATGAAGAACTGGACCTGTATATACAATCCCCAATTTGACAGAGATTGCTAACTATTCATTGAAGTCCTTCTTCTCTTTTTCTTAGACATACTATTAAGTGACATTCCCTAGTCTCCTTTGCAGATGGGATTGACTCAGAATGAGTTCTATCTAGTGGTATGTGAATAAAAAGATGTGTGCTCCTTGTAGGGGTTCTCATAAGATCTCCCATGGGTGCTCCTCTACCTTTTTATCCCCTTCTGTATACCAGCTGAGGAGCCCCAGGGCTATGTTGGGTTCCATCTTTGAAGATGGTTGAGCCCTGTCAGTCTGGATACGATAAAGACTAAGTGGAGCAGAAAATCCCCCAACCCCCACTCATCATAGGCTGCCCTGGACTTTTATGTAAACAAGAAATAAATATCTACTGTGCTAAGTCATCACATTTTCATGTCTGTTTATTTTTTCCTAGCTTCATGCTAGTAAAGAACCCTTTTAGTTGTGACATTCCAGCATCTGTGTCATGAACAATCTAGTTTCTCACATGAAGCAGCTCCAGCTCCACCAATCTTGGGTTGAAGATCATTCTGGATGAGACAAAAGAAATATAAACAATGATTACTAACAATTTCTCATCAGGTCTGTTTGTTGTATGCCAGTCACTACACCAAGTGCTTGGTGTACATTCTAATTCTGAAAATGATCCTGCTTGGTAAGACATTTATGTTATAAATGTGATAAATTTCCTCCAAAGCACTCAGGTACAAAAATGCCACCTTCTCGTATATTCTAAATCTAGACATATGTCTCCTCTCCACATGATAGAGTCAATATAAGTCATATTTTGGGATTCTAAAACGTGTAAGAACAAATATAGATAGTTTGCAGGGGCTTGGAGAACAGAAAAATCTTCTAGCTCTGAGGCCATCAGGCCCACAATCCAGGCCTATGTGATCCATTCACAGCAGCTCTCTCGGTTTGCTCCAGGACTAGCAGGGACACCAATCATTGCGTGTGACTTCTTAGGCCATAGTTCCAACTTAGTCCTCGTAACAACCATGAACTAGCCCTCCACATCTAACCAAAAACACTTTCGTCTTCCCATCTCCAGGAATAAGCCTCTCTTTTCTTTCCCATGTAGTCTTCCTGTATCCATAGCAACTCCAGGTTATAGCCCCATCAATTTTCCCAGAAGTCTTGGAGGAAAGTGGTCATATAGGGACCTCACAACCTCTGTGAAACACCACCAGCGTCCCAAAGCACCAGCATCCACCTATCTTCCTGGGATGGCAATAACAAGAAGAAAACACAAGTCAATATGTTAATAGATTGTTCTGCCATCTTCAGATGATAGACCAAAATTTAACGATGCCAAACAAGTTGCCCAAGACTAGCAACTAACTGCTCAATGGCAGAGTCTCATTTCAAACCCAAATACACCAACTCAAAGGCCTAGAGAATTTTCTACCATTCCATTTGGACTCTTCTGGGAATAAGGCTCCACAGACCTAAGAAGCTGTCTTTGACAATGGGAAATTTGTTAGTTTTCCATTACTATAATGAAATACCTGAGACAATCAACTTAGGGAGAAAATATTCATTTTGGCTCATAATTTCAGAGATTTCAGTGGGGATCTCAAAATAGTTTTGATCAATAATCACTTGCTTCCATTTTTCTGGGCCTGTGATGAGGCAAAACAACATAGCACAAAAAGCTTAAGAGCAAAACTGCTCACTTCATAGCTGCCAGGAAGCAGAGACAGAAACAGTGTGGCTGGGTTCACATCATATCCTTCAAAGGCATGACCCCTGGGACCTATTTCCTCCACTATGCCTCACCTCCTAATAGCACCACCAGCTGGGGACCAATCCTTTAACACTGGAGCCTCTAGGGGCATTCCAGTTCCAAAATATAAAAGGAAATAATTATAGATAATTCAAATAAAATTAAATATTTGAACCATTCACTGAAATCCAAGACTTTTCATTTAAAAGATTCCTTGGTCACCCAAAGAGCTACTTTCTATTTATGTAAACACATACACATACACACACATACACAACACACACACACACACCACACACAAATACACACAGACATGCAAATAAGCCAAGAAAACCAGTAAGATAATTAATATGCAATCTAATTTTGCAACTATAGCACTCTGAAGTCACATATCTAATGAATTAGTCTCACTGAAAAGCAGACAAAAATCTCACTTGACTCCATCTTAATCACAAGCTTTCCCAGTTAAAAATTTAATCACAGAATTTTAATCTGGAATTTTTTTTTCAAAACAAAATTTTGAAATAAGAGGATATCATTTGTTTAATGTATTAGTGTGATTATTAAACTGATAGTCATTTAGGAAGCCTGAATTCTCTCCTTTAACAACAGTTATGTTAACTTTGGTGAAGCACAATCTCTTTTAATCTCTTGGTCCTCATCTATATTTGGCTCTCACATTTTCTAAATCTACAATTCTGGGAAAATTGGTGCCTCAGTTGGAAAATTAATGATATATCTTGGATCACCTTTGTAGCCAGTGTGTTGTAAAAAGATGTGACAAAAAGAGGAAATTAGAGAAAAGAAAGAGGAAAACAAAGAGAGGGAAGGAAGAGACAGTGAAGAGAAAGGATTAAAAAAAAGAAAAAAATACTTTCTCATCATGATCCATGTGTCTCAGGGCTCACCTAAGAGTTGCTTGAAATTCTGCTGCATCCTTTAGAATCAAGCTGAAGAATTCCAGACTTTGAATATTCTACTCTGACTAGCAGGCCTATCCCTCTGCAGAAGATGAGATGAACAGAAGTCTTAGCCAACACCATTAAAAAGTTGATTGATCTACCCATCTTTGTTCTGATTCCATGTACTTCAAGCAACCTTTTTATTAGAATCCAGCTTCCAAGACCTCGAGAGACACTGTGTAATGGCCAGTTTGGTAAAGCTTGCATCGGTTCTATTTTTCACTATAAATTGATAAGCTAGCGGGTCACTAGATGATATCAAATGGTAAGTATTGTTGTGTTGACCAACAAATATCTAATTGTCTAGGAAAGCCAAAGGGAGCCATGACAGAAATAGAGGTGGAGGCAGAAAAAAAATTTGCTAGCAGATCCAATGCCAGCCTCAAAGAAACTATATTTCCTGCACCTACCTCAAGACATGCCAAGGGGAGCGGCTTTGCTGTGGACTCACAGGGGCCAAAGATGGCATTAAGGAGCAAGAGAGATTTTCTTGATATAACAGAAACAAAGAGGACACCAGGAAACACTCTACAATTCCCAGTTTAGATTTTTCTTATCTGATGGTCAAAGTTGGGTCCCAACTTTCAAATCTCTGTTTCCAGTCATTGTCGTCGAGTCGCATTGTAGTAATTTTAAGTGTGTTGGTCAAGATCACATTGTTCTCTATGTCACTGATTAGCTCCAGCGCTAATTTCCGGCTCCTCCTTGGGTTGCTGACTTAGTCAAGTTACTTAACTCATATGCAACATTTTCAAATCAATATAAAAAGCCTCGTAGAGATGGCCCATTAAGTTATTGTTCAGATTGAATGACTGTGTACAATATGCACTGAGCACAATATAGAGGAGATAGTGAGCACACAATACATGTTACCTGGTAACAATGGTAAATCAACGTATGGTGAATTCCTGATTTGTCTTGGAGAAGCTTGCAGACAGACATATTTCATCTCACAAATTTAACCTTAGCGTCAGGACATCATGGTAAGGCTCAAAAAAGTTTGTTGGATAGAAAATGAACACTTCCACAAAGCTAAGAACTAAACCCTGAATCATGACTACACCTCTCTTCCCACCCTATACCATAAAATATCCCCACAAGCCCCGGAGCAGTAGGCAAACATCTCATCCCACAAAGCCTAGCCCATGTTTGTTTGCATTTGCAATGTGCTTCCAGAAAACACCACTCCCTACTCTCTCAGTAAAATACATCACCAATCCTGCCAACCATCCACGACTCTGTAACCTCACCCACAGCAGACACACACACCTGACAGTCATTTCTTCTCCTCATCTCCATTGTTGTTACCAGCACTTCCAAGTCCTAATCTGCAAATTTTCAAGGGCGAGTAGGGAATCCCCCAAAATGACAACCTACCAGGGATTTCATTGGATCTCCAAAGACTCCTAGGATTTGTGATCTTTTGCTTGGCTATCAATAGGGTTCAGAGAAATAGATCCATTAGAAGCTAACATTCAAACAAAAATGTCATTAAGGATAATTCCCCCCAATCCCTCCATCCAAGACAATCACTATATCCACACTTGGACATTCATTAGCAAAAGGATTTTTAACATGATACTTGCTAAAACTTTGAAACTAATGTAATTTCTTTTTTTAACAACTTTTTTTTTATTTTTTATTAATTTATTTGTTTAATTAGGTATATATGACAGCAGAATGCATTTTGATTCATTGTACACAATTGCAGCACAACTTTTCATTTCTCTGGTTGTACACAATGTAGTGTAGCACCATATGTGCAGTCATACATGTACCTGGGGTAATGATGTCCATCTCATTCAACCATCTTTCCTGTCCCCATGGCCCCTCCCCTCTTCTCCCTCCCCTTTGCCCCATCAAAGTTCCTCCTTTATTCCCATGACCCCCATTTATGGATCAGCATCCACTTATCAGAAAGAACATTTGACCTTTTGGTTTGGGGGATTGGCTTACTTTGCTTAGCATGATATTCTCCAACTCTGTCCATTGACCTACAGATGCTATAATTTTATTCTCTTTTAGTGCTGAGTAATATTCCATTGTGTATATATACCACAATTTCTTTATCCATTCATCTATTGAAGGGCATCCAGGTTGGTTCCACAGTTCAGCAATTGTGAAAAAAGCTGCTTTAAACATCGATGTGGTTGTGTTGGTATAGTATGTTGTTTTTAAGTCCTTTGGGTATAGACTGAGGAGTGGGATAGCTGGGTCAAATGGTGGTTGCACTCCAAGTTTTCTAAGGAATCCCATATAATTTCTAATGATTCACAATAAAAAAATTCACTAGGAGAACATGAGAATTTTACAGGCAGTTCTCAGGCAGAATTTTCTTATTACTAAGCAAACCTACACTGACAAAATTAAATCACCATTAATTTGAACTTTTAAAAAATCATCATTTAGCAAGCAGTAAGTTTCTAAATTTGCACAGTGGCTCCAGTGGCGTAATTATATGATCTTGGAAGATTCTAAAGTTGCTATTTACGTTCAAAACTATCACCAATGATAGTGCCAGTGCTGGACTCTACTTCTTTTCCTAGAAGAGTTTTTTTTTTTTTTTTTGGACACAAACAAAAACTATAAGTCAAATTAAATCCATCAAAAAGCAAAATAAGGGGCTGGGGTTATTGTGGCTCAGTGTTAGAGCACCTGCCGGGCATGTGTGAGGCACTGGGTTCGATTCTCAGAATCGTATAAAATCATCAATCAATCAATCAATCAATCAATTTTTTAAAAAAAGCAAAATAAGTAGCAGATGCTGTGATATCGTGAATTTCCTGATTTAAAACTATTTAATTAAGCTTCAAACCAAAAAGAGAGCCATAAGCTTTTTCCCCTTGGGAAGGGAGAAACAGCAGAATCACTTTTGTGTTTGAAATGAAACGGGTCCACTGAGTATCCTCTGTAAACATTAAATAATGATCACACCATATCAAAAATGAAAACCCCTTATTATTTATTGAACTGAATCCCATGTTCACAGAAGATTTTTAAATGAGATTCTCAAAGGACTTTATAAATGCTCTCTCATTATCATTCACCTTCATGTGAAAAGGTAAGTATCTTCATCTCCATTTCAGAGTTAGGGGTTAACAGAAAGGTGAACCAAATTATATAAACTTATATTACAAGTCTGAAAATGATAGATACCAAGATTTGTTATCCCTTGAGCACTAACAGCTTTTCTTTGAAAAATTAAGCAACCTATCTAATTATTTTTAGGAGGGTGTTTCACAAAAACACAATATTTTATCTGTACATCGTGGTCTAGAAAGAAAAGTCACAAAATAATAACTGTGCTAAATAAAAAGCCAGTGTGGTTTCCAGAATTCTCTCTATTCTCTGTACCCACCCATGTGGCTGGAGATTTGAAATGCTATTTAAGTCTCATTTTCCTTCAGAAGCTAACCTCTGTGGAATAAAATGCTGTTAAGGGGGAAAAATCTTTTCTGTCATTTGACTTTAACTTATGATAAATTAGCTTCAACTAGTTTCTTAGAAAATTGCCCAAGAAATGACTACAGAAAATTAAATACCAAGACTTCAAAGAGGCAAACACACAGCCTTCAAATTCCGACCTCAGAGAATAATCCTCCCTTTCTCATGCTTTGGAGAGATGTGAGTAAAGAAATCGTACTAGGGCATGGTAATGAACCATCTTTCAAATGACTTTTCTATCAATCTTCTTTTCAAAGGGTAATAAAGTGATGATTATTCCTAGGCAGTTTCTGGGAAGTTATCATCTCATTTCAATAGTCACCGGTAAAGGACTGCACTCTGGCACTGTCACTGATGGTGATAAGGGCAAGAACTGGTTGGGAATTCAATAGACAAGGTGTAGGTTGTTAAAAGCTATTTCCTAGAAAATTAAAACAGAGAGAGATCAAAAGAATTGTGTTGGGTCTTAAGGAATTGGTAATCATTTTCTTCTAGATTAAAAATGCAAATCTGATCTATCACCTAGTGAATGAAATCCACTATCATTTGAAGGTTTTGTTACTTCTTTTTTAAAAATAGTGTTGAAAGTGTGTTATGTGCCCAGCTTTGTGCTAGATGTGGGTTGGGTGTCTGAAAGCACAGGACATAACAGGGACATCTGTGGCATGACTTCTAGAACCAGAGTAGCCAGTTTCCTCTAAAATAACAGTCACAAGCAACAACAACAGAAAGTTTTTTAAGTATTGACTGAATGTTGGGAAGTCTGGGTCAGCCAGTACTTGTTTTTGCAAAGCCTCAGAAGACAATAGGGCAAGAAACACTCAAAACCACATCAAACTTCATCCCTCAGAGCTGTAAGGAAGCTCTAAGATAGCAGGGGCAGAAGTCACTCCAGGCATGTACAGCCTCGTGGAAAGAAAATCCTATGTGCCCAGTGAGTGCCCCAGTAGAGAATTTCCTGGATCCTGCCTGTTTCTCTGATCCCCAGATTCAGATCCCATCTGTGATGCAGGCTTTGTGCTCAGAAAAGGACTATGCGGTCTGTTTTTTTTCACAGGTTCCTAAAACCAGTCCTAGCTATGTCTTCTTATTTGCCGTAATTCTCTTGTCTCAGTGTGTACATACTGCCCTGGCAGGTAGGGTATGAAACATCTCTGAGTTCAACATTTGCCCAGAAATAAAAAACTCTAGCACTTGGTAGAAGTGCAAATTTGAAATAAACAAAAGTAAGTAGGAGACATAAAGCTCTTTAAGGGCAAAGATATGTCCTGTTCATCTCTGCATCCTCATCATTCATGCAATGTAGAAAAGGCACTTAATAAATATCTGTTGAATAAAATTGAATAAATAAACATTTCATTCTAGTGATCAGAAATCAAAGTTATTGTCACATTGTATTCACGCAATCCTAGTTGTCTGCATTGGTGGGATAGTGATGAGCATAGCTGCCTTCCAAGCAATCCTAGTGACCTTTGCTGAGCAGTTCATCTTTTTTTTATTTAAAATTTTTCTTTTAGACATTGATGGACCTTTATTTTATTCCTATATTTATATGTGGTGCCGAGAATCGAACCCAGTGCTTCACACATGCTAGGCAAGTGGTCTACCACTGAGCCACAACCCCACCCCTTAGCAGTTCATCTTTTTAAAATGTTATTCTGTAGATTTTTCTTCACTCTTTTTTTTTTAAGCACACCACAAAAATTTGAAATCAAAATGTATTTGCTTTTAGGTTCTATCCCAGGTAACAAGTAGTTGGCTAATAAATTGATGTCTTTGATTTGGTCCTTGGACAAATTGCCTCTTTCCATTTGAGTTGAATACAGCACTGAAGTAAGTACCAATTGATCTTTATTGACTCATAAAATAGAATAAAATATTAACATTTTATCTGCCCTCACTGTCAATCAAGAAATCACCCAAATTTCCCACTGTCTACCATCCCAGACCAAAGTCAAAGGAATATAGATTAACCCTTATAGCAAGCAACTCAAAAGAATCAGACAAAATCACTGCAAACAAAATCCTTGATTTTCTACCCACTGTGCAACAGGCTCCCTGAAGTATAACCTAAGAATACAGGAGCATATATTTGAAAAGCAGGCTCAGAAGCAAGATATGTAATGTAAAGACTAAAGATAAAGATAAGCTGAAATTTTTCAAACCCAGGAGGTTTGCTGCTGGCAGATTGGAACATGTTATAATAAGAAAGGAGAGGCAGGGGGAGAGGGGAGAGAATTCCCAGCCCTCCATCTCTGCTCCTGTGCAAAGCTCATACTTGTTTTGAGGTAGGGCAACCCAACCTAGTGTGCAAGAGGCACAATTGACCCCTCCAAAATGCCACACAGTGTACTTTCCAGAGATCCTTCATTTTGGGCATCAGAAACTTATGACACGTTTTCAAGCCAGATTAAAACCACCGGAACTCCATCTTGGAGCGAAGTAAACACCTGAAAAACATGTTTCAGTCTGAAAGCATATATTTCTTCATAAGACCCGACAAGCAGTGATTCAGCCTATAATATTACAGACAGAGCTCTGGAAAAGAAAGTGGCATGATGGAGGTTGACCTAATCAATTCTATGACTGACAGCACCCCTAAGATCAAGGAAGGGAAACCCTTTCTTAATTTATCTCCAATTTTACAATTCCTTGTAAAAAATAAAAAATAAAAGGAAAGGCATTTGTTTTAGATTTCCCTTCGTTTTTTGTTTTAGAGAAACCCGAAATGCCCAGACATCACATAGATTACTGACAGTACTCAAACACAACTAGATTTCACCAGGATACTAACTTTTACTGGTTAGTTGGTACAGGAGTGTGCTCTGATCTGTGCAAATACACCCTTATTCCATTGTTTCCTTGTTGTTGCTAGTCAAAGCTCTGTGCTACTGAATAGGATAGAGGAGGAAGTCAAATAACTTCTTAATGTACATATATATATACACACACACATAAGAATAATGTGTGGGTGAGATGGTGAACAGCATTCGGGGGGGGGGGGTACAGTCTGCATACAACGGTGAGAAAATAAATTAAATTAAATTCATCCCCCTAGTTCCTTAGCACACAGCACTCTGCTCCAAAGGTTCCAAGTGAGCAGCTAAAACAATGAGGTATCAAAAAAACAGTATTTCCAGCTGACTTGTCCAAGTGTCTTCTTGTGGAACCTGAGGATAGAGGAATGCATGCCAAATATCCTTCACAGGTCAACATCCTGGAGAATCCGTTCATTATATACCAATGAGGCCTCTGGGCAGGGACAGATGTGTCCCAGTACAAAGCCATCCTGATCCTTTGATCTGATGTAATCAGTGTTGCATCATCAATCTACATCACCAAAGAACTCGTGGCAGAAAGGTTGAGGGCCATCATCTTCTTGCTTCTCCCTCTTTTAGAGTCGTGTATGATCTTCTAGGGAATTTCTACTCCTTTCTCTTGCTGGAGTCCCCTCGGTTGGTTCTTTTTCCTTCTCAAATCCAAAGCTGGAATTTATTGTTCCAGGGGAATAGTCATTTCTTTTCAAATCTGCAAGGAAGACAAGACAGTTCTAGGACACCCCACAAACACACTTACATCCTCTAGATATACTCAACTTGAGGCTCTGCTAAGTGTTCAGGGAGGGTTCTACTTCCCCAGGCCATGATCCAACCAAGTCCTCCCTCCCACCTCAATGCCCATGTGTAACTCTAATTCCCTTGCTGTGGGGAGCACTGGACACATGGAGGAGAGATATGGTAGTTTGATTTCATGTACAGTGCCCCATAAGGTATAACCTGGCCAGAGTTCAGAAAGAGAAACTATTTAATTATGGGCAGGGTCAGGGAGGTCAGCCCAAATGGGTCAGCTTTCTGTAACAAAAACATACCTCAAGTTCAGCACTACCTACAAAAGTTTTATCCAATGATCAGATCCTATGTTTCCTGAGTCCTCCATCTTCCATTTGAAAAAAGGAAATTGGAAAAACATTCATAGGGGTAATCTTTGGTAGAAGGACATGGAGGAAAATGAGCTTTAAACATGTGTGTAACTTTTTGTGATGCGCTGACTAAATTTGGTGGTCTTAAATGTATATTACCAGGGAGCTAGGTGTGTCACTTGGCAGTACAGCACATGTTTAGTATGCATGAGGCCCCGAGTTCCAGCTTCAACACCAAAGGGGGAAAATGCATTTTTTGCATTTTTTAATGTTAAATGGGGATTAGCAAAAAAACTGGATTTTAGAGCTGGAACTGGATTCATAAAATTAATACATATTTTAATAATAATCAACATCTATTGAACATATACATATATTAACTCCATCCTAATACCAACTTTATGAGACAGGTACTGTTACCCCAAGTTTTCAGATGAGGGTATTGAACTCCAAGTTCCTATAGCTAGTAAAAAGCAGAACTGGTATATGAGCCCAGACTGCCAGGTTCTAGGTCCTAGACTCTTAAACACTGTTCTAAACTGCCTCTCCACAAATAAGTAAGTGTGAAAAGTAAATCAGAAAAGTCAATTCTGAACTTGTTTCCCAAACTAAACTTTTTAAAAATCCATATCACAAACATCCGAGTAAACAAAGATATTTCTTATTTCCATTTAAATGTTGGTTTAAAAGTAAGGTTTGGAAGGGAAACACAGATTATGTCTAAAGATGGAGAAATTATCAAATCACTTACTTGAAACCCACCAGTGTATTTAAAAAAATGATCTCAACCTTAATGGGACAGAACAGCCAACTGGGTTCAGGAACTGGAAGTAGTATATGATGGCTCAAGTCTCCCTGGCTCCTGGCTGATTAGATGTAATGCTTGTGTCTTTAAGAATGGAGACTGCCCTGTCCAGGGTACAATGAATCAGGCTAGGGACGGGCCAGTGCCTGAGGACATGCAGCTAAAGAGTCCAACTTGCAATCATGGGATAACTCAAGGGCTTGTCAGCTCCTGCCTCCCATAGAGCCCTTCACGGGAGGCCCTAAGACCTCTCAGCCCAGCCCCAGCCTGGGCTGCTTCTGACCAGAGGAGAGGATAAAATGCTGGGTACTGATCTCTCAGCTAGTCTGGTGTTTGATTTGTGAGACAGAGTCTGGGTAGCTATGAGAATTGTGCTTTACCCCTGTTACTGCTCCATTTTGACCTCCCCAGCCAACATATGCACCCTGACCCCCCACACTGGCTAATGCACTATATTCCTACTGGAACTGGAGGCCAGCTCTAAAACCCAGTTTTTTTTGCTAAGTTTTGCCCACAAAAGTTCCCTCTCCCAGGCTACAGTTGTGTCTCAGTGGTAGAGCACTTGCCTAGCATGTGCAAGGCACTGGGATCTTTCCTCAACACCATATAAAAATAAATAGAATATGTTGGGCACGGTGGTGCACACCTATAATCCAAGAGGCTCAGAGGCTGAGGCAGGAGATAGCAAGTTCAAAGCCAGCCTCAGCAATAGTGAGGCACTAAGCAACTCAGTGCCTCTAAATAAAATACAAAACAGGGCTGGGGATGTGGCTCAGTGGTTGAGTGCCCCTGAGTTTAGTCCTCAGCACCCTAAATAAATAAATAAATAAATAAATAAATAAATGGTATTGTGTTGTGTCCTTCTACAATTTAAAAAAAAAAAGTCCTCCCTCCCTTTACACTATAAATTTATATCTGCTTCATCCAAGGGAATGACCAGTACTCATACTGATTTCCAATTGAGGGTATGATATATATTTTTAATAGATGGGTCTGACTACCTTGCCCAGGGCGGCTCCTGGGCTTTTCAAGGAACCTCCTGCTTTACCTTCCTAAGTAACTGGCACTATAGGCTTATTGCCACCACAGACAGCTCAAGGGTATAATTTTTGATATGGCAGGAAGGGCTACTTAGCTTAAAATATGTGAAAGTCCAGTATCAGATCAAGTTTGCTGTGACCTAAGAAAAGGGTGAGGCAGACATGAAGCTCCCCTCCTGAGACAAAATTAAAGAATATCATGGAGCTGGGATTGTCAGGTTGGAGGGCAGAGGCCTCCAGCTGTTTGCTTTTTTATCAGGGATATGTTCCATGGGTCTGTTTTGGTTTCAGAGAAGCTATGCCATATTATCTAGCCAGAGTTTTTAAACAGCAATCACAAGATGTGTTTAATGTGGTGGGTTATAGATCAGTGCTAATGGATTTGCCTTGCAAATGCCAGGCCATGGTTTAATCCCCAGCACAGCAAAAACTAAATAAAGTTACAAGTTTTTATTGTGAGAAGCACAATTTAATTGACAGTTGTTGTTTCCCTCTAGACTCCATCCTCCCAAGTGTCCAATGGCAAAATAGAATAGAATTGAAATGTTATGGGTACCAGGGTAGGAGCAAGCTGGAATCAAAGGGGCAGGCCAGGGCGCGTTTAAGTCAGTGAAACTTTTCCCTGGGAGTGACTGTGACAAGTACTGGGCCCCATGTTGTTTTATCACATTTTGGCAGAACCTAAAGTAAATCCCTGTCCTTTTAATCCCTTCGGAGTCTTGAAAATTTTGCAGTCAGAAAGTCAGGCTCTGCGAATGACTGTGAATGAGATAAAAATGTGATTAAGATTTCCGACTCGATCCCAGGTTACAATAGATGTTGTTTCTATGAGAGATTTACTTAGAGGAAAAATAGAATTGTTTGTGGCATACCCGGGAGTTTGAGCTTCCGGCAACAGGAGTTGCAACGATGTTTTGCAATGAAACTTCTAATTGCATCTTCCCCTAAATTGGCTGGTCCAAACACCATTCCTCTTGATCTAGAGGAAATATCAGAATATCAATTAGATCATGGCTAAGAAAAAAGGAGCTCAACTAGGATTCTCTAAGATACTGAACAGTATCCCATAGTAACCCAGTAACTTGAAGGAGCCAACAAAGAACAGAGCACTTTGGGGAAGCAACAATGTTAGGTTTGCAAATTTAAAATTCAAATGCACTTAAATCTTTGTACCCAACTCCAAGACCTACTGTGAAACTCATTTTCAACGCTAATCTGATAGAAGAGTGAATTTTCTATGTACCACATTAAAACAAAATACAGTGAAACCCTTTTTAATGCATATGGGGTGAGAGAGTGACATTCATTACCAAATGTTCTAGTAAAATATGGAAAGGTAAGGTATAAAGTAAAATTGCTATTAGAACACACCTTCTAAAATGATGCATATACATCATTGCAAACCCAAATACTTTTCTCAAAATAAACCTTCCTCAAAAATAAATACCTGTCTGAACCCTAGAGACAATATTTATGGCTTTTTCAAAAGCCACTTTCTAAGCTGCAAACTGGGCTCTTTACGGGACAACAAAACTACTATTAGACCATGTGCACATGGAAGTAAACCAGGTATGCTCACGGAATAGAATCGGTATATGTGAGGCACATTTCAAATAGTCTATCATTGTAATAGATCTCCAGCAGATTCCAGGATTGTGTCCATCCGTTATCATATTGCCTATAACCATGATTCTTCAGACCATGCCATTCTGCACACCACGGAACACAGCACACCAGAAACACTTCCAAAGAAACTTTATGAAAGCTAATATTTTATTTTAATGACATGCAGAGTGGAAACAGCACATTTAAAAAGTCTGAACTCAATTACCACTCTTAAATACCACGTCTTAAGAAAAAAGCAAAGCAAACTATCACAAAAGGAAACAATAAACTTCGCTTCTAAGGAATGCGGTTTTTCAAAGGGGACATGGTGTAAAAATGGACTTTTTTCCATCCAAGTATTGAAACATTTATCTCAATTTCCACTTCCTTTTGGCAGAAGAACAGTAGCTGCTCTGAAGATGTGCCAAGCTCAGAATGAGGGCTGATGTCAGTTTGATCTCAGATTGCCTCTTTGCTCTGTGGTGAGTAGGTGGAGGAAATCTCTTGGGAAGACAGAGTGGAAAGACACTTAGGATTAACTTTCCTGGTCACTCAATCGCTCTTACAAAGTACAGCTCTGGTGGTGTTTACCAGGCTTCATAAGCTGCCTCTTGTTAGCTATGCCTCCCTTTCAGCCCATCTGGTGAGGCACTACTTCAATCAGGTGAAACGGAAGGTGGCAAAAAAAAAAAAAAAAAAAAGTCAAATTGCTCGGTATTTAGACCAGAACTCTACAATCCCAATATAGTGAAAACTAAAGGCATTAGTTAGTCATTCCCATCAAAGGATTCCTTTCCTTAGTCTCTCCATCATGTCCCTGTTTGCCTTTCATACCTGCCATTTCTCCCAAAAAAGAATGAAAACCCCCAACTTAGAAATAACATTGATTCTCAGATAAAAGCTCTAAGCTAAATCAGTTTCCCCTAGGAGCTATGTGAAAGTCAAGACAAAAGAATCAAAATTACTCCAAAATGAATATATCAGGGATTCGACCGCTCCCACCCCCATGAAGCAGAGGGTAAAAGATTGCAGGCACATTCATTTGCATCTACACTTTACAGAAAGCCCTGGGCCCTGCAGTCCAGATAATCAGGTTAAGGAAAAAAAAATGCAACTAGCTGTTTTCCAGATTTTTCACAACATAGGAAAAGCAGGTGGTCGCTTGGTTCCACACTCGAGGAAACGCTAATTAGTGCCATCTATACATAGATTTACTAAAGAACATCTCATCATTTCATGCTTGTCAAATGCCCAAAACCATCAAGGCTGTAATCTAAAAAGATATAAACTCAAACTACCAATAAAACAGGCAGAAGATTAGAGAAAGTTGAGACAATAGGCATGAGAAACAATATTAGAATGTATACCACAAAAAACACCTTCCCTTTTGATAGTGGATTATTCCCTTATCTTGACTCCCTTTCCTCATACACAAGTTATTGTCCTGTCTTTCCTGAGACTCAATTTTATCATTTGCGAACTGGGACTGAAAATGCTTTACTTCCAATGTTGTTGCAAAGGCTAAAATAAATAACATATGTGAAAGTGTTGGCTTAAATTGGTGCTTCTCAAACTTTAATTCACACCAAATCACGGGAAGATCTTGTCAAAAACGCAGATTCTGATTCGCATTGCACTTGTAACAATCTCCCATGAAGCTGTTGTTGTTGGTCCTAGGTCCATGCTTTGTGTAGCCAGGGTTTCTGACATAGAAGTACCTCGTTGAATTAATTAGATGTCATTCTCGTTGAACTAATGAGTCATGAGAAAATAGGACTTTCTGTTATTGTCACCATGAAGACTAACTGCACCCAAAACTGGGTGGTCCCACAAAACCAGGCAGGACTTGGTGATGCCATCCCATCAGTTTCCAGAGTTCTCATCCTCAAGTCATAAAAGGTAAAGACAGAAAATTCTCAACTCTGGTTGCCCACAGAATCACATGGGGAACTTTTAAAAAATACAGACATAAGGGCCCTATCTTTGGAGATTCTAATTGGATGCCAATCCTGCGCATCTTTTTTTTTTTTTTAATTTCCCCAGGAGACCTTAATAAAAACTGAGACTTACTGCCCATAGAATGCAATTAAATACTTAACTGTCAAGTGGGATAACAGAATCTTGGAATCCTAAAAATATGGGCTATTCAGGTCATATTAAGTGATATATGCCAAGGTCAGAATTTAATGAATGAGAATATGTATAAACTAGGTTCATAATATGTGCATAAAATTTTCACTGCAAAATTATAAAGAATGTACAGAACAAGGTTCCTACTATAAACCCAAGGCACACAGGGCTACTGAAGAAATAATATTCTTAGGTTAAAAAAAAAAAAAAAACTTTAGCCCTATTAAGGTGAAAAATAATAAAGCCTTAATGTGTACCCTAATGATTACAACATGGATGCCATAGTCAAATAAAGATCATGAGAATTAGATGCTGCATATGAGCAATATGATCACCTCACCTTCTCTAGCTCACCTAATCCAATTAAATATCCAACATATACTTAGTAGATAGGCTTTTGCATAGAAATCTATAAGTGGGACCAAATTTAGATTCAGTAAAATAACAGAGCATTATAGCAATGCACATCTATGAGTTCTGGGGGAGGAAAAGTAAAAACGTCAGACTTTATTGTATAAGGACTGCCCACATATGTAGTTTTATATTTTTTTCTACCACCTAGGAACCACATATAGATACTTAAGATGACTAAGAAGTAAAAATGTTAAATGCCAGCAGTTCTCAAAGTGTGGTCTATGGACCAGCAGCATCAGAGTCACCTGGGAATTTGTTAGATGTGCAGATTATTTGGTCCCACCCCCAACCTACTGAATCAGAAACTCTGGAGGTGGAGCCCAGCAATCTGCGCTTTAACAAGTTCTCCTGGTGATGGTGATGCAAACTCACATTTGAGAACCATTGTTGTCTGCCGTATTGAGCGGTCTTTAGGCACCATCACTTCTTTTTACTCCACCTTTAACAGAAGAACACAACCTCAGATCCTTTAGTGTCAAGTCTTTCAAAAAGCCTGCTGATGGGACAAAATGCCCTCAGGAATTCAAAGGACAGGCAGACGACTCCTCCTTCTATATAACTTTGGCTGTAAATTAAGCTGGACAACCTGATGCTTGTTATTTCAGCCCCATTGTTTTGACCTCTCATAGATTTGCTATGACTGGATAGCACACTTATGTCCTCAGCTGTCATTTTATAAGCAAGTGATGGAAGATGCTGCCCATGATAAGATGCTATGATTCCACTGTGAAGACAACAAAGGCAACTGTGCTTCTCACAGGACACTGTTTTCACGTCAAAGCCAACACAAGCTAAACTTAAGCACATTTCTCTTGTGTTTGGGACACTAGGAAACTCAGCATCAAATTTGCAACCAAATTCTGACTACTATATAATTTCCATTTATATATACTAACCCAACTCCAGATTTAATGATTTTATTTCCATACTTTCCTTTTACCCACATTTTCTAATCTAAAATCTTATTGTTTTAGACCTATATACAAAAGCTGCTTCAAAATCTTTCTAGGATCTAGGCAACAAGCTGTATGTTTATAAATTATTTTAAAAACCATGTACCATTTAAACAATATGCAGTATATATATGTATTGAAACATTATATGGTTTCCTATTATATGTATAATTTTTACATTTTTATGTAAGGGTTAAAGAATAATTAAAAAGAAACATGCACAAGTTAAATGTAATTTTCTAAAAGATAACACATAAATTAACTTACTGTTTGTCTTCAGGTTTTATAACAGATGGATCTGTCAAATTTTCTCCAACACCTCAAAAGAAGAAACAAAATTCACTTAGCAAATGGAGGTTTACTTTTTTATAAGTTCAAGAAAATAATAATCAAGTCTTAGCGTCTTTTTGTTGATCTTACAATCACTGTGTAGTAAATTAAACATCATATGAATTAAATCTAATATAAAAATTGTCCAGGAATGTTTGGAAATTTTAGTGAAGGCACTGTCTCCCACAATCCCCTCGGTTATAATAAACGTGTAGACCACAAATGAATGTTTTGGTGGTGTGTTCACAGTTACTGATAGTGACATCTGCCATTAATTTGCCACTTGTGCACATTAGACATTCTAGTTCTATGTTCTCTAATTCTCAGCAATCATAAGATATTAGTCTCATATCCTAATTTTACATGTGAATCTCATTTACATCAATGAGTACATTGATATTCAAAGAGATTAAGTAATTTGTCAAAGGTCTCTTGGATCATCCATGATCATAACCAGATTAAAGCTGAGGGAAGTCGTGTTCCTCCCATTGATTCAGGGTCCCCTTAGATGGACTCCATCAGTGCTCAGCAAGGTGCAAGGTGCTATGAGGTTTTGCAAGTACAGCTCCGCTCCATCAAAGGGATACATCAAATTATTTACACCACTTACAAACACTATAATGAATCAACACCAAGTTGTTGATCAGCTGCTGGTTGCACCTCTGTGTTCAATTTAAGCTACCAGCACTTTTCTGAATAGATGAGTCTTCAATAAAACTTACTTGTTACAAGGTGACACCAAAGCCTTAACAGATAATATAGGTTCAATTTAAAGCAAATTGTATATAAAAGAAAAAAGAAAAAAAAAAACAGGGATGAATGCCCAAAGTGAATCTCATAAAATTCAAGTGGTGAGGAGGCTGATTTCCAATGGTGGTGACATTGCAGGCAGCTGGACAGATAAACAGGCATCATGCTACAATGTCTGAGGTCATTCTCTAACTTGCTCTAGTTCTGTGTTTGAAAGAGATTAGCTTTGTGGGAAGATTATTTAAAACTTATGTGAACTTTACAACATTGGTATGTATTGTACTTCATGAAAGAAACTCATGTTTTCTAACCACTGTTTAAAACTCATGTTGTCAATATTTTCTTTGTAATTGTAGATGGACAACATACCTTTATTTTATTTTATTTTATTTTATTTCTGTATGCAGTGCTAAGGATCCAACCCAGAGCTTCACACATGCTAGGTAAGTGCTCTGCCACTGAGCCACAGCCACAGCTCTGTCTAAACACTATTTTAAAAATATTTCTGTATTCTGTATATTTAAATACGTTAAACCTTCCACAAGAAAATATAATCCTTACAGACTTTTCCCCTAAAAACTGACTTCCCCAGGAAAATGACAAAGCAAGTTAGAGCTTAGAGCAGCAGTGCTTAACTTTTTCTGTGTCATGTCCTCTCTCTGTCAGTCTGGTAAGGGTAAGGGACCCCATTCTCAGAATAATGTTTTACATGATTTAAATATGTAGGATTATAAAGGAAACCAATGGCATGGAAATGCAGTTATCAAAATATTTTTTAATTACAGTATTACAATACATGTGCTTCTTTACGAGTAAATTAAATAACAGGATTTCTCCTGGATCTATAAACTACTATAACATCCAACGTGTGACAAATACTAACAATATTTTGAGATTTCTGCCATCTTTGTAAATACTATGTTAATATCTGTAATTTCTATTGTAAACACTCACAAGTACTGCTAATATCACTGTGGTATGTGGTCTACTGTAACTGAAGAAAATGACAAGTTTCAGTTACCGGTTAATGCAAATAAGGCATAATTTGTTTTCTCATCAAAATCCATATACCCTGTGAATTTGACCCAGGAGTGCCTTAAAAAACTCCTAGCATATTAACTTCACACTGATTTTGAATAGGGAAAAAATAAAGTAAGGTTGAAATATAGCTTAAAGGAAGTATGCAAAACTTGCTATGCTCATCCCTTATCCCTTCTGAATAAAATCACAGGAAGAGGCTGGTCCTTTCGTGTTCTTCTCACCACTCCTATAGGAAAGGAACAGCCTAGAGAGATGCTGGTTTTCTAACCATGAATTAAGTAAACAGCACGACAGGCAGAAAGATACCCCAAGTACCACCAGTAGAGAGGCTAACAAACCTTTTACTTGTTTGAGTGCAGACCTAACATCAAGCCTGGAGTTTACAGCAATGATGAAAACTTAGGCTGGTATCTAAGTAAAGTGTGAATTTAAGCTAGGAGGACACACCATAGCTGAAGAGATAACAGCAATTGACAAAAAGGGGGTTTTGTAAGGGGAAAAAAAGTCCATCAAAATCATGTCAGCCTCTGTTTACTTTAAATCAGAGTCACAGAAGTCAAAGGACTCACAGCTCCAGCACCTTCGAGTAGGGGGGACCTGGGGACTTTCCTTCATTTCTCTGAAGCTCAGTTTTATCGTCTGAAAGTGGGAAATCTGTGCCTTATCTTATAGGATTACTGAGAGTATTAAATGAACAATAGTATACACACTGTTTAGCAGATTATCTGACACATATGAAACTAAAATATATTAACTGTTATTTTTATCATATTTATTCTATCAAGGACCTCTTATAAAATTAAACTTTATATTTTTGCCACTGGTAAAATCATGCTTCTGATTATCCTATTTCCCTAAAGCACTACATTTCCTAACAAACATGACACCTTAGAAGAATGAGGATAGAGTATCCACAAACCCAACTGAACAGTTCAAAGCTTAACTACTAAATACATATTTTGGGGCCCTCCAATGGAAGATGGGCCTTCTGAATGTGTGTATGTGTGTCTTTGTGTGTGTGTGTGTGTGTGTGTGTGAGAGAGAGAGAGAGAGAGAGAGAGAGACCACCCAAACACCAATGAACCACCAGCAGCCACATAGTCATACCCACCACCACTGCCACTCTGTTTCTCCCAGCTACACAGGAACATCCAAATAGAAAATTACCATCATGACCTCCCAACACATATATTCTCTGAACATTTGGAAAACATGGGGAAATGATGTATTTCAACACCTAAAAGTCCCCCAAGGCATCTCTCTACTGACTGTAACAGTATCCAGGTAATATGAGAAAACTCACAAATTTGCATTCTGATCTCAATCAACTTTGAATCCATCAATTATCTTCTACATCTGTGCAAAGAAGTTACTTTCTTTGTTGATGTACAATTTATGATAATGTGGTGGATATTGACTTATTCTGGAAATGGCTTTGTTGAATAAGAAATTAATACTGTATCTCCAAAAGTCCCTTGAAAAACATAATGAGCTATGCACCACAAAAAAACAAAGCTATGCACCACGGTAATTTGAAATACAATTGTTTTTAATTTCTACTGCTGGGAATTAAACAGTGGATTTCAAGTATAATGATGATGATTCAGAACCTCATATGCAGGATTTTTAAGTGGAAAAAGACCGGAAAGCTTCAGTATAATTACAAATGATGTGAAATTGGTCACACCTCTCCTTAGAGCTCAGTTTCTTGGCCTGGTGTGGCAATTTCTGGGTTAATGATTGGGACTCTCTTGTAAGAAATTTAAGAGGAGAAAGAAGGGAGACTGAAAGAATAAACTGCCTGTTTCCCCTGCCTTCTTCTCCTAAATGCAGTAGAGAACAGAGACCTAAGTTGGGGTCTCCCTACAGTAGCACCAGAACCCCACTAATGATTAACCTCCATCTTAAAGAACCTTGCAGAGACTGAGATAAAAATAGCAATAACTCACATTTATTGAGGACTTACTACCTACAAGAACTTGTCTCACCTGAACTCTTCAATAGCCTAATGACTTAAGTGCATAATATTATTTTTCCCATTTACAAAAGAGGCAGGTCGGACTCGAAAGCCACTCCTGGGGTCATGAAATCAATTCGAGGTAGAGCCAGGAGTCAGACTCTGGCACTGCAACTTAAAAGCTCCTCCTCCTAAGGGCTTCTACCCAGCTTCGCATCTTTCACCCCCACCTCCTAGGCAATTCTTCTCTCCAAAGATCAGAAATACAAATAAATTAAATACAATATAAAACTGAATGAAAACCCATTATGAGATTTTAAAAACGTTATATTTTCTCCTTTCCAACCTGGTTTGGATTAAACGTGATATTGCACATGAGCTTTTAGCCAAGTGCCTGGCACAAAATAAGTTCTTAGTAAATGTTAGCTAGCAGTAGTAATAGTATAACTGCTTATAATTACTGTTACAGGACTCATATTCTTCCTAAACTCAGGCCTAACCAATTAGCCACAACTCTCTGATAAGCATCTCAAATTTCATCATGATCATTCTCTGATGTCCACTCTTCCCTTCTTTGAAGGTCAATGTTTTGACATAGTTTATTTGGAGTGGCCTATTTCTGCAATTGACATAATTGCTCAGTAAAAGAATAAACTTAATTCCCTTTTTTCCCCCAAGACTATCAGCACAGCATTTGTTCTGTTTAATGTCACTTTGAATTACTAAGAGACATAAAAATCCCCAAACATAAACATCATTAAACAAAAACCTATTCAAGTGGAATACAAAATGCACCGAAGAGTCATCATTAATTCCTTAAAGTTTTTCTTTGGTTGTTTTTGTTTGTTTGTTTGTTTCTGCTTTTGTTTTAGAATCAACTCCACCCAAAACTCAAAGCACAAACAGTCAAGTACAGATGAAAACAATCAACCTTTCCCAAACTTGAGCCACAAAAACAGTTGCCTTAGGCAGCCTCACTCAGAGTTTATATGGATCCAATTCTTGTTGGTTTAAAAAGCTGAGTCATGATGGTCATTTTAACTTTGTTTATATTGCTTCCTGAAATATTGTGTTTGAGGGATAGAAATATAATCTGATCTTGTGAACAGCAGAAATCTCAAAGGTCAGAAGTACGTATTTGTAGTTTAAAAAGTGCATGTACATCCTTGAGCATGAGATGCCAATTTCAAGGTGACTTTGAAGTCTTACTGGACATTGCTCATGATTCCCCTGGATTATTTATCTCAACATTCCCCAGACTCCAAGCCTGGCTTTCAGCATAGAACACCAGAACTGGACAGCTGAGAAAGTCATAGAGGACAAGAAAAAGGCCCAAGTGGTTTAAATGAGCCATAAGATGGTTGCGTCCTCTAGGTAAGAAACTCTTTAAAGGAATAAAAAGAACAGAACACAGATGGTCAATCCAGCTTAATCTGCATTCTGGCTTCCCTTTAAGTAGCTGTGCAACCTTGGGCAAGTTATTTAAACTTTCTGGGCCTAAATTCCCCATAATATCTACCTTGAGGTGCTGCTTCTGGGATTAAATGATATAACTTCTATGAAAGTTCCTGCACTAAATCCCTTATTTAAAACCAAAGCCCTAGTCAGTGAGCCCAAGGACAAAACTTTGACCTTAATACATATTTTGTTCTGTCCCTGCAAGGAAAGTCTGCTGGAGATACTGTTTGTGCTGTAGGATTAGAAGTCACATGTGAGGTGTTGATAGTGGGGAGATGTGCTGATCAAAGGTTTCCATTAAATAAGAGTGCAGTGCGTTGCCTCTCTCAGGCTGAGTGTGTTCTTTCATGAACTGTCATATCAAGGGACAGAGCAAAGAGAGCAAGCTAAACTACAAATTGCTAAGGCAATAAACTCAAAATGCCTAGAATTTAAACTTCCCTATGTGTACAAATGTGTGCCTAAATTTTACAATGAACCTAAGAGCAAGGCAAGGCCATAAAACTGGAAAAATTCATACAAAAATCATTCCCCATTTATTTTAAAATTTAAGATGTCTTTACATCTTAAGCAGCTAATTGTCTCCTTACATTTTCCCCTCAAAGTAGGAAACAACATAGTAAGTATTCATGATCACCACTGCCCAATATCTCCACCTCCCTTCTAAGCTGGTGAGAGCAACCCCATACATTGCCCAACCTGGATCTCTCTGAACTTTGCCTCATACTTATTGTATCAAGTCATGCGTCATCAATTACCTTGCAGATCTAAAACCAGCAGCTCTCCCCGGGTGTACTCATAGGTCCAGTGAGAGAAGGCCAACATCAGCTCCTCCAGGGCATTGCTGGGGGCAATTTCATCTCCATTGTTATTGTTGTACTTCCGGAACTCCCCGGTCATGTACTTCTCAATGGTCAACCATTGGTTGGCTGAGTGGCAGTAGATTAAGAAAACTTCCAAGAACCTGTGAGGGAAAAAGAAGCCATGATCCCCCAGAAGATAGCAAAAGCAGGCTTTCCCTTACAGGACAGTCCACAGCAGGAGAGCTTGCCTAAGACTGACCAATGAAACCTAGGAGAACTTGACGGAATACAAAGAACGGAATACAAAGACAAGGAGGGTTTCTCCCATGTTTACTTGCCTCCCTTCTCTTTGAGAAAACTTTCAAACCCTTTTATAAATCCTGGACCCAACTTTTTTTTTTTTTTTTTTTTTTTTGTACCAGGGATTGAACACAGGGGCACTTAACCACTGAACCACATCTCGACCCCTTTTTATTTTTTAGTGAGACAGGGTCTCATTAAGTTGCTTAGGGCCTCACTGAGTTTCTGAGATTAGCTTTGAACTTTGCAATCCCCCTGCCTCAGCCTCCCAAATTGCTGGGATTACAGGCATGCACCACCACACGAGGCTAGACCCAACTTGTTTTGTCACACTGCATGACATTCCTTGTCAGTAAAGCAATGAAGTTTTACCCTAAGTCCTCAGCACCAAATTATTAAGTGTCTTGATGAGTGAATGCAATTCTCTGGAAACACTCAAGTAAAAGTAACCAGAGTTCAATCCTACAGAGTTCCTAATTTCTTTAAGACACTGAGGGAGAAACTATGCTTAAAATAGAGATGCTTTTCTGCCACACTGATCCTGGACATTAGTAACACATCCAGGATCTGCCTGTTTTGCATAATCGAAAAGGTGGTGATGGCATCTACCTGAACTTCTTTTTTTTTCCATTCCCATAAATTTAGTGATGTAGGCCAACACATCTCTGGGGCATCTAATTCTCTTTTTTCCAGTCTATATAACTATGGAAGAATCCCAAAAATAAAGCCATGGCAGACTTTCCCATGGGTCTGATATTTCTCATAACTAATGGGCTGAGAAGAGATTAATAGGAGTTCCTACTTAAAATGAAGGGCCATTTTGCCAAGATTTCCTTACCTCGGTGTGTAGGGAATGGTTTGAGGTTTCACTTGGTTGAAGGTATAGATTAGTTTTTGAGCAGCTCTTTGCTGTTGAATTTCCTACAAAATAAGGATTATTGATATTATATAAATGTGTGTATGTGTGTGTCCATTTACTGACACCTATGGATTAACGATCACAGAATTCACTAGAGGCTCCCCAAATGTGATTTTTCACCTTATTTAGCTACCACCACTCCCTCAAAAGTGAAAGTCCTACAAAACAAATACAACAAAATTCACCACCTTCAAAATAATACTAGACTTCCTTCAAGTTGGATTGGTAGTCTTAGAAAAGATGTAGCCAAGTCTCCTTTCTTTGGCCTGTCCCTCTTGGCTCTGAGTCTCTGAACTTCAGACTCACCCTGAGGCAAAGATGAAGCACTGTACTCTCCTGGAAGATTTTATGCCAAGTCTGCACGACCTCAGGGAGAAAAGACTTCACAACGAAAACATGTCCCGGTTTGAGAACATCATCCTCAGACCATGTGCTGATGACTCGCATGGCTTTGCGGAGGCCCCCGTCCAACTCTTCCTGGGACAACACCTGGATCATTGCAGCTCTTCCATGCTGAGACCAAGAGGACATGCTCTTATCAAGATTCAGAGGGGAGCTCTCCTCCAGCCTATAGATGGTGACTTCTTCTCCTGCTGCAAAGAGAAGTGAAGGCCAGGAGTTCAATGAGGTCATTGGGTCTGGGACAGGGAACATCCTTGATATCAGCTCAGAATTAGTTCAGTGGTCCCCATGATCAGAGAAGAAGGGACTAGGGCAGAATAAGGACATGGATCAAGCTAGTGTCCAATAAAGGTGGGGAGGGAAGAAGGGACAGTATCAGATGACATGTAAGAATTAAGTTAGTCTTATTGTAGACTACAACTGGACAAAAAAAAGTATCAAAGTAGTATGGAAATGCTTTTATTAAACAGAAATGTTTTAAAAGGGATATTCATTATCATTCCTAAAGGAGCTTTATTAGGCCTGTTTCCATAATTGTCCTCCCTATCACTAATTAACATTAAGAATGCAGCCAGACGCAGTGTGCACACCTGCAATCCCAGCAGCTCAGGAGGCTGAGACAGGAGGATCTCAAGTTCAAAGCCAGCCTTGCACTGAGCAACTCAGTGAGACCCTGTCTCTAAATAAAGATACAAAATAGGGTTGGAGGTGTGTCTCAGTGGATGAGTGCCTCTGAGTTCAATCCCCAGAAGCAAAATAATAATAATAATAATGCATATGCATATGTTTATATTCTCTCTCTCTCTCTCTCTCTCTCTCTCTCTCTCTCTCTATATATATATATATATATATATATATATATATATATATATATATAAAATGTGGTTTTTACAGAAGAATAAGGGTTGTGCTTTCTGGTTTTCTCCTTTGGGGATGTTATTATATCACTGAGGCAGCTGGAGTCAGATAGTACCAGGGTCATACCCACAGCTTCTCCCTCTTCCCTTAGTGCCTTTGAACAAGTCATTTAAAGCCTCAATTTCTCATCAGTAAAATGAGGATGAAATGGGTTGTTGCAAAGATTAAAAACACTGACATGGCTGAAGTCAGATAAAAACTCAATCTCAAAGGAATTTAGACAAAATGGTACTTAACTGCTACACAGCTTCCATTTTTCAGCTATTGAATGGGCACAATTCTTTTTGAACCTGGACTCCATCAACAGTGTTAATGCTTCAGACAGATGTAACAGAATCATGATAGACTTTCCATTGAGGTTGTCTCATTTTTTTTCTTACATCTTTGCTTCAGATGTTTGTTACTTTGTTTTTTGTTATTTGTGTGTTTGTTGTGAACACTGTACTGGTTTACCTAGAAAGGAATCCATTCCCTCACTCTTGTATCTAGTTCCTTACCAGTAAACACATCTGGGGAATGCTTAGTAACTCGTTTTCAAATATTTATTCTTGGTGCCCAGACAAATGCCACAGGAGATCTCTTTGGAGTCCTGATCCCTAGAGAATTCAGAGCACAGCTAGTGATCTGCAAAATCAGCAACGGGACCAACTGGAAAGAGGCGTCTGCATGAACAATCAGAAGCCAATCTGGCCTGTCCCATGTGAACCGTGTGACGAGAATGGAAATCAAGGGCAGCGTGGGGAACCTTGTTATATTGTCAATTGGTTCCCGCTTTATCCTCTGAACTTTATGCTCTAGCAAACTTGTTCTTTACTACTCCAACCTTTCAAAATGACATTTACAGTCTGAGGTAAGATCAATCCGTGTATGTAAAAACATCAAACAAATAAAAAACAACATACAAAGTATCTCTGTTTAGATGCCTGTGGTTTTCACCATATTGACATTTCATGCTCTCTTCTGTGCTTATTATATGTGGTTGGTTTATTCTTTTCTTTTACTGTGTACTTCCAGCCTCAGTCAGTGAATGCCAGGTGCAACATTGTTGCTTTCTTCCCAGCTGCTGCTCATTATAGGTCTCATCCCATAGTATCAGATTCTGACCCTAAATGTTGGCCACAACAAGTTTCCATTTTAGGAAATGAATCTTAATCTATAATTATGGTCAAAGGAAATTTTTCAAGTAAAATGCTGTATCATGATTTGTCCTTTGATTCACTCTGATGTCCTATGCCGCTGCCCTGGTGTGATCTCAAGAAGGTAGAGATGCTACTCACCGAACAGTTGGATGGGTGTAAACGGTATGGTCTGAGACAGCCTCATTAAATTATTCCTTTCAATGGCTGCAAACAAAAACAGTTTTACTCTTTTAAGTCTGAAACATTGGATTAAATTTACAGAAAATCTTCCCCCCCCCCATCAATATAGTCAAATAATTCTAGACTATTTCATTTCAAAGGCCTTTTATTTTTGCCATTATCAATATATGATAAATTATACCATTTTTAAATATATACTATGCCTTAAATGCCAATAATAATCCCAATCTTAGGAACATTTTATATGAGGAAGGACTGTGTCCCCTGCTCTCCTGAATGGCAAACCACACATCAACCCATACATATGTGGAACTGTCTTTTAAATGGCATTTTAATTTGTGGTCTTCATTCTCTGGTTTTCCTTTTCCAAAGCAAATCCAATGCACAGTGGACTGTGGGGACACCTACTGGTGATTTTGTGCAATTCACTCCTTTTCCCAAAGAGATGTGAAGACTCATTTTAATTAGAAGCAAGAGATCTGCATTTTCCTGAGAAGAGCCATATCCTAGCAGATCTGAGTCAATATGAGTTACAGTATTCCTCACCAGAGACTTTCTTCAGTTGACAGCTGGAGTCAAAATAATGGATGACTGCTGAGCTGAGAGACCTGGTTATAAAAGCCTGGGATGAGGAATCCACTAACACATTATTCACTACAGAGGAGAATTCAGGATAAGGAAGTCTATTACTGGACCCAAAAAAATGACCTTCATTATAATAAGAATGGTAACTCTAGCACAAGGTCTTGCCCACGTACTGAGCTTTAGATTGTATAAAAGACTGGCTGACCTATGTATTATGTCATCCAGGGTTGAGAGCAGCGACCTCCAAGAAACCATCCAGTGGCACAAGTCCAGTTGGTTGTTCTATTTTGCATTTCAAAGTGTTTTCCTCTTAGTTCTCCCTCAGCCCTTTGGCAGACTGTTCCTCAGGAAAAGCAAGTACAGTTATTCCCTCTTTGAAAGAAAGACAGCTGAAGCACTACGATGTGATTTTGCTTAAGAGAGTCGAGACCCTGGACATCTTTGTTTAATAATATACGTGTAAGACATCTTTGTTAAACTTTCTAGATGAGGTGACATCTATTCCATGGATATGCTTATTGAGGGCCCACGGAGGGTACAAAACCCTCCCTCAAAGAACTACTTCCAGGTCTGTCTTTCCCTCAATACAAAATACAAAACATCTCTGGCTCTAGGTTGCCTTGGAATATGTAAGGAATCTGTAGACCTCCAGGACATCCTGCTCCTTCACAATTTGGAACTTGCCAATAAAAACTTTGAATCTAAATCCTCTTAATTCCTCACAATTTTCCTTTCCAAGTCAATGCCTAGAAAAAAAAACTTAAAGGCTGTTCTCCAACAAAGTGAACAATTTTCCAAGTTTGGAGCCATATCAATAACATGGAATTCCCCGATATTTCTTTTTCCAAGTGCAGAATCACAGACATTGAGTTCAGTTGACCTTCTATGCACACACACTTCCTACCTGAGTAATGATGGTGAGGCTCTTGAGGGCTTTTTAAGGAGGCTGAGATCTCTGAAATTATAGAGAAGATTGGCATTTTAATTACAGGGCTGGAGATAAATACATGCTTATGAATATATTGCCTTCAAAGTTATTATTGAACAGGTTAATCAGAATGGCTTCTCTGGATTTGAAAAAGCTTGCCTAATATCCTTTAACCACATTATTGCACATGGTACCCTGACAGCTTCCAATCATCAATGTAATATCTCCAAACATATTTATATAGGGAATTGGAGAAAGACAGGTAATATTAGCCTCAAAGATGTATTTCCTCTGAACCAATTATACCTCAGGGTTGCAAAAAGCACTCAGCTGCCCATCACACTTCACAACATCCCAGAAGCACGATTCTCTGAGCTCCCTACCAAGACGCAGTATCCACAGAAAGACATTATTAATGCCAAGTTATTAGCAGACTACTTCACTGACCTAAAATAACAGCAAAATGATGAAAACACATTAAGGGGTATATACCAGAAACAAAGGAGTGGGTGGATAACAGCACCAAGGGATTTGCTTGGAGATGCAACTTCTGCGTGCTGGGAACACCCCTCCAAGTTTAACTCATTCTCTTCTATCTGCTCCAGGCTAAATTACAAGGCTCCAGAGAAAGACTCTGCAACAGTTTTGCCATTTCATAAAATCAAAATTAAAGTGGAGAAACTTCAGTCTCATGGTGGCAACTGCCTTATACCTAGTAGAGTAAGCAGCATAATGAGCCCAGTCTCACAGATCTCAATGCCTTCTTGTTGCTGGAGAAGAAAGGAGCAGGTATCACTTCCTTTGAGGGTGTATGGTAAAATAGTAAAATCAGCAGAAAAGACTATTCCTTTCTGAATTCATTCAATAATCAAATACATATATTCAGCACCCACTTCGGGTCTTGCTAGGCAAGAGAGATAGGAATAAGAGAAAAGTATATGCAACATACTAGAGAAAAAGATACATAACTAGAATCACAATACAGTTTGCTAAGTAATATAACAGAGGTGTGTGTACAAGGTTTTGGGACCACATTAATTCTATCTGAAGGGAGGACCTTCATGGAGGTGTAAATATCTGAAGGTGTAAATATCTGAAGAGTATAAAGCTGAGTCAAGCAAGACTTCACCACTTCAGAAGCTGTGAAACCTTATTCGTGTTTATTCAACACATGCTTACTAAGCACCTATTGTATGCCAGGTACTAGCCTATGCTCCAGAGAAGGAGCAAACAGATAAGGCTTCTGGTTATATGACTTAACACTTTTTAGCAATTTGGGGCATAAAGTGCTATTGAAACTGCACAGGAAAAGGCATTCACATATACCCTTCCAAATGGTTTGCTCTTAATGAGCAAAGTGTAGAAAAATGACAGAGTTGTTGACAAGTCAAAATGAAGTCAGAGGGTATCCCCACACTCATAAAGGAAACAGGAAAATCACAGTCAAAGAGGTAATTGGAAAAGAACAGATCGCATATCTGCTCTGATTTATTTGGAGAAAGATACTCAACTTTCTATCTTTATACTGAATGTTCTACTTTGTATACTAGACATAAATTATAAATACTAATTAAAGAACTACAAAAGTTTCAGCAGGACACTGAACCTCACCATTCATAAGACAAAAATAAAATGTTTAAATACACAAACTTACTGTCAGCTCCATTTGAACTTCTCAACCTGTTTAGGGAAAAAAACCAAAATTATATAGATAATTCTGCTTTAAAATCTTTCAATGATCAAAGAAAGGAAAAAGTATGTGAAACAAGCAAACAAATTTTATATGTACATATATTTGGTATTTACATATACATACTCTATCAGTAACATCTGATCCCCACTTCAACTAATACAGGAATTTATCCCCCTAATGATTTTCCTTGAAAAATAAACACAAGATATGCACGTAAGTCATTCACTGTACATGCCTAAAGCTAAATTAACAGAGGTTGTTTTTTTTTTAATTATCTATGTGATCACACCACAAATACAAGATTTAACTGTGTTTGTGTTATTCTGGATCAATTAAACTAAAGGGTTCCTGAACTATGCAAAGGAGATGCCTACAAATGAGTCTGTGAATGTCTCTGGACAAGTCTACAAATCAGTTTCATTAGCCCACGTGGCCCCTAAATGTTCACAGGCTGAAATTAGCTCTCTTTAAATTGTTACTTGCCCTGCTCAAGTGCACAAGTGGCCATGGGCAAGTCTGAATAAATGCATTCAAAGAATATCTCCAGTATTTAAGGTCCTTAGGGAAGAAAGTACAATTACAATTATTGTTTAATTTCATGCTGCAATAACCCACTACTCTGCATGAACACAAACTGCTGAACCTTTGGGAGAAGAAAGTCATATGTCCTTTAAGTCTGGAGGCAGGCTTGCACGGAGATCACAGAGAAAGGCCATCTCCAAGAGAGCTGACTGCAAATGAAAGTCACCTTGTACCTGAAGATAAGTTTTGAATTCTGCTCCCCACAACTCTATGTACATTTAATTTGAAAACAACACTAGAAAAGTCCAAAAAACACTACAAACAAAATGAAATTGTCAGTCAGGCACAGTGGTATACACCCATATTTCAAGCTTCAGGAGAAGCTGAGGCAGGAGGATTACTTGAGGTCAGGAGTTCAGAGCCAGCCTGGGCAACATAGCAAGACTCCATCACTTGAAAAAAATACAAATAAAAATAAAATAGGATATTATATTCCTGGTTAGTTTTCAAATTTTATTTCTGAATAAATAAAACCCCATGAGGATACCCATTTGTGTTTTCTGCACACTCTTTCCATCCCATATTCTTTCCCTCCCAGTCTCAATCCTTCACAGACTACTACTTCGACAATTAGGATGTTACAAAAAAAAAATCCAAAACATATCAACTTCATAAACTAAAAGGAAAACATTGGAGGGGGATAAAGAACAATTTTTAAAACAAAGAATAAATATAATCAGGATTTCAGTCTTTTTCTTTAGGCAAGACATGTTTATTTCTACTCTTCAAAGAAAATTTACAATCTTACCTCTCTGAAAAGATATTTAATCATTATTCCAAGTAACTTTTTTGACACTGAAAAGGCAAATGTCTATTTTGGTGTAGGAGTATGTGTTTCGTTGTGGTATTTTTAAAAGGGACTCAGGTAAGATGCTGGTGCCAGAAACAGGAAAACCTGGATAATAAAATGTTTTCATTCTTGCTAATAAGATAAAAATTATGTCACTTGACACTCTTTGTCTTCCTCTTCTGACCAAAAAAAAAAAAATTTGTTCCCAATCAGGTTAAAAATAGAATTCAAAGACTCTTAAGGAGAGACATTTAGAAATACTCACATTGGGCTCCTAGTAAGGCTGATGCTCCTGGAAGTCCATAAAGAGTTTTTGCTCAGATCCTGAGTAGAAAAGAAAGACCATTACATGTGCATCCAACACACTGCCACCCCAAGCTTCCCGCAATATACTTGCAAAACACACTCCCTAGAGGATAGCTTCCTCTAGCTCAATATTTCTCTTAATAAACAAACTAAAACCATGTTACATGTTAGAAAGATGCAAATATTAGCATAATATCAGAGTAGCTTAATGTGCTGATGGACTTTAACAAAATAAAATTACTTTTATGGGGACATGGAAGAGAAAATGTAATATACGAAAACTTCTACAGAAATAGGACTGACTATACAAAATCAGTTAATGACATGAAAAGGAAGTGATGGTCCAAGTTGACTCATGTCCTAGCGTCTATAGATGATATGCCAGGTGATTAGGATTATTTAAAATTACATTAGACCTGGGATCATAGCTCAGTGGTAGAATGCTTGCCTAGTATTTACAAGGCCCTGGACTCAATTGCTAATACTTAAAAAAAAATATTAACCTTTAATTTACTTCATTCTACCTCCTACTTATCAAACTAATATTTCTTTAACCCAGCATATTCCAGGTATTATTCATGGTACTATGTTTGTAGACTACTATTGACAATCTCATAAGGATAGTGTTTTAGAGATATAGATAAAGAAACTCATAGGTTAATTGATACACATAGCTTTGAAGCATAGGAAATGGTAGAGTTGGGATGTGAACATAGGTTCCTGACTCAATTGCCCTCATATAGTCTTAACTATCTACTTGCAAAACCTTTCACAGATTCCATTCCCAACAAGAACATCTAAGATTGTTCATATAGGTAATGTTCTCATAGTTCCCAAGTTCAAACAGAAAATATTCAAATAACACCAAAATTAGATTTCTTAGGTTACTCTAACAAAATCACAAATGGCAGGTACCACAAAAACAAGGCATAGATCTGTAGATGGTAAGAAAAGCAGACTACAGAACTGGAGAATCTTAGCTTCAGAGAAACACCAAGGGGCCTTGACCCTACAATGCTTGAATCCTCTCCACCATGTCTGCAAACAGGTTCCTTCAGCCTCTGCTGGACTAACCACACTAGGCAGGAAGTTACTACTTCCAGAAATAAACCATTCCATCCTTAGAAAGCTCCAATTGCTAAAAATTTCTTCTCAGCTTGGGCTGAAATCTGTCTCCCAGTAAATTCTCCATGCTCATTCTAGATCCACCTCTTAAAAACCTATTAAAATGTCCTATTTTTCTTCCATATGACAACTTTCATATACCTGAAAACAATTCTACTAATTCCTGAATTCTGTCTCTCTTATGCTAAACATCCCCAGAAAACTAGGTGGATAGGTAAATTGCACAGAGGAACCACAAGGAAGGAACAATCTAAAGGGGTGGGGGAAAAAAATCACATAGGGATTCACCTGAGCATAGTTTCAAACAAAGATTCAAATTCAATGCCAGTAAAAAGTAGAAGCCAATTAAATGGTATAAATGTAAAAATAATATGGCCCAGTGAAGTGTTGCCTGTACTGATGATTTTTATAAAAACTATTAAAATATTTTTACCTCTTTAGACTGCTGAAGATAATCACTGACTTGTACAGTACGTTGCTCAATTCCTTTAGTTTTCATTTTCTGATATATATAAGGTTCTAGACCTTGTTTAAAAAAAAAGATAGAAATTAGAAAATACTTGAAATGTGTTACATTCAAATCACAGTTCCCAAATAGAAAAATCTGAACACAGTACATTCATTTAAACTTGGATGTAGTTTTTCTCTTTCTGTTTTTAGCAAGTTTTATCAAGTTTCCTCCATCCTTTTTTTCTGAAGTAATTAAAAGCTATATATTCTATTTCTATTCTTCTATTGTAACTTTACATTTATAAACAACTTATACTTCTCTATAAAAGTCAAAGATTACATGATCCATAACCTGTTCTTCAAAAAAACAACTCTAAGTAGGCTATTTTTTATTTTTGTTGTTGTTTATTTGTTTTTTTTTTAAATTTACCCACTCCTACATCTTACAGCCTGTTTTATGTGCCAGGTACAAAGGCATACATCTGTAATTCCAGAGGCAGGAGGATGGTAAGTCTGAGGCTAGCCTCAGAAACTTAAGGAGACCCTGTCTCGGGGGCTGAGGATCTAGCTCAATGGTAGAGCATTCCTGATTTCAGTCTTTGGTACTACAAAAAAAATTTGTTTAATAAAAAAATAATAAATAAATAGAATGTGAAACTTCAGTTACAAATTGTTAGGTGTCCTTTCTGATTAACTGGATCAAGTATCACAGTAGGCCAAACAACAACAACAAAAGAAAAACAGGAATGCTATCAAAAAGGTTTAAGTTTTAGTTTCTTCTTCAAAAGGATTTTGAAAATTATTACTGACATTATATTTTTATAGTTGGTACCTACTATGTAGGTGCATAATAATCACTTAATGAATTCTTGATGAAATTAATTCTGAGAATACTACTTATTGAGGATTCTAACTGAGCATAGAAGACCATAGTTGCAGGGGTTTTTTCTTGGGGGGGGGGGTATTAATTTTGTTCTGTACATATATATACATATATATAGTATAAAAAAACAATAGCCTATTGAAATACCACAAAATTATGATAAAAGTTATTTCATAGCATAGTATGATAATTAAACTACCTACAGAAAAAGCTAAATATATACTTTTTCTTTTCATAGTTAATTTCCTCAAAGCTTTATTTCTTGTGTTTAAAGAAAACTACCTGATAGGTATCTCCCAATCCCCAAACATTTTTTAAAACTTTTTAATTCTCTTCTCAATTGGGTCAGAAAAATGTTTAGGAAAAAAAAAAGTAAGCTTCTCAAGTCGATGTGTGGTTCCAGAGAGATGCTGGGCCTTATCACCCACACAGATTAGCGGAGCCCAGGTTCAGCCTGTATCCCTGGCCTTGCCTCCCTGACTGGCTGTCCAACTTTATGAGAGTCTTTCCCAGAACCCTCCTGACAACTGCATCTTAGACTTTGCTTGAAATTCGCTGAAAAGAGCTTAAATAACTTAAGTACAAATGATATATAAGAACCTAAACATGGGTCATACTATTTATAAAAATATATATATATATATATAATATGTTGATAATTATTTTTAAAAATGGATAAATTTATATCTGGTCCTAGAAACGTGTCCTCTTTCATTTTTTTTTTAATATATGGTCTCTAGTAAACTGTAATTGTAGGCCAACCAATTAAGCTTTTGAGCCTGATTTATAAATTGAGAGGGCTTAGAATAATTTAACTTCAAAATTCTCCTTCAGGTTAGAGTCCATTTGATTCTCGGTGGTTCAACAGAAAGTTGAGTATGTTTTTAAATATAAATTGGGGATTCTCCACCTTGGCATTGACATTGGGGGCTGGATAATTCCTTAGAGTGAGGATTAGTTCTTATATTGCAAGATATCTGGCAACTTCCCTGGCCTCTGCCACAGGATGCCACGACCCCCTGCTTTAGTGGTGACCACTCAATAGGTCTCCAGACCTTGCCAAATGTCCCTTAGGAAGGGGTGGGGATTTGCAAAGTCACAAAGTCAGTGGTTGAGAACCACTGACGTGAGAGTAGTAAGCAAGCCTTATAAAAATGTATAAAAGCATAAACACTTAATATAAATTTACTTGCACCTTTACATTTATTATTTTAAATAATTTTTTCTCTTTATGGTATCTCTATCATATAGTTTCTTCTTTTTTAAGAATAGTAAAACAAAGTTCAATGTTCTGATCATTGCTTTCATTTCTGTTTGTGGTCTGCCCTCTCTCCCTCCCCATCCAGGGGAACTTTACATTCCATGCCCGGCTCATGGTTTTCACACCTAGATGGTTGTCTTCCCTCCTCCACAAACACTACAATCATTAAGCCTAAGGGAAACTTGTCCACAGAATAAATTCTTATGGTGGGCTGTAGCAAATTACCAACAATAACTCAATCCACTGAGTAAGGATCCATATTAGGCTCACGTGAACTTTAAGAATTTATAAAAGTAAACAAACTTCCCAGCTCATAAATACAACTAAATGAACACTCTCCTAGGAAATCACTCTTTGAATATGTGAAACTACCCAAATCTTTTTTTATTTTATTTTTTATTTTTTTGGTGCCAGGAATAGAACCCAGGGGCACCTCACCATAGACCACATCCCCAACCCTTTTTTATTTTGAAACAAGGTCTTGTAACTTGCTTAGGGCCTTGCTATATTGCTGAGACTGGCTTTGAATTTGCGATTCTCTTGCCTCAGCCTCCTGGGCCACTTGGATTATTAGCATGTACCAGGCCTCAATCTTAATATTTCTTTTCCAGATCCTGATTAGTATTCCTTTAAACAAATGAAATTTTGTCCCCTTCAAAATTTAAAAATAGAAAAGGCTGTTTTTCTTCAAGAGTGTTGCCACCTTCTTTCCCATATCTGCAATTGAAATAAAATAGAAGCCACCAATGGTCTAAAGACCATACTCCAAGAAAACTCTGTCAAGGTTTTGGGGATCCAAGAACATACACTGGTACCTACTTATCTGGGTAAACTTGGACACTGTGAGCCAGTTCTTGCTGCACCCCTTTTCTGAGATGTTATTTTCTCCTGGTTCTGAATCCATTTGATCATTTTGACAGCAGGCATTGACTGTTATGACCTGGAGAGAAAGTTACTTATTGAAACACAGTGACATTAATCTGAAAACATTCTGAGTCACATTAATAGAGGCATCATGGTGGAAAGCAGAGATTGCATGTTCAAATTCCCTGGGACATTCTGACAAGTCCCATCACTCAGGCTGGCAAGATACAAACACCCATGTGATTTTTTTCTTTGTAGACATAATTAAGAAAAAAGTGTGTGCTGGGCATGGTGGTGCATTAGTGTAATCTCCCAGTGACTCAGAAGGCTGAGACAGGAGGATCTCTAGTTCAAAGCCAGCCTCAACAACTTAGGGAAGCCGGGTCTCAAAATAAAACATAAAAAGGGCTGGAGATGTGGCTTAGTGGTAAAGTGCCTCTGGGTTAAATCCCCAGTACCAAAAAAAAAAAAAAAAAAGAAAAAAAAAGAAAAGAACAAGGTGTGGAGCAGAGGTTCTGTAACTTGAGTCTGCATCAGAATCAAGAGGACTGACAGGGTGAGGCTGGAGGACCTGGGGTAAACTTCAAATAACTGGATCCTATCTGCAGGATCTATATTCAGTAGGTCTGGGGAGAGGGAGAATTTGAAATTTCTAAGAGGTTCTCAAGAGAAGTTCATGCTGCTGGTAGGAGATTATAGTTTGAGAACCAGTGGTATAGAACAAAACAAGTGGAGGGGGGATAGAATAAGGATCCAAACAATTTCAGCTAGCCCTGTCAAAGCTATGTGAACTTGAGTAAATCATTTAAAGTCTCTGTGCCTTACTCTTTCAATCATTAAAATAATAGGTACCAGGCGCACACCTGTGATCCTAGCAACCCCAGAGGCTGAAGCTGGAGGATCACAAATTTCAGGCCAGCCTGGGCAACTCAACAAGACCACTTCTCAAGATAAAAAATAAAGAGGGCTGGGGATGTAGCTCAGTTTGTAAAGTGCCCCTGGGTTCAGTTTTCAGTACCACAATAAATAAATAAATAAAGCAATAATACGGCTGTCCTCTATACTTACCAGGAACAAAGAACAAATGGGACACAATGGCAAACTACAAAGCAATAAATTAATGTAACCTTGTGTATTTGGAGCTCAGTGTAATTCCTAGTTGAACTCTAGCTATTTGAACTATTTAAAAAAAAAACACCCACTTAAATGCATATTTCACAGGGTTCCAGCAACTCAAGGCATTTTCTCTGAAAGAGTAATTTTCCTCCTCAAGCTAATCTCTGCTCTAAAAGGTGGTCTTGCCTAATTGTCTCAATACCTATGTCTTTACTCACGGGGCTGAGGTGTTTCTTCAAATGCACTTGGATTATTATTTGCAAAAATAAGTGTAAAAAAGAAAAATGAAGCAAGATATGGAGACCATAAAAGATGAATGCTTACAGAATTGGTAATTCAGATTCACTGAACAAAAATGAAAACAATACATCAGAATTTTTAGGATAGAGCTGAATCACTGATCAGATAGAATTTTATAGCACTAAATGCCTATATTAAAAAAGAAGAAAGTCTCAATCAGTGACCAAAATTTCTACCTTAACAACCTAGAAAGAGAAGAGCAAGTTAAATTCAAAGTAAATGGAGCAAAGGAAGTACTAAAGAGAGAAATCAGTGGAATAAAAATCAGAGAAAAATCAATAAAAGAGCTTTTTGTTTTGTTTTGTTGTTGTTGTTGTTGTTGTTTCAAGAAGATCAATAAAATAGAAAATCTGTAGTCAGGTTGATTATGAAACAAAGGGAAAAACATATTGTAAATGTTAGGAATGGAAGAAGCAATGTCCGTGCAGGTCCCACAGGCTATAAGAGAACAGTAAGAGAATGTTGTAAACCATATTATGCCAATTAACTATGTAAAGGAAATTGACAAACTCCTTGAAATGAACAAAGAAAAGCTCACTCAGGCAGACTTTGATGACATATATAGCCCTATAACTACTACAGAAATTGAATTTGTAGTTAAACTAGATGTGGTGGTGCACACCTATAATCCCAGCAACTCAGGTAGCTAAGGCAGTAGGATCACAAATTATAGCCAAGGCAGGAGGATTGCAAGAGGATTGCAAGTTAGAGACCAGCCTCAGCAATTTCGCGAAATCCTCAACAACTTAGTAAGATCCTTTATCTCAAAATGAAAATAAAAAGGACTAGAGATGTTGCTCAGTGGTAGAGCATTCATGGGTTCCATCCCCAGTATCAAACAGAAAAGAAAAAAAAAAAAAAAAGAATTTGTAACTAAAAACTTTCCCACAATAATGGTTTTACTGGTTCAGTTTACTAAATACTTAAGGTTGACAGAATATTATTTTTTTGTAAACTCACCCAAGAAACCAAAAGCATATTTCCCAACTCAGTTAATAAACCCAGCACCATCCTGATGAAGCCAAGGAAAAAGGTAGTCCAGGTAGATAATAAGTAATTGGGTCTGATTAAGAAGATGGGGGCTGGTTGGAAAGGAAATAAATCTAATGCTGATATCTCCAAAGCCCTTTCCCCACCCTCCTCCAACCTGTTGCTAAGGTAACCTGCCCCAGAGATTGTTCCTCCCTACAGGGAGCTGTTAATTAATGCCTCCTGGGCTGCTACCTTCCTGCCTGGATCACTCAACCTGTTGGCCTACCTTTTGGGTCACTTGTCTCCTAAGTAGGATGGGAGAGGAAAGAGACAAGATAAGGGGACAAGGAGAGACCATGAGAACAAAGGAATTCTAAAATGTATAAAAGGGGCAGGACACCCCTACTTCTTTGGATACCCAACTCTGTGACCCCTTCTCTACGGAGAAGACTGTCTCTGTGCTATCCTTTAACCAAAACTTGCTTTCTATACTTGCCTCAGCATTTCTCAGGTGTTAACATCTAGGGAAATGGAACTGGGCACTGATTGATTTTCACCATGGGTGATATCACTGATACCAAAGCCAGACAAAGATATTACAACCAAGACAAACATCCCTCAAGAAGACAGATACCAAAAAAAAAAAAAAAGTATCAAAATTTTAGCAAAATGATAAGTATGTAAAACTAGATACATGGCCAAGTGGGGTTCATCCAAGCAAGGTTAATTTAATATCCTAAACATTTACTCAAACATGATAAAATTAATTAATATAATCCACAGTGCAAAGGAAAACCATCTAATCATTTAAGTTTATGCAAGAAAAGCACTTGACAAATGCCAACATTCATTAATGACAAAGATTCTCAGAAAAATAGGAAAGAAGGGGAGATTTTCAACCAATAAAAGGCATCTATATAAAAACCCACAGTTAATATCATATTTAATGGTAAAAGACTAAATGCTTTCCCTCTGGGAGCAGAAATAAGGAAAAAATATGATTTGTCACCACTTCTCTTCAATATGGTACTGGAGGTTCTGGCCAGCATAATCAAACAAGAAAAAGAAAGAAAACACATCCAGATTTGAAAGGGCAAAGTAAAACTAAATCTGCAGATGATATGGTCATTCATATTTTTAAAAAATTCTCAAAAGCTATAAAAAACTTACTCAAATAAGTGAGTTTAGCAAGAATGTGGAATAAAAAAACAAGATATAAACATATATTTCTATATGATAGAAACAAGAAATCATAAATTAAAAATTTTAAATAACTGTTAAATAAAATTTTAAAATATGAAATATTTAGAGATATGTGTATCAAAAGATGTGCAAGACCTGTACACTGAAAACTACAAAAAATTACAGAAATGAAAAATCTAAATGGGTAGATAAACCATGTTCATGGATCTTGTTATTGTTAAAACATCAGGTTTCCTCCAACTGTCTGATAGACTCATAGCAAGTCCATTCACTATCTTAGCAGGTTTCTCTGTAAAAATTGACAAGTTGATTGTAAATTTATATGAAAATTCCAAGAACATAAAACAGCCAAGCTACTACTTCTTCTTCTTTGGACCTAGGAATTGAACCCAGAGGCACTTTACCACTGAGCAACATCTCCAGCTCTTTTTATTCTTTATTTTGAGACTGGGTCTTGCTAAGTTGCATAGGGCTTCACTAAATTGCTGAAACTGGCTTCAAACTTGTGATTCTCCTGACTCAGGCTCCCCAGTACCTGGGATTACTGGTGTGTACCACTGTGTCCAGTGCCAAAAAAAACTTGCAACTTTATAATAAGAAAACAACCCAACTTCAAAAATGTGCAAAAGATGTGAACAGATGTCACACCAAAAAAACATAGATGTAGCAAATAAACACATGAAATAATTCCTAACAGCATTAGCCACTACAGAAATACAAAGGAAACAACCATGAGATATCACTACACACCCACTAACATAACTAAAATAAAGACTGCATATTAAAGACTGGTAAGGATGAAAAATAACTAATAATGCTCAAAAACTACAGATGGACATATAAAATGTTACAATCAGTTTGGAAGTTTCTGTAAAAATTAAAACATCAGGCCAGGTATGGGGGTGCAAGTCTATAATCCTCGCTATTCAGGTGGTGAGGCAGGAGGATCACAAGTTTGAGGCCAACCAGGGCAAAACTTAGTGAGACCTCATCTCAAAATAAAATAAAAGGGGCTAAGGATGTGACTTAGTGGTGGAATTCCCCTGAACTCAATCCCCAGTACCATAAAAAAATTAAACACCATAACTGACATTCCTAAATATTTGCCAAAGGGAAGCAAAAATATATATGTCTGCAAAAAGATATGTACACAAATGTACGTGCCGGCCTATTTTGTAATAGCCAAAAAATGAAAACAACTCAATGTTTTTCAACCCATGAGCAGATACATAAATCATTATATACTCATTCTGATAACGCATATTTTCATTCTTTTCAGTACAATGCTATTTTATGTATATGACATTTTACAATAAAAGAAAAACCAAGGTAAGATAGGCCATTGTTTCAATTGTTCAAAAACCTAAATTACAGAATACACTTACTGGCACCTGCAGTCCTTGAGTTTTCTTCTTTTTCTTTGACAGTCTCCTGTCCTTGGTTAACATCTTTGCTTTGGCCCACACTGACCCTATCTCTGAGGTTCGTGAATGGCCTGTAAGGAAATTGGTTTTCATGAGAAAGTTAACAGACCATGGGGAGGGGACTATTTGTTTTACACAAAGAGTTGATAATGCATTCAAGAGTCATAGAGTTTTTAAAAGCTGGCAGCAATGTAAAGAACTTAAAACTTTTTTTTTTTTTTAGTACCAGGGATTGAACTCAGGGGCACTTGACCACTGAGCCACATCCCCAGCCCTATTTTGATTTTTGTTTAGAGACAGGGTCTCGCTGAGTTGCTTAACACCTTGATGTTGCTGAGGCTTGGCTCTGAACTTGTGATCCTCCTGCCTCAGCCTCCCGAGCTGCTGGGATTACAGGTGTACGCTACCACACCTGGCAAGACTATTTTTTTTAACGTTTCCTCCTTACTTTTAATCCTATAGATCTTCATCAGTTTCTCCTCCTTATGGAATCTAAAACTATGACTCCTGAAGGGTCTGTCTCTGCGGAGGGGATTGATCCAAAAGGATGTGTTTGGCTGCAGCCATGGTCCCACCACTTCTGAGCAGTCACAGCTCCGGGTCCATCTGGTTGAGTTATCAGACAGGGATCTGCCTGGGATCTGGATCCTGCATTGTTCACTCTGAGCAGAGTCACTAGTACAAGTGGAGGGCAAGCAGGTGTGCCATTTTTTCTTGAAGCTAAACACACCAGTTTCATCACCTTCTGAAAATGCCCAGTTTACATATCCACCTCCAGCTTGCATGCTCTTGGCTTGGGAAGGAAGAGAGGCCATCGACGTGGGTGCAGGTGTGCAACTCAAAGTGGGCGGAACTTGCTGGGCCTTGGCTTGTCTGGCTGGTATCTGAGCAATTGGCTCAATCTGCCCTTTGGGTTCAGCCTCTGCTGCCTGGCTTGAGACAGCTGGGGTCTGCCAAGTCAGATGAACAGGGACCTCATTCTGAGGGACCTGTTCAGTTGCCAGCATATCTGCATCTCCTTCCACAGCTGGTTTGGACAGAGGCAAGACAGCTTCTGCAGAAAAAGGAAGTTGCTTTAGATAAGAAGGGACCTGGAGAAATTGGCCATACTTGGAGTACGCTTGCCTATCAGGGGATACTCCAGAAGCAACTATACTTTTTTCTGTTTCTTGCTCTTCCTGGTCATCCCTTACATTAGAGGCCTCTCTCTGACTGTCTTTAATATCAAAAAGAGTGCCTCTCTGCACTCTTGGGGGTTGTTGGCTTCTAGCTAGGCTCCGCAGCAAGGAAGGGGGCATGCTATAATACTGGTATTTCTTCTCTCCAGGGATCTCCATGCTGCCCAGAAGCTCTGCACAGATGACATTGTTCCAGCTGTGGGGAAGTTTTCTGCGAGTGCAATGCTTTCTGCTGGTCAAGAGAGCCTCATCCTCTTGCAAAGTGTCCACAGCAGAAAGAACCTTTAGAGTATCCACCGTCAGGGCAGAGAGGTCCTGTAGGTGTCCCACTTGGCTGTCCAAAGACAGTAAGGAGTCCTTTATAAAAGACACCTTTTCATTCATTTCTTTCAGTTGGAAGTACATCTCTGTAACCCTAATGGAGGTGAAGAAAAAAAAACAATAAACACATTAAACCAGTGGAAATTTTTCTTGCTTTCTTCCTCTCTTACTCCCATCCTTAGGAGATTGCTAAACCTTAGCTGCTTCCCTAAGTTAAATCTGCCTTTCACTGTCTTCTCTCTCAGCCCAGATGATTACACCACTCCTAGTATTCCTACTATGACCCCAATAAGGAAAAACTTCACATTTGCATTTTTATCTCTGATCTCTTTCTAATATTTCAGAACCACATTTCCAGGTTCCTGCTAGTGATCTCTGCAATTATCTGATCAAGCACTCCATTTTTATTCACTAATATATTCATTAATTTACATGATAAACATGCATCTCCCATGGGCAATCACTGTGCAATTTTGATGGGAAATCTGCAGAAAGAAACCAAATCAATAATCAGATGTGGAACTAGAGAAAGAAAAATAACTAGGGGCAAAAAGAAAAAGAAAAAGAAAAAACTCCAACTGTATGTTAAAACAGACTTTCCAAGTTCCAAACAGAATTCATTTTAGGATACCTACACTGAGAAAAAGTATGAGGCGAATTTTTTAGATTATTTGGAATAATTTAATGTAAAATTATGATGTTTAGCCACTGATTCATATAAAAAGCAGCACAACGTGTCTCAGTTATGAAAGAAAAAAGTAAGTTATATTAAGTATAACAATTTCAAAAAAGGGAGAGAAAGAAAGAAGAAACTGTTGGTCAATATTTATCTGTATATGTCTCTGTAAATATCTCTTATGGAGTTTCATTTTGTGACCCCCCCACCCTCCAAAAAAAAGGTATGTTGAAGTCTTAACCCCTATACCCTAGCACGAAACTCTTATTTTGACACAGGATCCTTAGAGAGGTGATCAAGTTAAAATGAGGCCATTAGGCTGCACCCTCATGCAATATAGCTGATGTCCACATAAAAAGGGTAAATCCTGGGTTGGAGTTGTAGCTCATTGGTAGAGCACTTACCTAGCATACGTGAGGCACTGGGTTCGATCCTCAGCACCACATAAAAATAAATAAAAGAAATAAAAGTATTGTGTCCATCTACAACATATATATATATGAAATCCTGGCAGACACACACACACACACACACACAGAGGGAAAAGGAGGTGGAGGCACATGGGGAGAAGATGGCTATAACCAGAGTGATGCAATACACACAAAGCATCATCCAGAAACACCAGAAACTGAGGCAAGGAGGGACTCTTTCCTAAGACATTAGAGAGAGCATGGTCCTACCACATCTTCATTTTGGACTTCTAGCTTCTAGAAATGTCAGACAATAAATTTCTGTTGATGTAAAACAACAAGTTTTTGGTGCTTTCCTACAGCAGCCCTAGGAAACTAATACAGTTATCAAAGCTTAACAATCAATAAAATAAACTTTAAAAATATATCTAATTTGATTACATAAAAGAAACTTAGATGTGAAAATAACATACAAAATTTTAAAGCAAAAATGAGTGGGGCACGGTGGTGCAAGCCTATAATCGCAGGGGCACAGGAGGCTGAGGCAGGAGAATTGCAAGTTCAAACCCAGCCTCAGCAAAAGCAAGGTGCTAAGCAACTCAGTGAGACCCTGTCTCTAAATAAAATAAAAAATAGGGCTGGAGATGTGGCTCAATGGTTGAGTGTCCCTGAGTTCAACCCCTGATACCACCCCCCAAAAAATTTTTAAAGCAAAAATAAATTTGAAAATTGATATTCTAACAAATATGATAAAGGCATTCATATCCTCCAATAAGTCAAAACATTTGCAAATCATTGAAGGAAAAATACAAAGACTCCAAATAATATGAATAAATAATTTACCAAGTATAAAATGCAAAAGTTAGAAAATATGATGAAATAATCAACCTCACTAGGAAATCAGAGATGAAAATTAAGATGACAATGACTTTATCTACACTGTAACAACATTTGTTTTAACTTAGCAAATTAAAACAACTCAATAGTGACAAACCAATATTGAGATACAATATCTATAAAAAGGCTATAATTTCACGATGCTAAAGCACACAAATACTCATTACATTATGAGATAGCATATTATGTAGCCATTAAAAATCACACTTACGGATGTTGACATCTATAATTGTTTACCTGTTTCTAATGGCAGGGGCCGGGCTGTAGATGTCTGTTATATTCTACATTGTGTGTTTTTAAATTTGGCATGAAATTTTATAAGTAAAGGAATAATAAAAGCTAAAACATATTTACAAAGAATATTTAATTACTTGCAGAACAGATTTTTGATATGGAGGGAAATAAATAGAAAACAATATGGCGTAATCTTAACTGAAAATATATTAGAAGATTTAAAGGGAAAGGGGCCAAAGTTTTTACAGAGAGCTCTGGCTTATTGACAGTGTTTTTTCTTTGTCTTCTTCCCTCATTTTGTTCTTTTATTTGAGGGTAGGGACGAGGGATACAGTTCCAAATTCTCAATGATGAAAATCTTTGATAAACAAATTAAAGTAAAAAACAGCAAGGAAGGAAATATATCCAACAGCTTCACAGCTCATATGACCATCTGCAGTTATTGAAAAAAAAATGATCCTCAGTCTTATGTGGGACAGGGAGAAGCAGAGATCACTCCATGGGGGAGTTTAAACGCTCAGCTGTAGCAAGAAAGTCCCAAAATAGCGTTAGACTCCCTACCTCTAGAACACATCTCAAGGCACAGGGATTGAAAGACCCTCTTCTTCCTGGGAGCTTCGAAGAAAAGAATTAGAGAATCAAGCAGGTGGTCTCTTCCATTCTTATTGTATTCTATGTGGTTAGAACCCTCTCTTTCTTGCTTTTGCTATAGAATTCAACTTCTATAACTCAATAGTGGCTAAATAAATGCTTCCTGACCTTCTGGAACCTGCAAAGTTAGAATTGGCAAGGATGATCACAAAGTGTATGTATATTCCCTTCCAAATATATTTAATTGGAGCCTTCCCACCCAGCACACTGTTTCATCTAATTCAAAAACAGTACAGTCTGAATAGCAGTAATGGAGACTCATTAAGTTCCATTAGCTGCAGCTACATCAAATGGATACAATAGAAACCAGCAACTATTCACAGCAACAGGTAGCAGGCTACAATAGAAACCTGTTAGACAAATAACCTGGTCACCTCAAATCGGGTCTTCTTGCTTTTACAGGTACTTATTTCCTAAAGCACAATGTCCTGTGAAACATATTTTAATTATAATCCTGGACCACCAACTACATTAATTTAATCTAGCCTTTCAGTCATTCTGACACATAAAATAAATTCTTATCACAAAGATTCCTCTTTGCAAAGTCTGAGTGTGAAGGAAAGATGAGGATGGTAACTTTTATTGTGGGCCTTTGGACAGGATATTTTAAAATGAGATAATAACAAGTATAATTATAATCATAATAATCATAATTTCTACCGCATGCTCACCAGGTGCCAAGCATTTTATAAGGTTCTGCACGTACTATTTCATTTCATCCTCATAACAACTCTATGAGGTGGGTGGGACTATTATCCCTTTCACGGAAAAGAGGTTGGTTCACATATCCAGAGTCACAGGGTTGGGCATCAAATTCAGACAATGCAACTCCATTGCCAGAGCATTCAATATAGAACTACTCAGAGACCCATTCAGGATCTAGGCAAGTTTCTTTGCAGGTCCTAGGGTCCCCAACTCTTCCCATGCTGGGGAGTTGTTCACGGATGTTCCTCAATAAGGTTTTGTGGTCAAATAATGATGAGAGGTGTTCAAGCTACAAGTCTACAGTTAAGTCACAATGCACATTATGACAGAGTTTTTACATTTTTTAGGAACCCCAGGATTTCCCAAATATAATGCATGAAACATGCTTAATATGAAAAATATTATTCCACAGAACAGAAAGAAAAAGAAAAGCTAGTTTGCATGACTGAGGTCATCACAGAAGTTGGTGTTCCACATAAGGTGTGCAAGACAGCACACGGCCCTAATGCACGCTCTCGTTCCACGTTCATAACTTATTTCATTCTGGAAGGTTGTAGGTGGTATCTTCTTTAGAGGTAGGCAGACGTGACTGGGCCCCTAATCTCCTTTCTCTCGATCTTCAAACTATGGTTCAGTTACCTCAGAAAATTTTCTTCTCTCTTTCCCACACCTTATTTATGTGCTCCCCAGAAATGACCTCAGCAAGGAGGACAGTGTAAAATTTGTGCTGTTAAAACAACCCCATCAAGAGGGAAAATGGATGAGGTTTTTAAGTTAGAACTTCCTTATTCCTTTTGTTTGCAACAACAAGCACGTGACTCCTACAACTAACTCTCCCAAGAGGCTGGTCTCTTTGTCCAATTCCAACTTGCCCCAGGGCTTCAGATCCATTCATTCAAAGCCTCCTGGACATCTTCAGCTGGATGTGCCCCAAGAATCTCAAGCTCCACAGATCTAAGCTGCTTTTCCCTATACCCTGTTATGCTCTATCTTGGTGGTGCCACCTTTCACCTGACTACCTCTGTGACAGACCGCAGAGTCAGTGATCTTGGATCCCATCCTCTCCATTGGCTCCATCTAGTCCCCACCATGCCTCACGAATTGTCCTTTCTGATTTTTTCTTCACTCTCTCCCACCACCACTACCTGGGCCAGGCTGTGGGACCCATCTTCTGAAGACCTGAAGTTCAATCAGCTACATAAACACATTTACATAAATATGGTATCAATAGAAAAGTATAGAATCATATAAATAGAACTTTTGCCTGTGGTGAGCCATTTAGAAAGTTCATAATATGATTCAGCTTTAAATAAAATTATATTTAAGAATTCACGTCTATCTAAAATAGATGGAAAAATATATGCAGAATTAGATTTAACATTTTGTAGTCGGTTTCTTGTATATTTTATTTTGTTTCATTGGTGTTATTGTTTTGTGGTGTTCTGTTTTGTTTTGCTACCAGGGATTGAACCTGGGACGCTTTACCAATGAGCTACATCCCCAGCTTTTTTTATATTTTATTTTGTATTATATTTTTATTTTTTTATATATAATTTTTTTATATTTTATTATCAGGGTCTTGCTAAGTTGCTAAGGCCTCACTAAGTTGCTGAGGCTGGCTTTGAACTTGCAAAGCTCCTGCCTCAGCCTCCTGAGCCACTGGGATTAAAGGCATGCACCACCACACCTAACTAGTTTCTTATATATTTTTTTTAAATGAAGGAACACAAGAGCAATTCTGTTTTTAAAAATGTATACAGTCACACACAGTCTTCCACATCTTAACACAGGCCAGGCACCTGCAACTGGTAACACACCCGCAATGCCTTGGAGGCCATCAGGTTTCTCAGTATCCACTTTCTCCAAGGCATCTCTCTCTTTTTCCTCAAACCTTTGAATGGTCTCCCAAGAGCACCGTCCTCTCCCCCAAATACACATACCCACAAGTACTCTCAGCCAATGGCCTTGCCTCAAGAGCTGTGTGCCCACACCCTGTTTGCTTCTTCAGGTGCACCAGCCATATTCTCTCCTGTTTCCTTTCCTGGGGGAAAAGCTGGGTCCTCCATTAACCCAGCTTCTCAGGGACTTCCTTACAGCAAACTGCCTCCTCCTTGCTTCTGCAGTTTCTCCCTTGATGGTGCATTTCCAGGACCATATTTATTTATTTTGTTTTCTCCTCATGAAACAAAACACCAGGAGCTCATCATGTCCTTATATTCCATCTCGATTCCCTTCACAGTGAAACTTGTAACAAACGTTGTCTGTAATCGCTGTCTCCAGGACTCCTCAGGCTGCCAGCAACTCCACCACCCAACTGCTGGTCAGGGAGCTGCCTATCTGAGACCCCATGCCTCTTCATAACCACACTGCACTCCACCCCTGGGGACCCAGGTGGCTGTATCTGTGCTCTTTTGGTGGAGTTCATTGTTCCATGAGGTGGTCCTGCCTGGCCCACTCCTCTCATTTCCTTTGGGCTTCTCACAGTGACCCTCCTGAACAAGGCTATCTATAGCAGTCCAACCCAACACTCCCAACTCTGCGAGACCTCATACCACCATCATTTCCCATTCCCTTAAACGGCTTCATTTTTCTTCATAGCTCTTTTACTAATATTAAATTGTGTTTCCTTGCATTTTTTGTTGTTGTTGTCTACTTCTTTCATTTCTTTCATCCCTCCCCCTCTACATACATACACTAGAATGTAAGTCCTCAAAGAGGATAGTCTCTTATTCTCCACTTATTCCTAGAAATTAGAAGATTACCTGATAGAATAGATGCTCAGGAAATACACATTGATTACATAAATTGCATGAGCTAATAAATGATTCAAATTATAGAGAACTCAAACTTCTGGGATTTAAAAGTGGATCTTTCTACTCTTTTAGATATTCTAATAGAATCAGGCTTTGGGAATTTTTAAAAAGATAAACACCTTACCTTTCTGATGTCACTCGGATTCTTTCCTCAAAGCTACAGTTCAGTCCTTCCATCTTCTCATGGAAATATTTCTCCACACACTGTTCTTCAAAATCATGGAGTTTTTTCAGATCTTCCTTACTCAGGTAGAGTTCTGTGGTGATAAATTTTATATGTAAAAAAAGATTATTCTTTCCCTTAATGGAAGCTGATACAGAGTATGCTGTGGTTTGGATACAGCTTGAGTGTGTCTCCCAGAGGATCATGTACTGGAAGCCTGGTGCCCAGTGCAGTGTTGCTGAGGTGGTGAGACCCTTGAGAGATGATCAAACTATGGGGCACCATCCTTGGAAGGGATTAATGTAGATCTCACAGGACCAGTTAGAACAAGCCTGGACCTCCACCCCTTGCCTCCTGTCTTTCCATGTACCTAACCACCTCCATGCATCCCCACCACATGATGTCATCCACCATGTTACAAGATCCTCACGAAAGGCCAACCAGATGGAGCCACCTGATCTTGAATTTTCAGCCTCCAAAGCTACCTACTAAATAGAGATGACCCTTCAACAACGAGGGTTAGAGGCACTGAGGCCCATGCAGTCAAAAATCCACATATAACATTTGACTTTCCAAAAACCTAACTACTAATAGCCTGCAGTTGACAGTCTTACCAAATATATGATTAATTTGTGTTCTGTATGATATATTGTGAAAAAATTTGGAAGAACTGTGAGAGATCACTTTTTACTATGATAAGCAATTTACTGGAAAGATGAACTGCTCGTGTGATAATCAGTGTTTTATGCATTTAAAGTAATAGTTAAAACACTTGAGCTCACCACAACAGGAGTAGGTGGCTATAAGATAATCACAATAATATAGTGTATAGCACAGTTACTGTTATGTAGTTGTGATCTAATGCTGCATCTTTACATTTGTTTAAATTTCCTTGATTGCAAATGGTACCATAACTACTCTGGCACCATAACTGTTCTATAAATTTTAGTTTTTATATAATTTTGTGCATAATTTGTACTAGTAATATTTTGTGTATATTTTAATGTAGTGATAAAATAGACAATTTTCTATACCTATTTTATGTATTCATGACATAACTTTTTCTTCATTTTCTTGATATTTCTACTGTGTAGAAATGTCTTCAAGTTTTTCAGATTGTTGCAAATCTTCAAAAATAAAATCTGCATAAAAGGGGAGCCTTAAAGTACAAACTAGTACAAAGTCAACTGTAAATTTCTTTTCTTTAGAAATAGTTTCAGGTATTTTGCAACAGCAACACACAAAATGGACAAAGGATATGAGATTTTTCTTTCACTTGTATTAAAAATGATAGAACTAGGTTGGGTGTGTAGCTCAGGGGTAGAGAACATGCCTTGCATAGGCAAGCCCCTGGGTTCAATCCCCAGCACCACAAAAATCAACAAACAAATGCTTTTAAAAATAAAAATGATAGCAATGTAGCTTGTATGATAAAAGATTGTCACATTGTATTCTTAATATTAATGGAGAAGTACTACACAAAAGCAGCTGGATACATGACCATTTGTAACTCCACATTATGTACAACCACAAGAATGAGAAACTATACTCCATGTATGTATAATATGTCAAAACACATTCTATTGTCATACATAACTAAAAAGAACAAATAAAAAAATTTTTAAAAAGAAAGAGGTGGAAACACCAGGCTGAGTCTCTCTCTCACTTATTCTTTGAAAATGATTTATATAGAGAACATATTTTCTTTTTTTCCAATTTTTATTCTGATTTGTTACGTATGACATCAGAATGCATTCAATTCATATTACACATATAGAGTACAATTTTTCATATCTCTGGTTGTACACAAAGTATATTCACACCATTCATGTCTTCATACATGTACTTAGGGTAATTATGTCTATCTCATTCCACTGTCGTTCCTACCTCCATTCTCCTTCCTTACCCCTCTCTCCCCTTTGGTCTATCTAGAGTTCATCTAATCTACCCATGCTCCCCTTACCCCAATCCTATTATGAATCAGCATCCTTAAATCAGAAAAAACATCCAGCATTTGTTTTTTTTTGGATTGGCTAACTTCACTTAGCATTATATTCTCCAACTCCATTCATTTACCTGCAAATGCCATGACTTTATTCTCTTTTAATGCTGAATAGTTTTCCATTGTGTATATATGCCATATTTTCATTATCCATTCATCAACTGAAGAGTATCTAGGTTAGTTATACAGTTTAGTTATTGTGAACTGTACTGCAATAAACACAGATGTGGCTGTGTCCCTGTAGTATGCTGTTTTTAAGTCCTTTGGGAATAGAACAAGGAGAGAGATAGGTGGGTCAAATGGTGGTCCCATTCCCAGTTTTCCAAGGAATCTCCATACTGCTTTCTAGATTGACTGCACCAATTTGCAGTCCCACCAGCAATGTGTGAGTGTGCCTTTTTCCCCACATCCTTGCCAACACTTATTGTTGTTTGTATTTTTTATAGCTGCCATTCTGACTGGAGTGAGATAAAATCTTAGAGTTGATGTGATTTGCATTTCTCTAATTGCTAGAGATGTGGAACATTTTTTCATATATTTGTTGATTGATTGTATATCTGAGAAATGTGTCTTCAGGTCCTTGGCCCATTTATTGATTGGGTTATTTGTTTTGGGAGTATTAAAATTTTTAAGTTCTTTATCTTAGAGATTAGTACTCTATCTGATGTGCATGTGATAAAAAATTTGCTCCCAAAATGTAGGCTCTTTAGTCAGCTCACTGATTGTTTCTTTTGCTGAGAAGAAACTTTTTAGTTTGAGCCCATCCCATTTATTGATTCTTGATCTTAATTATTGCACTATAGGAGTCTTATTAAGGAAGTCCAGGTCTAATCCGACATGATGGAGATTTGGGCCTAATTTTTCTTCTATTAGGTGGAGTGTCTCTGGTTTAATTCCTAGGTCTTTGATGCACTTTGAGTTGAGTTTTATGCATGGCAAGAGATACGGGTTTAATTTCATTTTGTTGCGTATGCATTTCCAGTTTTCCCAGCATCTTTTGTTGAAGAAGCTATCTTTTCTCCAATGCATGTTTTTGGCACTTTTATCTAAAATAAGATAACTATAGTTATGTGGGTTTGTCTCTGTGTCCTCTATTCTGTATCATTGGTCTACAAGTCTATTTTGGTGCCAATACTATGCTGGTTTTGTTACTATTGCTCTGTAGTACAGTTTAAGGTGGGATATAGTGATGCCACCTGCTTCACTCTTCTTGCTAAGGATTGCTTTAACTATTCTGGGTCTCTTATTTTTCCATATGAATTTCATGATTGCTTTTTCTATTTCTATGAAGAAGATCATTGGGATCTTAATAGGAATTGCATTAAATCTGCATAGCACTTTTGGTAGTATGGCCATTTTAATAATATTAATTCTGCTTATCCAGGAACATGGGAGATCTTTCCGTTCTCTGAGATCTCCTTCAATTTCTTTCTTTGGTGTTCTGTAGTTTTCATTATACAGGTCTTTCACCTCTGAAGTTAGATTGATTCCCAAATACTTTTCTTTGAGGCTATCATAAAGGGAATAGTTTTCCCGATTTCTCTTTCAGCTAATATACCATTGGTGTATAGAAATGCAATTGATTTGTTGGAGTTGATTTCCTACTGTGATACTTTGCTAAATTTGTTTATGAGTTCTAGAAGCTTTCCAATAGAGTTTTCTAAATATATAATCATGTCATAGGCAAATAGGGATAGTTTGAACTCTTCTTTTCCTATTCATATCCCTTTAATTTCTTTCTTTTGTCTAATTGCTCTGACTACAGTTTCAAGGACTATGTTGAATAGGAGTAGTAAAGGATGGCATCCCTATCTTGTTCCAGTTTTTAGAGGGAATGTTTTCAAATTTTCTCCATTGAGAATGATGTTTGCATTGGGTTTAGCACATGTGGCATTTACCAGGTGGAGATATGTTCTTATTATTCCTTGTTTTTCTAATGTTTTGAGCATGAATGGACGCTGAATTTTGTCAAATGCTTTTCTACATCTATTAAGATAAACATGTGATTCTTGTCTTTAAGTCTATTGATGTGGTGAATTATGTTTATTGATTTCTGTATATACAGGATATACAAAGAACTCAAAAAACTCAACATCAGAAAAATAAATAACCCAATCAATAAATGGGCAAAGGAACTGAACAAACACTTCACAGAAGAAGAAATACAAATGGACAAAAAATAATGAAAAAATTTTCAACATCTCTAGAAATTAGAGAAATGCAAATTAAAAGTATACTGAGCTTCCATCTCACTACCATCCAAATCACAATTATCAAGAATACAAGTAATAAGAAATGTTGGCCAAGATGTGAGGAGAAAGGTACTCTCAGATAATGTTGATGGGGCTTCAAATTGGTACAACCACTATGGAAAGCAGTATGGAGATTCCTTAGAAAATTTGGAATGGAACCACCATTTGACCCAGCTATCCTACTCCTTGTTCTATACCCAAAGGACTTAAAATCAGCATACTACAGTGACCCAGCCACATCAATGTTTATAGAAGTTCAACTCACAATAGCCAAGCTATGGAAACAACCTAGGTGTCCTTCAACAGATGAACGAATAAATAAAATGTGGTATATATACACAATGGAATATTACCCAGCCATAAAGAAGAATGAAATTATGGCATTTGCTGGTAAATGGATGGAAGTGGAGAATCTGATGCTAAGTGAAATAAGCCAGTCCCAAAACACCAAAGGCTAAATATTCTCTCTGATATGTGATGCTAACCCAAAACAAGCAGGGTTGGAAAGGGGAATAACAGAAATCCATTGGATTAAACAAAGGGAAACAAAGGGAAGGGAGAGGTCAGGGAACTAGGAAAGACAGTATAATTAATAGGACATAACTTTCCTAGCCTTATATTTGCATACGCAACCAGGGTAACTCATATCATGTACAAACACAAGAGTAGTATCCTAAACAGAGCAAGTTATACTCTATGTATATATAAAATTACATATACAAAATACATTCTACTGTCATGTGTAACTAAAAAGAAGAGATTTTTACAGAGAATCCTTTACTATGTACCACATACTATGTGAAAACTGGGAAAGAAGGTAAATGGTTCAGAAAAAAATAACACTCTCACAGGCCTTTCCTGTAGATGGCAAAGGAACATAGTAGAAGCAGAAGGAAGGAAGTCTGAAAGAATAGTTAGTTTTCACTTCTCTAACTTTTCATATGAGGTAATACATGCTGATTGCAGAGCCTTTAAGAAATCTAAATAAGCAAATGTTAAAAAAAAAATCCTAATTGCACCACTCAGAAATAACCATGTTAATATTTGGGACTATATCATTTTTATCTTTCATTTTATCTCCGTGTTATGTAGTCTTATATAATAAATATACAGGCTATAGAAAATTTTTAAAAAAAAACTGTCCTGAGGTGAGTCTTTGCTGTGGACTCCAGAAGCAAACTATTAAAATTGCAATTTCAGAGATGGATGCACCTTGCAAATGTGGAGCATTCCTACGACTATCCGCCAGGTGTCACTGCTGCCCTGTGTGTAAATGTCTCTATCCTCCATACAAAGAATCAGAAGTAACTCCATGAAAATGTTCCAGAGCTCGGGATCAAAGTCACATTCAATTGAAAAGTTTACTTGAGTTTTTTAAAGGAATTGTCCTGTAAGCCATGATAACAGTAAGCCCAGGAAAGCCTCTTTTATAGGACACCAGAAAGTCTGGGCAAAGCCTAACCAATTCCAGAATCTCTTCACTGGTTCACACCCTATTAGGTTGCAGTGGTTCTGTGGCCAATGCCTGAGATGTCTCTCTATTAGAAGCCTAAAATTTACAGTATAATTATAAGTCTCCAACTTAATTTCAGTTGTGCCTTGGCTTCATTCTAAAAGCTAAATCTATTGGGAAGAAATTTTTTAAAAAATCTTCAAAGTGACTCTTGAAGGAAGAAAGTACTTCACAGAACCAACTACAACTAGCAAAAGAGTATGATGACCTTTCAACCCCATAATAACATTGTAGGGGACAATATGGCCCCCTATTAATATAAATAGTCCACTATCCCTTATCTGCAATATAATTCAAAATTTTTCTTTTTTAGTTTTAGAAAAGTAACATGGTATATACATTATAAATAATGTGAACTCCTTAGTTCAGGCTAGAACATTCCCCAAAATCAAAACATTACTATTTCTACAATAAAATCAATGAATAATAATACTGCAGTTCCCTCTTCTGGTCCTTTTCTGGCCAAATGAATTTTCCCCAGTTTATTAAAAAAATTAAGACTTTCAGTTTTCAGAAGTATTCTGGATTAAGGAATTGGGATAAAGTATCGTGACTTTATGTCACTGACTGCTATGTGTAGGAATTAACCTAGAAATGGACCTGCTACCAACTGTGGGATTTTTTGACAGGCACCATAGAGGGTCTGTACAGCACAATGGACAATGTTCTCTTAGGACAGTGAGTGGGCTGTCATATCATAGTCATGATTTGGCAAAGAAGGGTAGAGGGTGTGGTTCAGTGATAGAGTGCTTTTTACACATGCTGGAAGGCCTGGGTTCAATCCCCAGCACCATGAAAAGAAAAAAAGAATTTAATTAGACTAAACAATTAAACAAGATGAACTAGAAAAATGTCCAAATATGTAGATTTGCACTCTAGAAGAACAAAAAGTGAGAACCCATAATTCCATATTTCTGCATCCTGAATTGAAGTTTTTAAAAATTAGAAATATCCCTTGCAGAACTCCTTTCATCCTCCACAGATGACAGAACCAGAGACCCAGAACTCTAGTTAATCAGTTAAGCAAAGCCTTGCTTCTGTATTTTCCTTCGACCCCAAGGCCTTCTGGAATGGCTTTCTATTTAAATTCCACCTTCCATAACAGGGAAATGAGTAAGGATCAGGTGACGACTCCCTAGGAGTTTCTTCAGTGAGCTACCAGGTCAGCAGGGAAAACACAGGTTCCAGATAACAGAAAGCTTTTCCACATTCAAACACTGATTCTGTCCCTACCTGTTCCTTTCTTTCAACGTATCACTTATCTTGGCAAAGGGCCACAAACGAGGTCAATGTATTTATCTACACCAGGTACACCCGCTGACAGTCTATTGTTAATTAACTCTGTCTTTCATCCTGGGCCCTTGATTTTAATTCTCAGTGCTCCAATGTGTCTTCACCATGGACCTCCACCCTGTACTCTCTTCCTTCCTCCTGCCCCACCAATAAAAACTTACTTAATCCAACGTCACCCTCATCTTGATCATGTGGAGCTCGGTGACAACACAGACCGCGGAGGAGGAGGCCCAGGTGGCTGAGCAGGATGAAAGGTGGGGGCAGCCAGGGCTTCTCATGGTACGTCATGATGTAGCGATAGCGATTGTATTTCCATAGCTTATTTGAAATGGATTTCATATCTACGTACACATTGCTGTAAGTTGTAGAAAGAGAGGAACAAGGTTTTAATGTGGGATCCCAAAACAACAGCAGTTAGATTCTTTCTTTAGAGTACAATTTTTCTGATCCTCCTTTTCTACCTCTTTTTTATAGGTCACTTTGGATTTTCCCTTAAATTACATCAGTTATAATAGGAAGACAGTAAATATTGACATTATAAAACTCAAGATGGAAATAATGGTGAATGGTAATTATTCAAAACAACATATGAGCTTTGATTACTTAAGTGTATGATTTGGGGGGAGAGTATGATGGAATATCCACCTTAGCATTTTGCTTGAACTAACAAAATTTAACAGCAGAGTTAAATTTGAGTAGAGTGGCTCAATTTAGCAAATAAAAGCACAGGCAAACTAAACTTGAGCAATGATAAGGAGAAGGAATTGGAACTATCCTGGGAAAAGCCAACATCAGATAATGGGAGAAGTTTCATAGGATGCATCCAGTGAACAACCCACACATAGGTGGCTGGGTTGGCACAGTGGATCTCAAAGTGCAGCCACTGAACCAGCAGCATCTCATCACCTGAGAACATGCCAGAGTTGAAAATCCTTAGGCCCCATTCCAGAACTACTGAATTAGAAACTCATTTGAGTGGTGAGAACCTCTCCATTACAAATTGTTGGTCCAAACATGACTATTGCCTGTCCACCAGCAGATGGCGACATTCATAGTGTATTTCAGATACTTTAATAATTGCTATAATTGCCTTAAAGGGCCCCTGAACAAGTGGTCTGATCTGGGGGTCAGTCATCTTGTTTGGTCCTCAGTGTGTTCATCTCTAAAATTAGAATATAGGTCCATGTGAGGATTTCTCAGCCTCTCTTTTGATACCCAATATGGTGGGGAGGGCAGGAGCTGGGGGTGCGGGGTACCAGGGATTGAACTCAGGGGCACTCGGCCTCAGAGCCACATCCCCAGCCCTATGTTATAATTTTATTTATAGACAGGGTTTCACTGAGTTGCTTAGCACCTCATTGTTGATGGGGCTGGCTTTGAACTCACAATCCTCCTGTCTCAGCCACCTGAGCTGCTGGGATTTCTGGTGTGTGCCACAGTGCCCACTGACACCCAACATGTTTGAGAAACAAAAATCTTACATCCTATTTTAATATTATATGAGATACCAAAAATAGCTATAGTATACCTAAATATCAATAAATGTAGTATGGTCAAAACAGCCAGACTAAGAGAGATGACAGTTAACACATAGTCTTGTTACAATTGGGAAGATATGTCCTCTATACCCAGGTGCAAAACCAACATTCACTTTGGGGGAGATATGATTTATTTTTGCCTACCTCCACCCTCTACCTTCTCTACTTTTTTTTTTAACTTAGCTTCCATGCACTGATTTTCTTTTTCTTATCTTTCTTCAGTGAGATAATCAATGAATCAAATACCCAGCAGAGTGCCTGGCATATAAGAGGCATTCAGAAAATACCAGCCTTTTGCCAATGCTTCACTAGTATGTTTTCATTCATAAAGCATCTACTAAATAAGCAGACGCTCTTTTCTGTGTTTGGGATAAATTCATGAGCAAAAAAATCTAGAAAAAAATATTTCTTTTTGTGGTGTAGAGGAGCTGAATAACAGAATAACATGATAAATAAATAAAGCATAAACTAGATTATGTCTATATTACATGTGAACATTAAAGGCGGGGGGCACAAGACATGCCAAGGATATGGAAGAGTAAAGAGGGCTTAACTTTGAACTGTAATGCTCAAGTGAGGCCTAGCAGGGCATGAGGGAATGAGCCACATGTATAAGTGTTGGGGGAACATTCCCGAGGGAACAGAAGTGTGAATGTATCTGTGTTGTTTGAAAACCTGAGAGCAGCCAGTATGTTTGCAGAATGCTATGATTTGGTATGAGGTGCCTTCCTTGAAGCCCCTTTCCCTTTATTTGTCTGTTTCCTGCCCACCATGAACAGAGCAGCTTTACTCTTCCACACTTTTCTGCCATGATGTTCTACCTCACCATGGGCCCAGAGGTATTCAGTCAGCCCACCATGTACTGAACCACTGAAACCATTAAGACAAAATAAACTTTCCTTTCTTTAAGTTGTTCTTGTCAGGTATTTTGTGGCAAACAAGCTGACTAAAACAGAAATGAGTTAAAGGAAAAGTGGGTTGAAGGATGATTTGAGAAGAACAGAAGCCAAATCACATGGGCCATATGGGTCATTGAAGGGATTTTGATTTTTGCTCAAAGGAAAACTGGAAGCCACTCAAGGGTCTGGAGCAGAGGAGTGACCTCATCTGACATATGTTTTTAAGGGGTTTTAATTGAGCTACTGTGTTAAGAACAGAATAGAGGAGCCAAAGACTGAAGCAGAAAATTAAATGAGGAGGCTCTATGGTAAGAGCAGGGTAGTGAGAGGTGGTCAAACAGGTAAGGGCTGACTCAATCTCAGTTTCTAACAGTTTAGAGACAGAGAAAACAACAGTCATTGAAAATGACTCCAGCAGGCTTCTGAACAGCTGAAAAGATGGTGTTCCAAAAGAAACTCATGTTCTTCCCCACAGATTTGCAATCAATAGCAATAGAGTAAGTATACACTGAGAAAGAGAGGAATCAAGAGTCTGGACAGTTTAAATTTAAAAGAAACTACTACATTTCTGACTAGTGATGGAAGAGGACAGTTAAATCTACCTGACTGGAGTATAAGAAGAGCTGGGCTAGAGATATAAAGTGGAATATCAAGATATACAGGAACTGAACAAGATCACAATAAATAAATACATACATAAAGGAAAAGCAGAGACACAAAGATGATCCATAAAAAGGAGATGTAGATAAAGTGAAAAGTAAGAGAGAAGAAAAGACAGAACGAGATATTCTGAAACCCATGGGTAAAAGGTGCATTAAGAACTCCTTAATTAAGGACCCATAAACTATTGCTCTTTCATGAACCTGACTCTCTTAATCACAACTCAAGATCTCTTCCCAGGATGCTCTCAGTACACTTTCTCTCTATTGATAATGATTCATTGCCTCACATGATCTGCTCCTTCCTACCAGGATTTTCGTGCCTATGCTTTAAAGCCACAGTAAATAAAACACGAAACACAAAAACAGAGGTAATATTCTCAACATACAAGTAAATCTCCTCTACATGCTTGTCCCCAGCTTATATTTAAATAAAACAAGCAAATATAATTAAAATCACCTACTTGAAGAAGGCAATCAACAGGTTCACCATGATGATGTATTGCACGAAGAGGTAGACAGCTTGCAGGAACGGAGTAAGAAAAGCACCCGGAGGGCAAGTCGGCTGGCTTGAACAAACTACACACGGAGAATGTAAATGAGCAAGAGAGATGATCAACCACAGTCCCAAAACCCTCCCCAGACACTGAGCACTTGAACTTTGCAAAATGCCAAACTTTATGTACTTCTTAGATTCAGATAAGTACTCTCCAGATTATTTTTTTTAACTGAGTATCTCTGAAGGTTCAATTTCTGCATGTTGGCCAAATCCCCTATGTACCATCTATCTCTGAAGCGTAGACTTCTCCATACATCATCCAGTATGGCTCAAACACAACATCTCGAGCGAGGCTCCAAGACGGAGGCTCCTTTGGCGAAAGGATGGCTTTGCGCGCCACTCCAAAGCTCAGCAAGACGATGGCCATCATGATGACAATGTAAAACATGTTTGCTGCCTGCAAAATAGCACAGCTCAACTGGAATTTTACCACAGATTTGAAATTTAAAAAAAAATAAATACTAGCAGCCATCATAATTACATTTATCAATAACATTGTCTAGTCCTTAACTAAAATGCCCTACTCTATAAACAGCTGGATTTTCTTTGGCAAATTATTTCCTTTTCTCTGCACAGTATGTGTTTCAAGTCAAACTGATCTATGGAACCACACAAATATGCTGAGTAGAGAATACATGCTTCTTTTTTTAAACAGTAATAAATATAAAATGTGAGCAGCTTTTAGTTAATATCCAACTTTTTGTTTTGTTTTGTGATACTAGAGATTTAACCTTAGGGGACTTTACCACTGAGTACATTCCCAGCCCTTTTTATTTTTTATTTTGAAACAGGGTCTTGCTAAGTTGCCCAGGCTGGACTCAAACTTGTAATACTCCTGCCTCAGACTCAGTAGCTGGGATTACAGGTGTACCACTGCACCTGGATGCTTTCCCACACTTCTTATTTCACTGGTATTAGGCTGGGGCCATGAGACCCATTCTAGCCCACAGGCTGTGGAGTGACAGACTTGGGTCACCTCCTGTTCGGAGGTGTAAAAAGCCATTAGATTCTCTATCCCTGTCATTCTCTGCTATGGGAAACCTTAGAAGCCACAAATGGGATATGACTATGCCACAAAACGGAGAGGTTCTGTACCCCCTGAGTGACTGCATAGAGACCCATGACCTTGTACTAAGACATTGAGATATACTAGTTACATCATACAGTCCATTAATAAATGCCAGTGTCACCAAGACTAGAGAAAACAATGAAAAGTAAGAAAAATCTGTCTCTGGACTCCCGCAGGTTCTCCCTTCTCTGTCACCTTCCTGTGTTTCAGCACTACTCCTACTCTCCAGAACTTGCCCTTCCCCGTCAGCAAGTGGTCTAGAAGGAAAAACAATAATAATGGTCTTGGGTATGTGCCAAAAGTCAGATGGAGAAACTGACACAACTATACGGCAAGCTCAGATGACAGACGGAGCCAGGTGGCCCACTTTGGGATCCTGGCTCCCCTACACATGTTCTTGAGTTTACTTAACCTCCATTTCCTTGTATGTAAAATGTGGCTAATAATTATACTTGTCCCATAAAGTTGTTATGACAACTAGAAAGTTCATATACACAAGGTATTCAGTACAGTGTGTGGCCCATAGTAAGCACTATATTTGAGTGTGGTAAGGGTGAGTGATAAATGACTATTAAGATTTCAGCAGAAAATATTCTTGGTGGTAGCCTCACACAAATCTAACACATGAAATTATTGTGCTCCAAGACTAATTTGACTCAATTCCATATTAACCAAAGGAGTATCTGGATCAATGACCCAATGTGTCATCCTTCATATTAAATCATTCATATGGTGGAGAGAGAGAAGGGGAGGAGAGGGGAGGGGAGGGGAGGGGGGATAGTGGAGAATGGGATAGACAGCAGAATACATCAGTCACTAGAAAGGCAATTTGTAAATCAATGGAAATGTAACTGATGTGACACAGCAATCTGTATACGGGGTAAAAATGGGAGTTCATAACCCACTTGAATCAATCTGTGAAATATGGTATATTAAGAACTATGTAATGTTTTGAACAACCAACAATAAAATAAAAAAAATCATTCATATTAAATATGAATTTGTGGTTATATAGAAAATAGTGATGAAATGATCTGTCTGTGTTTCTAGAACTAATCCCCAAAGTTAAACTATTGTATATGAACCATGAAATTAGGCAGAACCATTAACAAAGAACACTTGCATATAGAAACCAGACTGTACTCACCATTTTTGCAATCATAGTCACATATGGACCTGCATGTTGATTCACAGCAAAGAAGTCCATGAGCCGTGAGAACCAGAATATGATGTCTATGCAGTAGATTAGTCTTCCTGCTGTGTGAAAAGGAGGGCTACCCAACCGAAGGCCAAAACCAACTGAAAACAGGCCAATGGCCACAGTTTCCATTAAGTTCCAGTACTCACTAATCCATACCTTCACCTTTTGAGTAATCTTCCCAGGTTCTGAAATACAGATCTAAAGAAGAAAGAAAGGGAAATTTTAAAAAAATGAGGCAGAAGGGTGGGGGTGCAGCTCAATAGTAGAGTGCTTGCCTAGCATGCAGAAGGTCCTGGGTTCAATCTTTTTTTGCACTGCCAAACCTAACATCACACAGGGATTTGAGACAAAAGTTATTCTAGGTAAAAAAATTATTAAACATGGGGCTGGGATTGTGTCTCAGTGGTAGAGCACTTGCCTAGCATGAGCGGGATCTGGGTTCAATCCTCAGCATCACATTAAAAAAAAAAAAAAGGCATTATGTTGTATCCATCTATACCTAAAAAATAAATATTAAAAAAATGATTAAACAATTCTATAAATATATTTTAATGCTTGTTAATTAAAATTAATTAAAAATTAAATTAATAATGTTAGCATTAATACTAGTTAAATGAAACTCCCCTAGAAATTTTTTAAAAAAGGAAAATAGTACTTTTCTAGCTTTCATTAATCCAAAACTAAGATGAGAAGCACCAAGACAATTTAAAACTCAGTATTGGGCTGGAGATGTGTCTCAAGCGTTAACACGCTCTCCTGGCATGCACGGGGCGCTGGGTTCGATCCTCAGCACCACATAAAAATAAAATAAAGATATTGCATCCACCAAAAACTGAAAAATAAATATTAAAAAATTCTCTCTCTCTCTCTCTCTCTCTCTCTCTCTCTCTCTCTCTCTCTCTCTCTCTCTCTCTCTTTCTCTCTCTCTTTAAAAAAAAATAGAAATAAAACTCAGTATTGCAATGGATCCACATCACTGATTCCACTCCATGAGATCAACAGAATGCAAAGAATACTGGATTAAAACCAAAAAATCTAGTCCTACCACAGAAATTTAGCGAATTGTTAACAAACTAGTAGGAATATTATATTGGAGCTTACTATCATAAGAAATCACCCTTGAAATACTTTACAAACTGAAATGTAAAAGCAAACATGTTCTCCCTGAATCCTAAAAAATTCAAATGTTTCTATAATGAATTGTTTGCTATAACCTTTGAACACCACATAACTAGTAGGCAATATAGGTATAATTACTAAAAATACATAGTATTATTATATATTATAGTATTATTATTATAGTTATTAATATTATTATAATTAATTACATATTATTATATGTGATTATTATTATACTTAGTATTTAATGTTGCTCAAATGGTAATAGGACAAAATAAATGTATGTAAGTGCATAGACAAAGAAATACATACACAATGACATCTAAAACAGTCTAACTATTTGTGATTGTAGCTATAACTGCAAACGAATGTTAATTTTTAAGTGACTCAGTGCAAACTAGAAATGAAAGCTTGTTTGCTTTGTTTCTTAGACTACTTGCAATGAGTCTAATGGGATTTTTACCTTCAATTTTCAAAGTTGTTTAGTAGGAACTTTCAAATGCTGTAAATGAATTCCTTATGTATTCTGCAACTTCAGCCTTTACGTACCACTCTGTCATGTAAAATTGATAACACGTAGATAATGCTAGGCCATAAAAAATCAATCCCACAAAAAATATGCACTTCATGGAAATCAAATACTTGGAGGGTTAATAACAATTAGATGCATAACCTGTCTATTCTAGGACTTACAAACATACTAAGTCCTTAAGAGATAAGTGCTTCAGAGATAACTGCTTCCAAAGTCCAGTAACCAGCAGAAAGTATTTGATAAGGATGAAGGGTTAAAATCGGGGAATTTTCCCCCAAGGATCTTCTTGGAGCATGCAAATCAGTATCAGAATATTCTCTCTCCCACCCTCAGCTGTCCCTTTACATCACCAGACTTGAGAACAACTCTACCAGAGGTAAGCAGAGGACAAGAAATTATCCCCCATTTGATTCAAATGTATGATATGTCAAGATCATTACGAGCAACTAATAAAAAAAAAATAGAAGGAAAACTCACCTCCCTGACTTTCTCAATAGCATTGGTGAAGATGTAAATGATAACAAGCCACTCTTGCACGCTGGGTTGGGGCTGCATCTCCACCAACACAGTGTAAGTGAACAGCATGAGGAATGCCAGATATGCCATCTGTGAGGGGACACACATTCCCTGGATGTGAGTGCCAGCAGTCATGGAGGATGCCAACCAGACACACAGAGAGTCCAGAAGAAACACGGCCATGAATTTCAACATGATAACACAAAAACACATGGGGGGCCACCTTCAGATTATTGGTGACCTAATATCAAGGAAATCACAAGAATCTATGGTTTTCTAGTCTAAAATTTGGTGGCAGAAATGAAAATCACTGTTCTCAGATGCATGGAAGAGGATACTGTCTCATCCTGTTTACTTCACACTGGAATTTCCAGTACCCAGCACATTCCAATGTGGATACTAGCAGACTAACAGCAAGCCAGAGAAGAATCTCATGGCTCCCTTCAATTTAAACATCGACAGTATGTCTGCCAAATGTGTCCGATGAGCAACATCAGTGGATTGTGACATTTACTACACTGGGAATATTAATTTATGTTGATTAAAACATTGTGGTTGATAGAAAAGTTTGCCCAACTGTAATCCCTTGTAACTATGGACTGTTTGTGGCTTATCAGCACTCAGAACGATGTCTGACACATGGTAGACATTCAATCCATGTTACATATTATACCTAGATTTCTAATCTCTTCAATGAATTAAAACATAATAAACACATGCATAAATATACATAGTGAGTAACAGCGTTGTAATCTTATTTAGTATCTTATCTTCTTAAGATTTATACGCAGAAGCAGATTAGCTGGGCACACACATTGGAACTGAGACAAATCTTAATAAATTATCCACCAGAAAGGCTTTACCAATTTACATTGTCACCAACGAGTTATGAATCATGCAGTTGTTTAAACAGCTTTGGAGAGAAGACACAGCACTTGCTGACCCATACTTATTTCTAAAAATCCTAAATCCACAGAGAGAAAAATGTCTGTTTTGTTCTCACAAGAAATATTAGTTTAACCTTGATCCTTATTTTTCATGCCTTTTTGAATTCTAAGTTGGTAAGTCTGGTTCTAAGTCTGGTTCTAAGTCTAGTTCTGTACAGGTAACAAAGAAAATGGCTTAAACCATTTCTGACTTCACTAGAATGATATTATTTACAGAAGGTGGCATTTGTGGGTAGCCACTATAGATTTAACTGCCTGTAAGTTAAGGAACTATAGAACAGAATCATATAAAAAAGTTAAGGTAAAGTTAACTAATTCTATACTTGTCTTATGTCTCAATGACTACTCTTATGACTTCCTAGGGACATAATTTAAATAAATTTATTCTACCAAAGCAGTTATATTTTTTTTTTGCATTTTCATCATTGATTTCATAGTAACCAGAAAATTAATCCCTTAATTTTTATTCGAGGGTGTATTTTTATTCATACATTATTTATATTTTCATCCATTTGTCTATACTTCCTTTGTATTAATACTGCCTATCCCCTGCTTTATTTTTGAATAATTTATATAATTTAATATATAATTAATATTATTATATATAATTTAATATATATCATTTATCATTTAATAATCAGAAATAGTATCCTCTACTCAACTGCAAGCTTCTGGAGGTCAGTGACTATGTTTGACAACCTGCTTTCCACCTACCTCTCGTGCTTAATACTGTGCTTCAGAAAGAACAATAAGCTTTCAGTTAAATGTAATTGAATGGTTTTGACCTTATGTCATCTTCAGCCATAATACTTTTTCTTCTAACATGTAGGTATGACTATATGAACATAACAGATTTACAAACAAAAAGACAACAAATGCGTCCAACAAATATATACTGAGCTTGAACTTAATATACGGAGCACAAGTTCCTCTAATTAAGAACAGGTTGGGTTCTTATCCGCTATTTTCAGTCCATTTGCTCATTAGTCTAGAGTGACCTTTTACAAGGCTGCAAGCAACCCAAGTATTCACCTCTAGGCAAAACAAGGCTGATCTAAACCTCTCTAGTTACTTATGGTTTTGCTTTTGACTCTTTTTGTTTCTTTCCAATATGAAAAATGTGATCTAAAAAATGTTTACATTTTTGCTTTTACATCACATTTGCAGCAAGATGCAGTACAGCACACACAGCGGAGTCCAGAAATGCGGAGCCAAGACTCAAACACTAGAGTGCACTGCTTGCACCATCTGTTATGGTGGGCAGATCCAGATGACTCGGATCTACTGCTCAGCTTTCCTCCACCCTCTAAAAGCCTTCGAGGTTGGAAATTTCTAAGGAAAGAAACATGCAGATATTTAGAGTCTTTTGGGATTAACTCTTTTCTCAATAATGGTACTACTCTCAGCACATGGCAAAGTGGTGTATGCATGTAATCCCAGTGGCTCAGGAGGCTGAGACAGGAGGATCAAGTTCAAAGCCAGTCTAAGCAATTTAGCAAGACCCTAAGCAAATCAGCAAGAGCCTGTCTCAAAATAAAATATAAAGAAGGGCTGGGATGTGGCTCAATGGTAAAGTGCCCCTTGACTCAATTCCTGGTACCAAAAAAAAAAAAAAAAAAAAAAAAAGAAAACTCTCAGGGCTCCTACTGGCTTCTCAAATATTTTTTTTGCAAATTCAAAAAAGTAGTGAAACCATATCCTTTAAAGTGAGATTTGATTTTTAGAAACTGATAAAAGTCTTTCAGAGTTAGATATTTATTCAATAAATATATGAAATAAGTGTGTGGTTAGCCAAGTACATATTGTGAAATATAACTCATTTAGATAAATATCTTTTAATAGTCACACTTCAAATGTTTAAGAAATACAAAACCTTGGCCAAGAACATTTTAAGTATAACTAAGCATTAGAAAAATAAATGCTACTAACAATGTGAAAGCACTCAATACATTTAAGGTATAGTTCACACTTTCTCTGAGTCTCTGCTATCTATAATAGAGTTGATATTTGATGGCACAATTCAGATTCTAAACTTTTTATTATCCTCTGCATGCTGTTGAAGACAAAAACAAACACTTGTATTTTTGTCTATGTCACACAAACAATTACTATTAATATTAATAGCATTCCTACAAAGAAAAGCTTGATTCAACTGCTGATTTTTCTTGCCCCACATGGGAAAAGAATCCACTTAATCCTACAGACACTGCTGTTAATCTTGTTGTTTCTCAAAGCTCCAAATGCTCAGTTCCATCTGTGCTAACTCCAAACTCTCTAAGCAAGAAGAATACACATGCTCTCAAATTCCCAAAATCTACTCTGGCTTCCCATGTCCTCTCCAATCCTCTTTGCTGTCTCCTTTGTCTTTTTTTTTTCCCTGCATTTCTATACTTTTATCCCAAGTTGGAAAATCAGGTACGTCAGTGTCCACTTTACCATGAGCTCCTAATGGTCATTAATACTATTTATACTGCTGTAGTGAAACCAACCGTGTAAAACCAAAACTTCACAATGGGAGCGCTGTAGAACTCATAGACTTTCCTAGTCCAAGGAAGGCTTTTGGGCCCATTTGTTAAATCGAAGTGCTGATTTTCATCCACTTTCTCATCAGGGCCCCTCTCCAAATCACAGTATTTCTGTAAAATAAAAAAACAATTTTCAGGGTGCAATTCAGTGGTAGAGCTCATGCTTTGCTTCTATGAGACCTTGAGTTCAACCCTCAGCACTTCCACCAAAATAATTAATAATAATAATAAATCATTTTTGCAGGCAGCTTAACTCAAATGTTGACAGGTGTGGACACCCAAAACATCGTAAATGATATATTATAAATGAATTGTCCAAATTATAGCCTTAGCCTTAAAGAGAGAAAACTGCATATATTGCATAAATCTTTGACCAGGTAAGGAACATAGAATATTTCTGAAATGCAAACTGAATTTCTAATAATCAAACCCAAAGTAAGAATAGTTCTAAGGAATTACAAATGTTCGCTGTTCCTGTTCTGATTAATCTCCTTTAGCAGTAATTTTGGAACTTCCTGGTAAAAGCAATAGCATGTTACATTTATTTCCTTAATACAAGAGAACAAAATGGACATGAAATCAATAATGCCTCTACTCCAGATCATGGGAAGTCAGCCACAGTGTTCATTTAGGATTCTGACCTCTGGCAGCTTTCCAAGTATTTAGAGCTGAGACGCTCTTAGCCTGGAGTTCACGGGCCCTCTGCTCAGGAGTTCCTTGGAAACCCTGCAACTATATGCAGGTATTTGTGTTGTATGTGCATATTTTTTTTTTTTAGGAAAAGAATTAAACCTTTCATCAGCTTCTTAAAAATTATATGTCAGCCCAAAAGCAGTAACCTTTGTAGGTGATGAGCATGAGAACCTGTGTGGCAGAGCACGATCACCTGAGTGTGACCACACCCATGCCCACAGAGAGCAGGCTTTTGAAAAAGGAAACATGAGAAACGATATGAAAACAAAAAAGCACCTGTAGCCTAATTGTCATGATGAAGGAGAATGTAAAAGCAAAAGTGAAGCAAGAGAGCTATACCCTACTTTATTTCTATGGGACTTTAATTTTTACTGGGAAATGCATTCATTTCATAATTTTAAAGTAATACTAAAAGAAAAGAAAGGAATATTCTCTGCTACTTCTCACCCTGACCCATTCCTTCAACCTAGTCACAAAAGTTCCTTCCCTAATGTCTATCCTGCAAGGTTAGCAAGATTTTTCAAGCTTAAGAAATGAATCAAATTTTGTTTGAATTGTTTACAGAACAGCAGAAATGTAATTTTCAAGGCCTTGGGCATCCAGATGGGTTATCTTTAGTGCCTGTTTGATTGTTCAGTTTCCTTCACTTTGTGCAGTGGAATTGAGGTTATGACTTAGAGATGTGGGAACTGACCCGGTTCTTAACAGGTTTGAACAAGCCTCGAGTGAAAATGGCTGAAAACCAATTAGAAAAGTCATCATTGACTGAGATTTTAATGACACCAATACCACTTCAGAAAGACCCCAGAAATCAATTTAAGTAATGATCTTTCTATCGAATGACTTCTCTTATTTTTTCTAAGAGTGTTTCATTAGACCTGAATTACTCCTGACAATTTAGAATGGACTATAAAGTATATAAAGTGACAATTGAGCCTATTTCTGAGTTGTCAAAAACAAATGCCATCAGAAAGACAATATGGGACTTCTGTTCATGACTTCTGTTTTTTTCTTTAGAAGAAGGCAGAGAGAAAAATACTTGGCTTAGTTAACTTGTTCATTCCATTCAAATCTCTCTCTCTCTCTCCCTCCCTCCCTCTTCCCTCCCTCCTTCCCTCCTTCTCTCTGCCTCCCTCCCTCTCTCTGTTCCTCTCCTCCACTCTCTTTCTCTCTAATACCAGCAAGTACACAAAATAAAATTACAACAACAACACTCAACCCTGATACAGGTAGAATAGATTTTTCAACTTGCTTAATTTTTTTCAATTGCTATTTATCAACCTAAGACTGAGTTCATCTCTCCTGTTCCAAACCTACTCCATTTTCATTCATTCCTGCGTCCCTTTCAAGGCTCCTTGTGTACCCACCAATTTCTCAATCACATTTGCCATTTCCTTTAACCCATTCCCCATGCTCAATTGACTCTTCATTAAAATCTGTTGTTTCCTCTCCAAATCTATTGCTACTGATCCTGGATAATGCCCTTATTACTTCTCACAGGAATGTTTTTCCTGACCCATGTTCTCCCTGCCTTCATCCCTTGGTGTTAAACCATCCTATGCACTGCAGGCAGCATAATTTTCCTACTAGTCATACACATTCACTGGTTCTCCAATGATTAAAATGGAATTCATAGAGTAGAGCAAGCAGATCTGGAGGAGGATGGAGGGGAGGAAGAGGGAAGGTGCTGAGGAATGAAAGTAACCAAATTATGTGCATGAATGAACATGCATAATGAATGCCACTGACATGTATAATTAGAAAATGTATAATAAAGACATAACTCTTTCCTTCATAGGGCATACAAGAATCTCTACAATTTAACCTCAACCTATTTTTCCAGCCATGCCTACAGATCCTTCCATGCCTACATATCCTCCATAACAAACAATGGCACTTGTGAAGCTCGCTGATGCCTTGTTATTTCCTGTCTCTGTGCCACTTCCTGTTGTCATGCTCTTTTCCCTTTCCACATCTTCAAGTCTCAACTCAAACATCACGTCTATCATGAAGCTATCACCAACCCCTAACCCTCAGCTACGGGCCCTTACTTGAGAAGTCATCTTCCACGGGTAAGCCTACTCTGCCTCTTCCTGCAGGTCATTCCTAGGACAGCCCATGGCATCCAAATTCCTGCTTTTAAGAGACTGGCAACTAGGAAAAGTTAACTTTCTCTTGGCAAAGTAATTTTGCCCATTCAAATTTCAATGAGGAATTTTACAAGGCCTCACAAAGCAAATGCAGTATTTGATTCTGTATAGTTTCAGCACGAGAACAATGGCCTTCATTCTCCTATTACTATACATATTCTCATATTTATATTTATTACTTCAAAGGCACTCCAAAGGCATCTACGTTTTGCCTTCCTCTAGTTCTCTCCCACAATACATAATGCAAGTTATGCTCCTCAATTAATTAATCACATTGGCTGAATTAGCATTATGAAATCTTGTATATCCCAACAAAGTATTGTTCTCATCCTCACCCAGCATAATACTAAAACCTAGTCAGCTAATCAATAAGTGTTGCTTAAGTAAAATTCAAAGATTAAAGAAAACTTGTTCCTATAAGTCATTTGTAATATATATGTGAAATACTTTTTTATAACTAATTTATGATTTAAATTGAATAGTGGTGAGGCATCATGGACATTCTGTCTGATGATAAATCCAGAGGGGCAGAGGCCACATCTGCTTCAATTAATGATACTGTCCCTCAGAACTTTCTATTTTGTTTGGCACATGGATGTAGGCCATTAAATATTCATTGACTTAATAAATTTATATGGTCATATCCAAACCAACTCAGTAAGCAACTGCTAGAAGACAACCACTATATTACCAAAATGTGATTTTTTAGGAAATTATGAAATTTACAATATTTTTTAATATTAAGAGTACACTTAATTCCCATTGAAGGGGAGAATTCATTTCTGAGTCTCCCCTTTAAAAATTATTATTTAGTGGAATGCTCTAGCTAACTATAATGTCTTAAGTGTTTTTTGAGTTCATCCCATGAAATCTGAGAGTCAAAAGTGAAGTTACACCCATTTGCAAAGTACTATTTGCTACAACCTGTAAGAAACTGCCAATCTAATTCATATTTCTTTGTAGATATATAGATGAAAAATAAACAGCTCTCTTTATTGTTGGCTTTAATAATGGAACTAAACTTAATGTGAACAATTAGACAGGCATAAAGCTAAACTGAATACCTCAATATGAGGATGGCATTCTTGGGGGGGGGGGGTATTGGGATTGAACCAGGGGAACTTAACCACTAAACCACATCCCAAGCCCTTTTAATTTTTATTTTCACACAGGGTCTTGCCAAGTTGCTTATGTCTTCACTAAATTGCTGAGACTTGCTTTGAACTTGGGATCCTCCTGCCTCAACCTCCTAAGTCACTGGGATTATAGGCATGCCTGGCAGTATTCTACTTCTAAGGGGGTTAAATCAAAACTATATTTATTCTTATTCCTTAAAATTTTTTTGAAATGGTCCAAACTTAATAAAGGTATCATCTGGCTGTTATAGTCACAAATGTAATGACTTTGACTAGCTCAGGCGTGTGGGAGATGACTTCCCACACATTCTACAGAGGTTGAAATGTACCTGGCCTCTTGGATTCTAAGAATCCCTGATAGACTATCAAGCAGAAGGAAGGAAGGAAGGAAAGGAGGGAGGAAATAGGGAAGGGGGCAGGGATAGAAGAAGGGGAGAAGGAAGGAGGGGAGAGGAACACACACACACCCAAATGATAGTGATAGTTAAAATAGTTAACTACCTATCTGACAGAAGCATCAACCAATCAGAATGGCTATTCAACCAAATACAACAGATGCCAATCATAGACCACTAATTACAATTAATTTTCACTTAGCATATACTGAATGTATTTTTAAATATTATAATACATACTTTATAAATGCAAAAGTACACCAGACAGGATTCTAAAGATACTTCGTGTAAGTTCCTAAGAAGACATTACTACACCTCATAGTAAATGATGATTTTATAATCAATGACCCAAGTGGAAACATGAAAAGCAAAGAACATATTCAGAGCATACTGGAAACTCTGCAGTTAAGATGGGCTGTGGCAGAAGTAGCTCAGACAGACCACACATGTGGAACTCATAACTCCCCTCAGCCACTGGATATAAAGTATGGAAAGATCTGTGGAATGGAACTGGGAAGATTGGCACAAATTCTAAACACAGATCTTTAGGAACAAAGATTTTAGGAACATGAGGCATTTCTCATTGTTGCTTTAGCATAGTAAGTCAATTTACTATAGTAGTTGCAAAGGAAAATGAAAACTTAGACACATGTTAAGTATAATAAAGTCTTTGATTTTGGCTTCAAATTAGAAATGGAGTATTTCATTCAATACTCCATTGTTAATTAGGCCTTTCATATATGTCACCCTTGATCACAATATAATAATATTAAGATTAGGCTGAAGAAGGACAGGGGCTGTAGCTCAGTGGCAGAGCACTTGCCTCGAATGCATGAGGTACTGGATTCAATTCTCAGCATCACATAAAAATAAAAAACAAATAATCTAAAGGCATTCTGTTCATCTACAGCTACAAAAAAAATTAGGCAGAAGAGAATCACATGCTTGATTGATGAGTCAGGCATTTGAGAATAATGCATAACCCTAGGGCACATCCCTGGCAACAGGAATTTTGTTTACCAGATTACTATATAAATAAACATTGTGGGTATGTCTATTTGCATACAGTCAATACCATAAAAACTCAATTTACTATGTCACACTGACCATACAAGCACTTTCTTTGCTACTGATGGGGTTCTGGTCACCATAATACCATGTAAACTGGAAGTCCTGGGACTGGGGAACATGGGACATCTCAGCTTTGCTTTTAAATTCCAGTGTCAAAATGGTGGGTGGTAAAAGAATGCTTATGATGATCTGCGAAAAATAAAATAAAATAAAATAAGTAAGAAAGGATGCACAATATACATGTAGCACTCAGATAACAAAACTAAGATTTTAAGTGTCTAGACAATATCAGATCCATTCCCAATTCAATTTGTATCCTGATTCTATTCATATTTGTTAACTCAGCAATTTCATTTCTACAAGTGTTTCCCTAAGAAATACTCCAGAGTACAAACATATGTAGATACAGATGTTCACTGTATGGTTATTTACAAAAGCACAAAACTCATGTGACAACCTAAACATTCATCTATACATTGACAGCCAGCACGGAACAACGTAAAAGTGAAGTAGTACCCAATCATTAAATGACAAATGCAATGTTGAAAAGGTTATCCAGAAAATATTGTTGAGTGACCAAAAAAAGAAAAACAAATCATAGAACAGTGATCCCATTAAAAAAAATTAAACTTTAAATATTTGATCATAGACATACATGCATTTTAAAATTTAGAAATATGTAGTATAACATACTATACAGTATACTATGCCAGCAGCACCTGGGCAAGGCAATGCAAGTATTATTTTTCAATGAATACATTGTTTTAATAATTTTTTAAAAAACCTCTAAGTATATATTACCATATAAAACATATTAGAATTTATTCATATTTTTAAATCAAGAATACAATAACACCAAATCATATCTATCTCCCATCCTACATAAATATTTTGTCTGCCAATAAGACCCAATTTTTTCATTATATTGCTATCACTTATAAATTATTAATAGTTTTTTCACAATTATTTTTAAACTGTGTGCTGGTGCATTCCTGAAATCCCAACTACTTGGGAAACTTAGAAGGATTGCAAGTTCAAGGTCAGTCTGGGCAACTTAATGAGACCCTGTCTCAAAATTAAATGAAAAGGTCTGAGGCTGTAGGTCAGCAGTAGAACACTTAATTAGCATGCACAAGGCCCTGGGTTCCATCCCCAACACGCCCAGCCCCCCAAAACAAAGAAGAAGAAGATTTTTTTTTGTCCAACTTATATGGCCTTCAAGGTGAAGTGTTTAGAAGACTTAATAAATGCTGTAAAGATCAACTTGCTAAATCCTACCTGTTTTTAGCTAACATTAAGCCTCAGTATTATGGGATTGAGTGAGAAAAAATAAAATTAAGCCTGACTACCCACTATTCATGTTTTAAAAAACTGACGTCATATCCTTTTTTATCATGCTTAAATAATTATTTTTTCTCTTACAGTACTGGAATGGAACCCCGGGACTCACACAAGCTAAGAAAGTACTCTATCACTGAGTTACGTTCCCAACTCCTGCTGGGTTGTTTATTTTATTGTTTTGTTTTAGTATGATCTCCTGTAAGGACTCTCTGGGATTGGGGGAACAGCTCAGTGGTAGAGCGCTTGCTTAGCACAATGAGGCACTGGGTTTGATCCTTGACACCACATAAAAAATAAATAAATAAATAAATAAATAAAGGTTAAATTCTTTAAAAATATATATGCATATGTGTGTGTGTGTGTATATATATATATATATATGTAGATGTATGTATTCTTATGTAGCTCTTAATAGGCATGATTTATCTCCTTCTATTCAGTTTCAGAAACACATTCTATAGGTTGACCACAACCTAAAACTTTGAGCTTAGGTTCATGTCAAAGGTTAAATGTCCTTTTTACCTAATTCATTTTACTCTTGGTAATTTAAGATGAAGGAGGAGCAAAGAATTTGGAGATGGTTACTGGTATGAAGAAACGAGTTTGAGGGCAGCCTTATAAGAGAGTCACTGGGCCCTGAAACAGCACATTGGATGAGAATTGCCACAGACATTGCTAATTTTACTTAGCTTACTATCTATTAGTGTTTGTTGTTATTGTTTTGTTTTGTTGTTGTTTTGGTGCTGGTATTAAACCCAGGGTCTCACACATGCTGAATGTATGCTCCACCAATGAGCTACACCCCAGCCTCTGTTAGTATTGTTGTTTTTTTGTTTGTTTTTGTTTTGTTTTGTTGTCTTTTTAATTACAGTTTGATCAGAAGTATTCTTAAACTAAGAAAAAATTCCTTGTATAGTCTCCTTTACTTCTGTCAGGATTCTCCCAGGCAGTGGCATGTAATAATAACAACACCTGCATGTTTTTGGTTTTTTTTTTTTAAAGAGAGAGAGAGAGAGATGATTTTAATATTTATTTTTTAGTTTTCGGCAGACACAACATCTTTGTTTGTATGTGGTGCTGAGGATCAAACCCGGGCCACATGCATGCCAGGCGAGCGTGCTACTGCTTGAGCCACAGCCCCAGCCCAACACCTGCATGTTTGTATCTGCTTAACTTCTTCTTCCCTCCTTCACATGGGTCTGTCTTTGACCAGACATGTTCAATTACTCCCATTTTTGAAAAGTAATTGTGGCAATAGCAGACAAAATAGTTTTTGGAGATGCCCCTGGAGATGCCCCTGTGAAAATCCTGCCTCACCTGTGGAAAGATAGCAACTAGTTTTCCTGTGGATGCCTTGCAGGAACAAACAAACAAAAAAAAAATGGAGCTCAAGAATATAGACCTTTCCACTGAACCAACATTACACTCTGTAAGGAAAGTCAATTTACCTTCAGCCAAGAGTTTTTCCTCATTTTCAGGCGCCCCATCCACATGTCTGTCAGCAGCATTTGGGTACAAGAATGTGAAACAAAGGGACGCAGCCCTCCAGACACAGCCAGTTTTAGGCAGGTAGAATTGCTCCAGTTCTTGAGTTCGTATGTCAGCAGCTTCATGGCCATTCGCTCGTTCTGCTTGAAGGCCTTCTCCAACACATCCAGGGCCAGCTGGCCAAACTGCCTGCAAGAACACAGTGGTGAACGGAGAATGCAAGGCCAAGGGAGAGCTCCAGAAATGTTCTAAAAGATCGGATAGGAGACTCAAAAAGCACCAGTAATTAGGCTTAATTTAAGAAACATTAAGAATCTCAGTCTGCAGAAGTTAAAGGAATGGCTGCTTAGGAAAGGGATTTTTCTCCTTTTCATGAAGGAACAAAACCTCAGGAGTTCCCTGGTAGCATATGGAATTTAGTTGACACCTGACTTATTCACAGGGAGGAGTCAGTACACACTGTGCAACAAGCTACAGAAGGCTTGGTGTGGGACTCCTGATAAGACCTAATAGAGAATTATTTAGTGAAAAACACTTCAAAACCAAGCTAGCATCTAAGGAATGTTGTGGAACCACTTTTCTTCTTTCTAGCTTTCTTTCTTTTTTATTTTTATTTATTTATTTTTAGAGAGAGAGAGAGATAGAGAATTTTTGTAATATCTATTTTTTAGTTTTTGGTGGACACAATGTCTTTATCTTATTTGTATGTGGTGCTTGAGGATCGAACCCAGCGCGCATGCCAAGCAAGCACTACCACTTGAGCCACATCCCCAGCCCTTCTTTTTTATTTTTACCAGATACCTGGATGACTTAAATAAAAAGCTAGACCTAGAGACATCATCAGAAGATTTTCCAGGAGGACGTTTCCTTTGGAAAAAACTGCCATTCTCTGGAATTTTAAATCACAATTGTAAATGAGTTTCTGTTATCTCTAGGCTTCCCCTCTTAATACCACAATACTTTAGTAATCCAAACATCCAAAACATTCCCAACTCTTCTGTCTTCTGCCATTACTCTCTGGTTCTTAAACACAATACATTTATTCGTTTTCCCAACATGAGAGATACTTAAGGTTACAAACAACTCTTATGTGTAACCGATGTGAATCTGCAATATGTATATGGGGTAAAAATGGGAGTTCATAATCCGTTTGAATCAAATGTATGAAATATGATATGTCAAGAGTTTTGTAATGTTTTGAACAACTAATAAAAAAATAAAGTAAATAAAACTATCTCTTAAAAAAACAACTCTTAATTTCACTTAATGTCAAAGAGTTTGAGATTTGGGAAAAATTTTCAACATCATTCATTTCAAAATCATTAACTATAGATGGGAAGCTAAAGCCGAGAAATATGGTCAAGTGATCTGTCCAGTTAGTATACAGCTGGACTTAGGTTAGGACCCAGCTTTTCTGACCTGAAGCCCTCTTCTCTTTCGTATATCCCACAAAGGTCCTTAAAATCCCTACAGACCCTTTAACAGGAAAGTCCATGAAATGTACTATGTGATGGTTAATGTTAGGTGTAACCATGAATAGATTAAGGAATACCTAGAAAACTGATAAAGCATTATTTGGGGTGTGTTTGTGAGAGTGTTTGCAGAGGAGCTTGGTATGTAAGTCTGAAATGGACCAGGGACATCCATCCTCAGTATTTGTTCTCCCAATCTGCTGGGGAGAACAAATACAGAAAGCAAATGGGTCTATTTCCCTGAGGCCTGGGACAAGCTTTTCTTCTCCTGCCTTGTACAACAGAAGTCCAGGCCCTCCAGCCTTTGGGATCCAGGACTTATACCAGGGGCACCCTCCCCAGTTTCCCAGGCTTTCAGCCTGGAACTGAGAGTACTACCAGTGGGGCTTCTCTGGTTCCGAAGTCTTTGAACTTGGACTGAGCCATGCTACTAGCATCCACAGGTCTCCAGTCTATGGATAACCTGTTATGAGACTTCTCAGCCACCATAATCACACAACACAATAAATCTCCTCTCATGTATCTACCTATGTAACCTGCTGGTTCTGTCTCTCTGGAAAACCCTGACTAACTGACATGGTAATAAATCTACTTGTCTTACAAGTTCTAAGGCGAGGGAGATAAAAGTGTCTAACCATTCTAAGAACTGTCCGTGTTTAGTATGAAGCGAAGAGATAACTCCTACTTTGAGTAATTTTTCAACTCTTCTGAGGCGTCGTCCACCATGTTGCTGTCCTTAGCTTCGTGGGCCATCGCTCGGTAGAGAATGCAAGCAATCACTGCCTTAACTGTGGCTTCCTCTCCATGCTGCCAGAAGAACATGGCCATCCTCTGCCTTTTCATGAGCACAGCCCAAACCAGCAGGTCATTGTAAGGATAAATAAAGCCAGTGGATTCAGGGTCATCTGTAATGTCTTGTCTTTCTTTTGACTTCTTCCTTGATTTATGTGAGACTCCAGGCTTTTCCTGTTGGAAAGCAAAATAGGATTACATTTCCAAATACTAGGATGAGGTTTTACCTAATATAACACAGCAAGTATCTTAGAGATATTTTTTAAAATCACTTAAAAAAAGACATGGAAATATTGATAGGACTTTATAAACCAGCAAGAAAAAATTAAACATTCTACAGTGATGTTTCTTGTTGTATTTAAGGTATCCAGAGTCCCTAAGCTGAGATGCTTTAAATTCACATGGCACAACTACTTTGGGATATACCCAATAACTACATGACAACTTTTGATTTCCCAAGGAAGGGTGTTGAAATAATATATTGGAAATATGGAAGTTATTTTAAAAATCTCTAACCTCACTTTATCAAATAGATTTATAATTTTCCCCTTAGGTGGATGTCACTAGTATTCCAAACATGCATCAAAACAGATTGGTTTTTAAGTTTTCTTTCCCTTATTCTAATTATATTTCTCTAGGGATAATATTGAAATAGTATTCTCCTCCTGGTGAGGTCACTCTTAGCTCATCTCAGATGTCACTTCGTATGTCTTTATTTCATTGTCTCGTACTGTACTACCGTATAACCTGGAGAAAAATGGGACCATTTCTGAGTCATCTTCATATCTTTCCTGACCCACTTGCTTCCCAAATTTAACCTAGTAGCCAGCATAATACTTGGAAATATAATAACGATTCAGTAATTATTCTTTGCAATTTGAGGGATCATAGCAAAACATTCTAATCTATTTTCTCTCTTTCCATAAATAAAGGAAATCTGTATTCATTAATGATGGCCAAGGGTAATCAAATATATGTTCATCCCAGGAGCCTTGGAAAGCAAATCTCTTTCATCCAACATGGCAAATATTTCCATGGAAATGCTTAAGCAAAATCATTTATCCCCAGAGGAAAATGGGATTAAGGAAGTAAGAAGCAAAGGGAAATATTAAGGTTGTTGTGTATGTGCAGGCACACATGCACACACACATGCAATTATCATTATACCATAATGACAGGCTAAATTAATCTCAAGAAAACCTCAGAATGGAAAGAGGAAGACACAAAAAGGCATTTTTGAGAGCACTGAAGGAGAAGGAAGCAGTCTTCATACAGCTGAACCTTGGTTCAGGAAAGACAAGGATGTAGTGTTGGGCAATGATTATAAATTTTTAATACTATGGCATAGACTGCCAGCCTGAGTCACCGTCTGGGCATGGCAAAGCTAGGAGAAAGAAAGAGAAACCAAAGTACAAGCCCAGACAATCACTGGGTTGCCAGTGCTATATCCTAGGTCTTTGCTCCTGATTGTCAGAGGACAGCTGTGTTATGCTTTTTGACTTGCGCCATCTGTTTAAGGCACTTATAAATGGTTCCTATGTTTGCACCTTGCTTTCTCCAATATTCGATGAAGAAACAATCTCAGTCTGAGAGAATAATTTATTGTCCACTCTAAAAACAAATGAGTGATACCTTGAATTTATAAGGCTGGGCAGTTCTGAAGAACTGGGAATGCGAGGTGTTTTCTGCAGACTCTTTTCTATTTGACAAAGAACATCGCTGGTGAAGAGGGTGCTGGGAGAAGCTTTGAGCAAAGCTGGTCGTTCTCTGGCATATATAGTTATTTTGTTATTTTTTTTTAAGAAAAGAAAACAGAAAAAAAGAAAGTTATAGTGGTAACAATATTTTTTTCATAGACAATAATGAAAATATATAATAAATAAATATAAATATATATATTTATATATTTTTTATATAAAAATAAGTATAATGTTCTACCAAATATCTAATGGTTATGCCTCTCATCCATCATTAGCATTTCATCTCCCTGGAGTCTAATTACTCAAGAGCCTCTCATAATCTTCCTCTTATTAAGCACACTGCTACTTTCTAACATCTTAGAGAACACACTCTTCTGCTCCCTACTGTATATTTGCATTCCTTCTCTATGTGGAAATTTCATTAGAATCAATGGATATTCTATCATTGGAACAAGTTCAAAATAGGCAATAAAGATTTATAGTTCTGATAAGAAAAAGTTCACATTCACAAATGGCTCCAAGAATAAGTGAAGTTAGAAAGTTATGAAATTTCTCCAGATGTTATATAGTTTTCTCTTGAAAATGTAGAAATTAAAAGCTTAATAGGATTAGATCTATAAACTCTAGATTTATATTTAAATCTAGAGTTTCAGTGACTGGGCCCAATAAGAACATAAGTCATTGTTATCAGCATCAAGTGTTCATCAATAAGAAACAAAAACACAAAGAAGTATATTAAAAGAATTGACATAAAAATACAGGCTTTCCATATATTGAACCATCCTTGCATCACAGGGATGAATCCTACTTGATCATGGTGCACAATTTTTTTGATGTGTTTTTGTATTCGATTCGCCAGAATTTTATTGAGGATTTTTGCATCTAGGTTCATTAGAGATATTGGTCTGTAGTTTTCTTTCTTTGAGGTGTCTTTGTCTGGTTTTGGAATAAGGGTGATGTTGGCCTCATAGAATGAATTTGGAAGAGCTCTCTCTTTTTCTATTTCCTGAAATAACTTGAAAAGTATTGGTATTAATTCTTCTTTAAAGGTTTTGTAAAACTCTGCTGTATACCCATCTGGTCCTGGGCTTTTCTTGGTTGGTAGTCTTTTGATGGCTTCTTCAATTTCATCCATTGATATTGGTCTGTTCAAGTTGTGTGTATCCTCCTGACTCAGTCTGGGCAAATCATATGACTTAAGAAATTTATCTATGTCTTCACTATCTTCTATTTTATTGGAATATAGGTTTTCAAAATAATTTCTAATTGTCTTCTGTATTTCTGTAGCATCTGTTGTGATATTGCCTTTTTCATCCCGTATGTTAGTAATTTGAGTTCTCTCTCTTCTTCTCTTCGTTAGCATGGCTAAAGGTCTGTCGATCTTATTTATTTTTTCGAAGAACCAACTTTTAGTTTTGTTAATTTTTTCAATAGTTTCTTTTGTTTCAATTTCATTGATTTCCGCTGATTTTAATTATTTCTTGCCTTCTGCTACATTTGCTGTTGTTTTGCTCTTCCTTTTCTAGGGCTTTGAGATGAAGTGTGAGCTCATTTATTTGTTGGTTTTTTCTTTTTTTGAGGAATGACCACCAGGCGATGAATTTTCCTCTTAAAACTGCTTTCATTGTGTCCCATAGATTCCGATATGTTGTGTCTGTATTTTCATTTATCTCTAAGAATTTTGATTTCCTCCTTTATGTCTTCTGTAACCCATTGATCATTCAGTAACATATTGTTCATTTTCCATGTGATGTAGGATTTTTCCTTCCTTCTTTTATCATTGATTTCCAGTTTCATTCCATTATGATCAGATAAAATGCATGGTATTATCTCCACCCCTTTATATTTACTGAGGGTTGCCCTATGGCATAATATATGGTCTATTTTTGAGAAGGATCCATGTGCTGCTGAGAAAAAAGTATATCCATTTGATGATGGTTGATATATTCTATATATGTCAGTTAAGTCTAGGTTATTGATTGTGATATTGAGTTCTATAGTTTCTTTATTCAACTTTTATTTGGAGGATCTGTCCAATGGTGAGAGAGGTGTGTTGAAGTCACCCATAATTATTGTGTTGTGGACTATTTGATTCTTGAACTTGAGGAGAATTTGTTTTATGAATGTCGCAGCACCATTATTTGGTGCATAAATATTGATAATTGTTATGTCTTGTTGGTGAAAGGTTCCTTTTAACAGTATATAATGACCTTCTTTATCCCTTTTAATTAACTTAGTCTTGAAGTCGATTTTATTCGCTATGAGGATGGCCACCCCTGCTTGCTTACGAGGACCGTGTGCGTGGTACATTTTTTCCCATCCTTTCACCTTCAGCCTGTGTATGTCTTTTCCAATCAGATGTGTCTCCTGGAGGCAGCATATTGTTGGATTTGTTTTTTTAATCCATGATACCAGCCTATGTCGCTTTATTGGAGAGTTTAAGCCATTAACATTCAGAGTTACTATTGATATATGGTTTGTACTAACATCCATGTTTGATTGTTTATCCTTTTTTTAAAAAATTTATTTTGTTTCTCCATGATTATCTTTCCCCTCACTCTCTGTCTTTACTGAGGCACTTCCCACTGATGGTTTTGGTTATTGTTTTTCATTTCTTCCTTGTGTAGTGTTTTACTCAAAATGCTTTGCAATGCTGGTTTTCTGGCTGCAAATTCTTTTATCTTTTGTTTATCATGAAAGATTTTTATTTCGTTGTCATACCTGAAGCTTAATTTTGCTGGATACAGAATTCTTGGTTGGCATCCATTGTCTTTCAGTGTTTGAAATACATTGTTCCATGACCTTCTTGCTTTCAGTGTCTGTGATTAAAAATCCGTTGTTAACCTTATTGGTTTACCCCTGAATGTAATCTGTCTCCTTTCTCTTGTAGCTCTTAATATTTTCTCTTTGTTCTGTATATTGGATATCTTCATAACAATGTGTCTTGGCGTTGGTCTACTGTGATTTTGTGTGCTCGGTGTCCTGTATGCATCTTCAATTTGTATATCTGTTTCCTTTTTTATTTCTGGAAAGTTTTCTGTAATTATTTCATTCAGCAGGTTACTCATTCCCTTGGTTTGAATCTCTGTACCTTCTTCTATCCCGATGACTTGTAAGTTTGGTTTTTTTATGTTATCCCATAACTCTTGGATGTTTTTCTCGTGATTTTTTACCAGCCTTTCTGAGTTGGCTAGACTCTTTTCAAGATGATATATTTTGTCTTCATTATCTGACGTTCTGGCTTCTACTTACTCCACTCTGTTAGTGATACTCTCAATTGAGTTTTTAATTTGGTTTATCATTTCCTTCATTTCTAGAATTATTGTTTGATTATTTTTTATAATCTCTATCTCCTGATAAAGATACTTAACTTCTTTTATCTGTTTATGTAATTCATTCTCAATGTGTTCTTTCGCTGCTTGAATTTGCTGTCTTGTATCCTCTTTAAGGTTCCATTCCATCTGTCTAAGGTGTTCCTTGAGTTCTTTATATGACCATTTTTCTGATGACTCTGGGTCCTCCTGAATATTTAGGCTGTCCTGCATTGTTTGTACTCCTTTTCTTCCTTGCTTTTTGAAGCTGCTCATGTTACTTCTTGTTCTGTTTGACTGCTGAGTTACTGTTTACTCCTATAAATTTATTTGATGCTTGGGAGGAAAGGTATTAGAAGGGAAGGGAAGAAGTCACTAAAGAGAATGAGAGTAAGCAGGTAGAATTCAAGGAAGGGGGGATAAGAGAAATGAAAAGACAAAAGAAGAAAAAAATAGGAAATAAAAAAAGAAAAAAAATTTTTAAAAATAATAATAATAAAAATTAAAATTAAAATTAGAAGAAAAAAATTTTTTAAAAAAATTGTAAAAAAAAATTAAAAAAACAAGAAAGAAAAATGAAAATTAAAGAAAAACCCAATCAAAAACAAAGGGAAAAGAAAAAAAGAAAAAAAAACTAATAAATGCAGTCTTAGAGTTTGATTAACTTCTCTTCCAGTAGGTGGCGCTGTGCCCACCAGGCCAAGTTTCTCCTGTCAATACGCGGGAACCAATCACTGTGCAGCAGCTCCTCCCAGACTGGGCGAGTCTCCAATCCTGAGTGCCTAGGGCCTCCTCTTGTGTCTAGTCACTTCCCACTTTTCCTCTAGCCAGGCCCCTCTCATGGGTTCACCACATCAATAGACTTAAAGATAAGAACCAAATGATCATCTCGATAGATGCAGAGAAAGCATTCGACAAAGTACAGCATCCCTTAATGTTCAAAACATTAGAAAAACTAGGGATAACAGGAACTTACCTTGACATTGTAAAAGCTATCTATGCTAAGCCTCAGGCTAGCATCATTCTGAATGGACAAAAGTTAAAGGCATTCCCTCTAAAATCCGGAACAAGACAGGGATGCCCTCTATCACCACTTCTATTCAATATAGTTCTCGAAACACTGGCCAGAGCAATTAGACAGACGAAAGAAATTAAAGGCATAAAAATTGGAAAAGAAGAACTTAAATTATCACTATTTGCAGATGACATGATTCTATACCTAGAAGACGCAAAAGGGTCTACAAAGAAACTACTAGAACTAATAAATGAATTCAGCAAAGTGGCAGGATATAAAATCAACACGCATAAATCAAAGGCATTTCTGTATATCAGTGACAAAACTTCTGAAACGGAAATGAGGAAAAACACTCCATTCACAATATCCTCAAAAAAAATAAAATACTTGGGAATCAACCTAACAAAAGAGGTGAGGTGAAAGATTTATACAGGGCTGGGGATGTGGCTCAAGTGGTAGCGTGCTCGCCTGGCATGCGTGCGGCCCGGGTTCGATCCTCAGCACCACATACCAACAAAGATGTTGTGTCTGCCGAGAACTAAAAAATAAATATTAAAAAATTCTCTCTCTCTCTCTCTCTCTCTCTCCTCTCTCACTCTCTCTTTAAAAAAAAAAAAAAAAAAAAAAGAAAGAAAGATTTATACAATGGAAACTACAGAACCTTAAAGAGAGAAGTAGAAGAAGATCTTAGAATATGGAAAAATATACCCTGTTCATGGATAGGCAGAACTAACATTATCAAAATGGCGATATTACCAAAAGTTCTCTATAGGTTTAATGCAATGCCAATCAAAATCCCAACGGCATTTCTTGTAGAAATAGATAAAGCAATCATGAAATTCATATGGAAAAATAAAAGACCCAGAATAGCAAAAGCAATTCTAAGCAGGAAGTGTGAATCAGGCGGTATAGCGATACCAGATTTCAAACTATATTACAGAGCAATAGTTTGGTACTGGTACCAAAACAGGCGGGTGGACCAATGGTATAGAATAGAGGACACAGAGACTAATCCACAAAGTTACAACTATCTTATATTTGATAAAGGGGCTAAAAGCATGCAATGGAGGAAGGATAGCATCTTCAACAAATGGTGTTGGGAAAACTGGAAATCCATATGCAACAAAATGAAACTGAATCCCTTTCTCTCGCCATGCACAAAAGTTAACTCAAAATGGATCAAGGAGCTTGATATCAAACCAGAGACTCTGCGTCTGATAGAAGATAAAGTTGGCTCCGATCTACAGATTGTGGGGTCGGGCCCCAAATTCCTTAATAGGACACCCATAGCACAAGAGTTAATAACAAGAATCAACAAATGGGACTTACTGAAACTAAAAAGTTTTTTCTCAGCAAGAGAAACAATAAGAGAGGTAAATAGGGAGCCTACATCCTGGGAACAAATTTTTACTCCTCACACTTCAGATAGAGCCCTAATATCCAGAGTATACAAAGAACTCAAAAAATTAGACAATAAGATAACAAATAACCCAATCAACAAATGGGCCAAGGACCTGAACAGACACTTCTCAGAGGAGGACATACAATCAATCAACAAGTACATGAAAAAATGCTCACCATCTCTAGCAGTCAGAGAAATGCAAATCAAAACCACCCTAAGATACCATCTCATTCCAGTAAGATTGGCAGCCACTATGAAGTCAAACAACAATAAGTGCTGGCGAGGATGTGGAGAAAAGGGTACACTTGTACATTGCTGGTGGGACTGCAAATTGGTGCGGCCAATTTGGAAAGCAGTTTGGAGATTCCTGGGAAAGATGGGAATGGAACCACCATTTGACCCTGCTATTGCCCTTCTCGGACTATTCCCTGAAGACCTTAAAAGAGCATGCTACAGGGATACTGCCACATCGATGTTCATAGCAGCACAATTCACAATAGCTAGACTGTGGAACCAACCCAGATGCCCTTCAAAAGATGAATGGATAAAAAAAATGTGGCATCTATACACAATGGAGTACTATGCAGCAATAAAAAATGACAAAATCATAGAATTTGCAGGGAAATGGATGGCACTAGAGCAGATTATGCTTAGTGAAGCTAGCCAATCCCTAAAAAACAAATACCAAATGTCTTCTTTGATATAATGAGAGCAACTATGAACAGAGCAGGGAGGAAGAGTAGGAAGAAAAGAGTAACATTAAACAGAGACATGAGATGGGAGGGAAAGGGAGAGAAAAGGGAAATTGCATGGAAATGAAGGGAGACCCTCATTGCTATACAAAATTACATATAAGAAGTTGTGAGGGGAATGGGAAAATAAACAAGAAGAGAAATGAATTACAGTAGATGGGGTAGAGAGAGAAGATGGGAGGGGAGGGGAGGGGGGATAGTAGGGGATAGGAAAGGTAGCAGAATACAACAATTACTAATAGGGCATTATGTAAAATTGTGGATGTGTAACCGATGTGATTCTGCAATCTGCATTTGGGGTAAAATTGGGGGTTCATAACCCACTTCAATCTAATGTATGAAATATGATATGTCAAGAGCTTTGTAATGTTGTGAACAACCAATAAAAAAATAAATAAATAAAAATAAAAATTTTAAAAAAATAATAAAAAATAAAAATAAAAATACAGGCTACTTCTGGATCTTGCGATAGCCCACATCCTCCCCTGAATGTATACTCTTTGCTTTATCCCCATTCCTCATGTTTCTCACTCTTAAGAAAGTCCACATTCTCCCTTGAATGTGTCTCTGCTTTCTTAAATACATCACTGTGTCTCTAAAAAAATTATACACACACACACACACATATACACACACATATATGTATACACACATAAAAAAAAACTATAGGCTACAATCAGTCCTCATATCTGCCATTGGTAAACTCACAGCAATATATATATATAGATATTTGGTAGAACATTATATATGTATATATATATATATATACATACACACACACACACACACACACACACATATATATATATATTATGAAATAGCTGGTACATCCCTATGCCTCTGAAATCTTAACAGAGAATTTTCTGGGTAAGTTTTGGGGTTCCATCTGTTTTGCATTGTCCTGTTTTTTCCAAGTCCTAAAGCCAAGTTCAGCTTCCACTTCTCATTACTTTTTACAAAGGGCCAAAGTGGCTGAATAGTCCAGGCTCTTTATATGATCTGATCCCAACCACCTTTCAAATCTCATCTCTTGTGCCTCTGGCACTTACTCTGCAGTAAAGGTCTCCTTGTCACTGCAAAACACATACCCTGGTGTCTGCATGCTCAGGCCCTCACTGCTCCTGCTCCTGTGAACATAAATATCCCAAACTCCCTCTTCTGCCCTTATCTTCTCAGAGGAGTTAGGCTCCTCAGTCCAGTCTACAATGGAAATTACAAAAAACAAGCAATTTTTTTGTGCTAATCTACTAAATAACAACTCTAAACTTTTATTCTTAGATTTTCAAATCTATGATAGAAAATAAAATGTTTATTTCTATTTTTAAAAAATTTCTGTTTGCATCTTCCAATAAAATCCCTGTGTTTATCCCAAGGTTGTCATCATCTGGCTGTGGGCTAAAGAGTTTATAGATCTAATCCTATCAAGCTTTTAACTTCTATATTTTCGAAAGAAAACAAAGAGAAAAAGAACTGGCCATTTCTCTCTCTAACAAGTCCCATTTCATCACATTACTTCTACCTCAATGTAGCACTTATTTTTTAAAATATTTATTTTTTACTTGTAGTTATCACAATCAATACCTTTATTTTATTCATTTATTTTTATGTGGTGCTGGGGATCGAACCCAGGGCCTTGCACGTGCTAGGTGAGTGCTCTACCACTAAGACACAACCCCAGCCCTCAATATATCACTTATTATATTCTGTTTTGTATTATGGCTAGTTCTTCATAAATATATATCATCTAGAAGTTTCTAAACTCCTGATCTTTATGTTCATCCCATCACAGCATGCCAGGACGAAGCACAGTATTTACATACGTCAGGTATAAAAGGTTCACAAATAGAACGTCCATGTTAGAATCTATTGACATCTGAATATAACAAACCATTTTTCTAAACCTACAATTTCTAATTATTCTTAATTTCATTAGGGGCACTTGTTAATTATGTTACCTTGTGTTTCCTGTAGAGGTTGTTGTAGAGGGCTCTGAAACTTTTCCTAGTGTAGCTGCTTCGATATGCTCCACCAATGAGGTATTCTATCACCAATCCGATGTCAATCAGAGTTATTCTGTAGCCTGAAAGAAGGGTGTGCTGCAACAAAAGCACACAAGGAGTTGTGACTTTCAGTTCTCTTTCTCTGCCTCTTTGGCCATGCTATCAGACAATAACCAAGTTAATTTCAATGAGGTATACTTTAATCCTCTTTACAAACTAATCGATTTATATTGCCAGCTATTGATAGAATCTACTTATTCAGAAGAAAAAAAAATCTTAGCCTTAATGTCTTTTTACTTTCACAGACAGAAAATGTACGCCTACATCTATCTTCTCTTTCCCTCTCCCTATCATGAATGCAAACATAGGCACACATATATTTGAATAAGATACAATTAAATGTAGTATTATAGAGAATCTATAGATTGTTTTGTATTTATATATATATATACATATATATGTATATATATATATATATGTGTGTGTGTGTGTGTATGTATATATATATATAACTACAACAACAAAAGTAGTAAAATCATGAAGTATATAGTAAATGTAGGCAATCCAAAATTCACATTGGGTTAACTTTTTTTCTTATGGTACCAAGGACTGAATTCAGCAATACTTAACCACTGAGCAACATCCTCAGTGGTATTGTATTTTTGATTTTGAGACAGGATATTGCTAAGTTGCTTAGGGTCTAGCTAAATTGCTGAGGCTGGTCTTGAATTTGTGATCCTCCTGCCTCAGCTGGGATTACAGGCATGCACCTCCATGCCCAGTTTATATTGGGTTAACTTTTCAGCTTCTGTTGAAATGGCTGTTATACCTTGCAGTGTGTTGAACACATCATATGTAAAACAAGAATGTGGAAGGAAGTAGAACAAACATAAATAAGGAACATAGAATTACAGAGTCAAATTATATCTCAAAACATGAGGCTGTGCCAAGAGAAATTTTATAGCTGACAGCAGTATTGAACAGCAGAATTCCAAGTACATGGCTCTTATTCTAAATGAAAATTATTTTGACCCCCTACACCTCAAATTGTACAGCTGCTGTCTTCTAAACTGCCATTCATAGTAAATTTTTTAAGGTGGAGTGTTAAACAAGGTCTCTAAAATGGACAAATTGTGAATAACATTCACGAAGCTATGAACAAGAAATTAGGTGGGTTTTTTTTTTTGTGTGTGTGTGTGTGAGAGAGAGAGAGAGAGAGAGAGAGAGAATGTGTATCCATATATACTTTTCTTTTTTTTTCCACATTTATAATTTATTTTTTTCAAAGAACATCAAAAAATAACATTCCTGGTAACCAAGTGTGGTGGCACATGCCTATAATCCCAGTGGCTCAGGAGGCTGAGACAGGAGAATTGAAAGTTAAAGCCAGCCTCAGCAACTTAGTAAGACTCTATCTCGAAAAAATAAAAAATAGAAAGGGCTGGGGATGTGATGCTCAGGGGTCAAGCACCCCTGGGTTCAATCCCTGGTAGAAAAATAAATAAATAAATAACATTCCTACTTGCTGCTAGTTAAAAGCATAAATTCGCTGGGCATCGTAGTGCACACCTATAATTCTAGGGACTCGGGAGGCTGAGACAGGAGGACCATAAGTTCAAAGTCAGTGTGGGAAACCCAGTAAGTCCCTGTCTGAAAGGAAAAAATAAAAAGTACTGGGTTTGTGGATCAATGGTAAAGCACCCCTGGATTCAATCCCCAATAAATACAATGATAAATAAATTAATAAGAGCATCTTTAACCTATTTTATGCCTTATTCTTCAATTTACTGATAGAGTTTAAAGAAATAAAATTTAAGAAACTATCTTGACATAGCATAAATCAATATAAATAAAATCCACCTCAGCATAGACACTTTTGCTTATTACAAATTTGCCAAGTAAATTTCTTTCGCTATGGTTCTCCTTCCAAGTCACCATAAGCAGAAATTCCACACTCTATCATTCCATCCTATGAGATACCAGCCTTCAAAGAAATGAGGGAAGTTTTAAAACGTGTCTCAGTCGATTTTAACCAGAGTGACAAGACCAGGGGGAAAAAAGGAAGTCCCAATTCTTGGGTCTGATCTAACTCAAAGTTCCATGAGAAGACCAGGAGCAAAATCTGAACAAGGGTGTTGACCAGTGGGGTCCCTCCAGACTCCCTAGAACAGTGGTTAGACCCAGAAAAAATGTGCCAGTGTCCCCGAGCTGTCACACATATTCCAAACAGTATCAACAAAAGCAACGAAATCATGTTAGTCCTCCAATAAAGACAACAGAACCACAGACTCTTCTTCTGCTGGCAGTTGTCACCATGGGCACCACTGCCCTGTCATGTAGAGCTGAAGTTCTGATTGGAAGTGTTACATGTCTCTGTTTCATGCTTTTGTTTGTTTCTTTTTTGCAATTTCTTTTTTCACATATTTTATTGTTTTATTGTTCCTTTCTGGTTATACATAACATTAGAATTCATTTTGACATAATTAAAAAAGCATGGTATATAATTTGCTGTAATTCAGTCCCCAGTATTTTCTCTTTCCCTTCCTTTCTTCCTCTCTCTGTTCCACTGATCTTTCTGCTATTTACTTTAAGTCTTTTGTTTTCTTGTTGGTCAGTGTCTGTGGATGTTTATGATGGTAAGTTTCAGTGGTGTGTATTCATGTGTGTACACAGAGGAAAGTTAGGTCAGATTCACTTTTCTGTTCTTCCCTTATCCCATCTCTTCTCCCTCCCACTTAGTCCCCTTCATCTAGCCCACACCTTCCTTCCTTTTTGATGGAATCTTCCACCCTTGATTCCCCTCTCCTTATTTTGGAATAGCTTCCAGAGAAAACATTCAACCTTTGGCTTTTTGAGTCTGGCTTATTTCACTTAACATGATGTTCTCCATTTCTAGTCATTTACCAGCAAATATCATAATTTCATTCTTCCTTATGACTGAGGAATACTTCATTGTGTATATATATATCACATTTTGTTCTTTATTAGCTAATGTCACTTACTTGGTAGATCTAAACTAAAAACATAAAGTGAATTAAAGGGAAAAAATGTAAGAGTGTGGTTTGATGAGAAAAAATTGCTTAGAACCATATATATGTAAAAAGGGTAGATAATTCACTAGAAAATCAAAAGAAGCAAAATATGGCTACTCCTCTAATCACAAAGCTAAGGCAATATACAAAGATATTTCCACATCTTTGTAATTAGGTTACCTGTTTTACATCTTGGACAAGATGATGCAACAGCATATTAGTTGGTCCTTGTTTCTGTGATAAAGAACAATAGAAAGAATTATTTCCTTTAATTGTGGTAAAATGAGGGGGACCCTTTATTTCCAAGTGTGTAAATAATGCACAACATGGACAATTTTGTTCAACATTTTTAGTAATGAAACTTAAGCTGGTTGGTTTTAAGGAAGAACTCTCCCTAGAGAAGATGTATTTAGATGAAATATTTTTCCTTTTCTTTTGTCTTTGGATGAAAAGATTTTCAAAACTAGGTATCTATCTATCTATCTATAAACTAAGGATATCAGCTTTAGCTTTATGTGATAAAAGGCAGAAATACATTTTAAGTAATTTGTAACTATTCTTTATTATATATAAATGTTCATACTATTACAAATCCTAAGACACAAGTACATTTTAACATTGGATATTTATTGAAACCTTATTATAATCAACCAGGTTTCTAAGGGATTCAGTGGCATATTCATAAAAATAGAAAGCAGTGAGTAATTACACTAAAAAATGGATATGTGGGTGCTCAAAAAGAGTTATAACTAATCCATACCCTAGGAACAGACTGCTGTAAACTAACTGGCATAATCAAGAAGACATGGCTTGAATAGGACATTGAAGAGAGAATAATATTCAAAGATCGAGGAAAGATATTTCCACTGCTTCAGCAACTGGTGTTTTCACAATGAGTAAGCCAGACTAGTTTCAACAAAGGATTTGCATTGGGAAGTTGCAGTAACAGCATTTTAACAGTGGCCTTGGGTTAAGATACTTCAAGTAGCTCAATAAAAGGCAATTTGTTATTATTCACATTTTAGTCTTTATCTATGTCTTAGTAGAATAAACTAGAATTGGTGAGAAGGTTTCTCCTTCGGTTGAAAAGCCTGTATCTTTATAAAGTGTGTACCTGAACATTCAAGGAGATAGGTAAATCCTAAGCTAATTAGTAAATAAACCTTCAATCGGAGGATGGCTGATGAAGCTCTATACTCACCGTATTGTAGAGCTCTTCCAGTCGGGGGATCGTAAGAAAGCGATGGAGGTTCACTCCATTTTCTATCAAAAGCTTCACAAAATCCACCCGATCCATCACCAAGGCATCTAACATTGCTTGTTCTAGTGTGCCAGGCTTCATAAGGTACAAATTAAAAGACAGTTAAAGAAACTAAGGAATTATACATATTTGCACTTAGAGCATACACACCCAGTAATTACAAAATACAGCCTTACCAAGAATGTGCAGGACCTAAGTGAAGGCATCTTGACTAAATCAAGAAATATTTCATGGGAAAACTGACTATGATAAAGATTTCAGAACTTCCCAAAATGATGTGCAGACTTAATGCAATTCTAATAAAAATCAAAGGGTTTTTTGGTTTGGGGTTTAAAAAATTTTTTTCTAATGTTGGTAACATAATGTTTTCATTTAAGCTTTACCTGGTTTCTGAGTATAAACAGCAAGTTAAACATACTTCTCTAAATTTTTCCCACCATTAAGACTCTGCAAAAGAATTTTTTTTTTAAAGAAAGAAAGAAATTCACAGGCACAAGGAGGGCTAAAGTGGAGACAACAGTGCAACATTTTGGAAGTTGGAAAGCAGTTAGTCAAGTGGTAATTGACTTAGCAGTTTCCAGAAAGCCAAATAATTCAATTGGGAAATGTCAAGAACCAAACAAGATCTATGCCACTGAATTCCAGCAGCACCAAGATGAAATAAATGCCTTGGGTCCTTCCCTATCATCTTCCCCATTGGACTTCCAGGCAGGGGATCAAAAGATTCTCTTCTGGTTAATAACACCAATGCAAGAGAAAACACATGAATCTGCTGACATCTGAGGGAGTCCCACAACAAATGACACATCACCTACTGTGATGCTCACATTTACAGAAAAGCTCCAACTAGAGGCTCAGAGTTGCTAATGAGCTTTCCATCCTCCACCCTTCAACAGAAAGACCAAAGCCAACAGATAAGAAAACATCAACAATGAGAAATCAGATAATGCATGGAGAAACCTACAAAAAAGCTACCATTAATAGTCTCAGAGAGATAAAATAAGACATATAATGGATACCAATGAGGACAAAGGGTAGGAGAATACTATCAGAGAACATATTTGCTCTGGGAAATTACTAGATTAACTATATGCTCTCAGAAGAGAAAAGCTTCATAGAAAACTTAAAGTTGAAGAAATCTACTAAGAAAAGATAAGGAACATAGGAGGAAAAAGATAAGAAGATTAGAACAGCAATCCATAGGTTCAACATTCAGAATATAGGAATCCACAAAGAGAATGCAAAAAACAAACAGAATGGAATGGAAAGGAAAGAAAACATCCATGCCAAGCTGATATCATATGCCAATAATATAGAATGGATATACAGACTTATAGTAACACATATCATTGTGAAATCTCAGAACACTGGAAAAAGATTTTTAAAACTTACAGCAGGAGGGGAAAATGGCCATAAAGGATCTGAAAACAAATTTCTATTTCTCAACAGCAATACTGAGTGCCCAAAATTCTGTAGAAAAACTTACTTAAGTGTAGATTAAAAATAGAAAAACATATAGATCCTCAAAATATTTATTTCCCATAGTCCCTTCTTAGAAGTTACCCAAGCAAACATGCCATCAAAATAAAGGAATAAATCAACAAAGAGGAAGTCCTCATGTACAGAAAACAGCCACTCTTCCAGAGGAGTGAGAGAAAAAGATTCCCAGCATGATGGAGGTAGATTCTAGGAGTACAGCCAAGCACCAGGAATAGAGGCAATCTGCCCACATTGCAGCCATAAGGCCCCCAAAAGGCAGATGTTGAGAGTCTTCTAAAATTGATGAATCAGAAGATAGCCATACAACTTTATTTAGAAATGGGGAGATTTAGCCAGGCACAGTGGCACACCACACATTTGTAATCCCAGAAACTCAGGAGATTGAGGCAGGAGGATGACAAGTTCTAGGCCACCGAGGGCAATTTGGTGATCTTGTCCTGAACTTGTAATGTAGTAGTACAGCATCCCTGGTTTCAATCCCCAGTACCACACAAAAGAAAAAAAGAAAAGAGAGAGAGAGAGAGAGAGAGAGAGAAATATGAAAATTTATAAATGTCAGAACTGAACAGTCCAAAAATGTCAAAAGTAGTAGACTCCTTCTGGAAGGGAATTACATTTTTAAAAGCCCTTTAATACCATTTGATGTTTTAAACAATGTGCATGTATCATTTGACCCAAATATAATTTACCCAAGATATAGTTACAACTTTATTTTATATATATGGTTGTTGATATATCTTTAATTTGTTTATATGCAGTGCTGAGAATCGAACACAGTGCCTCACACATGCCAGGAAAGTGCACTATCACTGAGCACAGCCCCTGCCCAACAACTTTATTATTTAATGAATTGTTAATAGTGATCATCATTACCATTACAGGTAATCATTTTTTCTTATTTCCACTAATTTCTACTGTGAGTATTTATTACATATTCATGGAAATAGAGATATGTTTTAAGTTTTAAATAACAGAAATCCACCCATTCAAAAAATAAAATAAAAATCCTTCCATTCTGTCTTTCTTCCAACTTTCTTTTCCAGCTTACATTAACTAAAGAGTGAGGAAAAAGTTATTTTCAGGGAGTCAATGTATTGAGAGAAATGTCTTAGCCATTCCTGGGTACCCAGACATCAAGATGTTCTTCCTATACCCTCCCAAACCTATCTATTTCTCCTTTAATTTTTTTCTCTGCCTCTCCCTAACAAAACATGCAAGAAATTTTTTCCAAACAACACCGTTTTCATCATACCTTCCAATGTTGTCCGTAAATTAGGATATGTTTCTTGGCAATGTCCATTCTGTCCCAGGTCATTGCTAGATTTAATTGTTCTAATGTCGATAAATTTGTGCCTGTGGTAAAAGAAAGGAACAATCATATATTCTATTCAAAATATCCAGGCAACAAGCACAAGGTGCCCTGGAATGTGAGAACAGGAAGTGAGGAACAATTAAAAATCACTTCAGTCACTCACCCTTGAACAAAGCTGTTAGGATTGCTAAGTCAAGGTCTTGCTGTTCTTCAGAATCAGCATCAAATATGGTTATCTATAACAATTGAAAAATAAAAAAGCCATATATTCAGAAACTACCAAAGACATGCTCTCAATCAATATTCATAGAATTCACATTTAAGCTAATGAATTGAAGAAATCGTTCCTCATTTTGTAATTTCAAAATGTAATTTAATTTTTTTTTACTTATAGAAATGATAAATCTTTTAAAATAGGGTAACAAAAAAAAAACTTGTAGGCGCTTGGAATAAGAAGAAACTTTATAAACTCCATGTGTATTAGAAGAAACATTTCTGAAAAAACAATATTATATTAATTTGCCATGTGCATGCTACAAAAAAAGGAAGAAAAAGAACCTCAATGTTTATTTCTACTGAAAATAAGATTAATCTTCCTTTTGAAGGGATACCAAATGAGATCCTCCGCTCACTTAAACTTAGAAACCAAGACTTTTGTTTTTTAATGAGAAATGAATCCTCAAACATTTGTCCTAAAACAAGTAAGGCAATTTTACAATGGACTTAGTGACCAAGTACATTGAACAGTAGCATAGACATTGTTCACAATGTCAAAGTGCCCAGAGTGTTTTGGATTGTGAATGTCTTTTTTTTTAAGACAAATAAAAACTAATGAATATATTTTAGCCTTTCCAGATGAAACTACATTCCATATAGCAGAGGAAACTTGATTAACAGAAAAGAGCCAGGACTGACAAGCTTTACTCTGCCAGGCCCTTCTGCCATGTTCTGCCTCACCAGAGGCCCAGGATGAATGGGGTCAGCTAACCATGAACTGAAATCTCTAAAGCCCTGAGACAAAATAAATCCCTTCTTCTTTAAGTTGATTTCATAAGGCATTTTTATCACAGGGATGAAGAACTAAAACAGTTCCTATAAGATATAAATATCATGTTCCTACAGCTTCACACGTTCATTCCCTTCACAATGCACATGAATAAAATCAACCTTCAATGGCACAGGAGCTGAAAACCCAGTTGCTATAATGTGTAAACTCTTTAGCTGCCTTCCCTACTCTTCCAGTCATTACACTGTTCATTTCACTTGTTGATAACAGGAAGGGGCGAGCACAATGGCATCCTCTTTAACCTGTCCTTTTCTTAATTTACTGATTATTGTGGAAATAAAAAGTGGAGTAGACTAAGAACAAGATTTCACCTTGGACCTCAAGTTTCAGTTCTGACATTTTTTAACTGCAAGGCTGTGCAAATCACTTAGATTCTTTGGCTTTTAGCTTCATTTTTGAAATTAAAATACAGTACCGCTGTTACACTGAACTCACTCATGGGGCTATTTCAGGAGAAAAATATATTCAAAAGCACAATGATAATTATAAACCCGATTGTTATTGAGTCACTATTACATGTTTTACCACAATTTCTGTAGCCTAGTTCTATTCAACAGGTTTTTTCAGGCTAAGTACTATAATATCACCAAAATTCTTCCAATTCTGGAAAGTTCACTTTGAATCATGACATATCTGCATATGTGCTATAATTTTCAGCTTTATTTATTATATTTATTTTGGGGGGAGAGTATTCAGGATTGAACTCAGGGACACTCAACCACTGAGTCACATCCACAGTACTATTTTGTATTTTATTTATAAACAGGGTCTCACTGAGTTGCTTAGTGCCTCGTTTTTGCTGAAGCTGGCTTTGAACTCGAGATTCTCCTGCCTCAGCCTTTAGAGCCACTGGGATTACAGGTGTACACCACCAGGTCGGGCTAATTTTCAGCCTTATATCATCCAAGTTGATAAAAATTTTGACCCCAGTCCCTGACACACTAAACACTTTTCCGAAGTGTGCATATGACCGCAGCCATAGCCTATGGACTCTGTTTTCTATTCCAGTGTGTATTTTCATATTTCCTGTTGTCCAGTACCATCCCAACGACCTCCTCCAGGACAGTCTGTGATGCTGTCATCTGAACTCAGCAGACTTGAGTTCACTGAAGACAGGAAGCTGTTCCTTTACTCTCTGAAAACATTTATGTGTAACTTTCACCAAGTTTTACGATGTTTCTGTAACACAGTTTATCCTATCCAGGGACCTATCCTAGGGGCCTTCTCCCAGGTAGAGTCTGAAATTTGAATCATGAAGGATTGGGGTGGAGGTGAGGGTGAAGCATGAAAAAGCTAAGTTGACTCAATGAAAGGTTGATTTCTGTTGAGTTACATCTGCTCAAGTTCAAAATGAAAAAAACTGAAAAAATTAAACATTGCAAACTGTCATTCTTTGAAGTCAGTTTGAATCATCAACTCATACTCACAAAATCCCTGTGCATCATACACTCCATTAAAATGTGAAAAAGGTGCTTGGACTGTTTCAGACTAAAGTTGAAAGTGTTCTGAATCATGCAGATGATTTCCTCTTTCACCTGAGGACGCAGCATCCTTGAGAGAGAAATAAATGGTTATGACTGGATGCAACCCAGAGAAGGCACCAAGCCAGAAACTTCAATTCAAGAAAACCCAACTGTCCGCCCCACTGAAAAGTTTTCTATGGATAGTTCTGCCAGAGAGCAACTGAGTAGGAAGAAAATGCAAGGAGGAGATCCAGCAGAAGGCTGAACTGGAACATGAGTAAAAGGATGAGAAATGCTAAAAACTTTAAGAACCACTCATCCAGGTGACTTTAGGAAAAGGAGAGGTATGAAAAGACAGAGAGGGGTACAGGGTAGAAATAGGTGGCTGAAGTCTGAATGGGAAGAGAAATCAGAAGGAAAGAGATGCCAGAGAGCTGATAGAAGAACATAAGCATGAAATACATTTACCAAATAGATTAACAGAGTTGGCATTTTACTTTTAGGCACTGTATTTATACAGCATAAACCTGCTTTCAAAGAAGATTCATGCTGCCCATAGGAATGGCTGGAGAAAAACCAAAAAAAGGGGACAGAAAGCTTGTGGTAAGCACAACATGTGTTATATAAATGCTGGCATGTTAATTTTTCCCTATTCACACTATTTTTTCTAATGGCAAATGAGTTTGAAGGAGATCTGGGGCTAATACTGGTTCCTTCCCTCCCTGCAGAGCTCTCTCAAATATAAGGGCCAATGCAGGGACATCTCTTCATTGATTTCCCTGGAAATGCCTTTTCTGGAAGTTCAAACAAGGCTCAAGATTCCCTAATAAAGGCAAGCCATTCCTCAGCTAAGAAAATACAGCCTTCATTGTTGGGGAGGCATCTAGGGACTAATGAACAAAAATGATTTCCAGTGTCACCCTCTGTACTCCAAGGATATCCGACCCACATCATGTATGGCTCAAAGATCTAAAATGGAAAAGTAAGTAGGTCACTGTCATTTTAAAAAGAAGAGTTGAGAACTTACCCTTCATCTGCTAAGTGTTTGTGGGTAAAGGCCAGGAGGTCGGCAGCTCTGCCTGTACCTTCACACACCACCACTGGGTCTTTGTCCTTGACAGTCTCCCACACCATGAGGATGACGTTGGGACCTCCTTCCACCACCAGCTGCACCACAGGCACACCTTGTCGTGAGCCTGTTTCAGATCACAAACCATCATCAGACTGCGACAAAACATCCCTCTCTGAGAGTCAGCCCCTTTGGTTTCTGGGCACAAGTCTTTCCACTACCACATATCCTCATTGCTTGCACCTGCCCCTGTCTCTTAATTTACCCAGTTTGCTTAGATGAAGTCAAGCCATAAACTTGGACTTCAAATAAAATGTAGCATAAAATATGGTGAGGGTCTCCTTAAGTTTTTGCCAGGACAAAAGTTAACTCAAGTCTTTCAGTGATTTAAAAAAAGAAAGAAAGGCATTGTCTTCAAGAAAGTTAAACTTTTCATTTTGGGAAATCCCAAACATCGAAAAGTAAACAGAACTATATGAAGGATTCAAATGTATCCATCACTCCTCTATAAATATGATCAATTTTTTAGATCTTTTTTTTCCTTTTCTTGCAGTACTCGGAAATGAACCCAGCGACATCCTACCATTGAGCTAGATCCTTAGTCCTATTTATTTATTGACAGGGTTTTGATAAGTTCCTGAGGCTGGCCTTGAACTTGTGATCCTCCTGCCTCAGACTCCCAAGTCACTGGGATTAAAGCATGGGACCCAGCTCAATAAATTTTTAATAGTCATTATTTGAATTATCATTATTTAAACAAGATGAATTGGGCAACCCTCAAAGATGTTTACATTTCAATATATTCTGATTTTTAACCGTTTGAATTCTTACTGGCAGCATTATTTTATTACAACAATGAAAAAAATTAAGGAGCATCCAAGTCACTCTTTTAAAAAAGACATTAAGTGAAAAAAATACATATAGAATGAAATAAATAATATACCCAATTTGTATTTTCAAAACCTTATAATTGCCTATATATTTTACATGCATATGCCTATATCTTTAGCATGTTATATAAATGACTAGCAAAATCTGGAAGGATATACATCAAATAATTAGCAGTGGAAAAGGCAGGGGAGGGTTTAGATAAATTTGTTCATCTTACATATTTCTTATTACATTTTAATACCATACACTAATGGTATATATCACTTTTTTGTGTTGTTGTCATTGAACACAAGTCTTTGCACGTGCTATGCAAACACTTTAATACTAAATGTACTCCAGATTGATATATTATTTTTATTTATTATGCAGTGGCAATACTAGAGATTGAACCCAGGGGTGTTCTACTTTTTGTTTGTTTGTTTCTTTTGTTTTGTTTTGTTGATACAGGATCTCACTACGTTGCCCAGGCTAGCTTCAAATTTGTAATCTGTCTGCCCCAGCCTCCTGAGTTACTGGGATTACAGGTGTGTGCCACCAATACCTGACTGATATATTACTTTTAAATCAATACTTTTACTTTTACTTTTCAAAAGAAGAAAAATTAGCAGGCAACAGCATACCTGCCAATTCTACTTCCTTATTGTTGTCTCCATATCACAAAAAGCAAACCTAGGATCTATCAACCAGTAGACATAGGGTCTTCCAATCATATCATCTTATCAAAACTAAATTAAATGTGGAAAATGTTTTATTGAAGCACAAAGGCAAGAAAGAAAACTTAAGATAAATATTCATTAATCTTGTGACAGAAAAAAAATTATAAGAGAATCTCTTACATCTCATACAATAGAATATTACATAGCCATTAGAAATGTAGTAGCATGCTTATTAACATGAAAATGCATCCATGTTTAGTGGGAAAGAAGAGACTACAAAATAAGCATAGATATCTTAGCATCCCAGTTTTCATTTTTAAAATGTTGCTCTGTATGGGGAGTGGTTATTGTTTTTGCTATTTTCATATGAGTTCTCCTTAGAATAAGGATGTTACCAATCCACTACGATGGATCCCACATTCTTTGTCCATAGTCATGGAAGCCCTCCAGGTACATCCAAAGGATTTCTTTGTTGTTGTTTTATTTTGTCTTTTTGTAATGGGGATTTAACTCAGGGATGCTTTACCACATAGCCACATCTTCGGCCCTGTTGAGACAGGGTCTCACTAAGTTGTTTAGGGCCTTGCTAAATTACTGAAGCTGGCCTCCTGAGTCACTGAGATTATGGGCATGAGCCACTGCACACAGCTTGTCCTAAGTTTCAAAGTCTTTGAAAGTACAAACATCAACTGCTTCTGCTCGGTGCAAGCTTGGGGTTGATTGCATTCACACAAAAACAGAAAATCAGCTGGGCATAGAGGAAAACACTTGTAATCTGACCACCCCGGAGGTTGAGGTTGGAGGATCCCAAGTTCCATAGCAGCCTGGACAACTTAGTAATATCCTGTCTCAAAATGAAAAAGAACTGGATATGTAGCTTAGTGGTTAAGGGTCCCTGGATTCAGTTCCCAATACTGGAGGGAAAAAATGGAAAATCAGTAGGGCACCAGAAAGACAAAGACCCTCATGAAGCATACACTACTGTGCTGCACAGAGCCTGAGCAATTCAGGTAGTGAGCGCAGGTGAACAGAAGCCACAGGATACTTTAAATAACTAGCATTTTAGAGACTTAACAGATCTTTCCCAGCATGGTTCTTCTCCAGGGCCATTCTCCAACCTTTCCTCTTTCCCTGTGCTCCATTGGTCTTCTATTTCCCTAGCCACCTCCGTCCCACAGAGGACCACACACCCAATCCTTCCCTTTTCCTGACCTAAATGAGACTCAAGACCTTCATTCACCCTAAGCCATAAGTGACTGGTAGCGATTTCCATGGCCCCTCCCCTCCCCTCTTGACCCCACAACCACAAGATGACCACTGTACTAAGGGAAGACAAGGAAAGAAAGAAACATTTATTGAGGTGATACTATGCACCCAACACTATTCCAAGCACATCTAACATATCTTTTCTCAATTAATTCTTGCAACAACAGTTAGAGGTAAAAGGGTCCTTCCAATTGATAATAAAAAAGCAGTTTCACCACATGAACTCCATCCCCCAAAGTCACAGGCAGTGGAATACAGCTGTGACTTGTCTAACCTCACTGCTTCCTACTGTCTCAGGGTATCAAGGCAAAAAAACTAAAAGGACTTTCAGTATTTTCAGCCAACACTCAAAGGTTGAACAGAATTGAAGCTTCCTGGAGAAGCTTCTGGCCTGTCCCAGAAGGTAGAAATATTGTGTGGAAGATTTAATTCATCACAAGAAGCAAAGGCCACCTTCTGCTGCTCCTGATGGACCAAAAGAGTTTCCATCTCTCCAGCCAGCATCCAGCTCTCCTCCTCTCTATAAAGAAGCCCTCCTCACTGCCCAAAGACTCCCACTCCACAGATGCCACCAAAATGAATCATACCCAGGATCTCATGCATGCTAGAGAAGTGTCAGCCACTGAGCTACGGCTGCCCTGCACAAGCTCTGGGCTCCTTGAACACAGCAGCCCAAAATGGCCATCTGAAGCACCACTGTTAGCACAACACAAATCTGACACCTTCCACGCCCTACTTTCTAAAACCCCTGTCAGGTCTGAACCACATCCATGCCTGAGCTCTACCCCCCGACTCACACACACACATATGAAACATAGTCTTCCTTGACCCCTGCTCCTCTAAGGCTTGTCTCCTTATTGTCTTCCCTGTGGAAACCCTCCCTCTTCCCAAACTCCAACTACCCAACTCTATGGACTCTTGGAGGCCTTGCTAGTGTCTCCATTGTTCCATGAAACTTCCTTCTCCTGGCTATACTGTCCCCCTAATTTGTGATCCTCTTTTCCACTGTCACCCACAATTCTGCACTATCTTTCACCCCCTTTCTGGCTCTCTGGCTACTCGAAGGCAGGGACTGGCTTGGACTGGGCTCATCAGCAGGCCTCCAGGCAGACCTGTCAGCTGAGCCCTGACAGAACTCACGACTGTGTATCTTCTGCAAAGAGAGGTGCTTCTCCAGGTTCCTCCTGAGCTTCATTTCATTTCCATACTTGCCCACAGTCCCATCATCGGACAGGATGAAGTGCGCGTGCATGCAGTTGAGTGTGGTGAGCTTGCTGAGGGGGTTACCCAGAGTCTGGTACATGCACACCACCTGAAGGACAGCAAGGACAAGAGAGGGTCAGAGCTCAACTTCCCCAGGCTCAGCTGCTCTATACACTAACAGAGCAGCTGTCAAGTTTAAAAACTATTACCTGCTACTTGGCACAGTGCTTCTCAAACTCTCTGTGGAGAGGGATCAAATTTTTAAATTTACCCTTTCTTATGGGCCAATAAAATACCAATGTGCTCTTATTATGCACGACGACTACACAGCCCATTGTATGTGAGCCTCATAATACAATTTCTAAAACACACACACACACACCATGGTCAGCAGGATGAGCACACCCACCAAACGCTTAGATACCATTGCACAGTTGCATTGCTAAAAAGGTTCTAAATATTTATTTTCCACTTCCATACTCACCTTGTTTCAGACCATGAAAAACCAGTTCAAGAATTGGCACCACTATACAAATCATGCTGTCTCTTAGATCTATTACAGAATAATATTGTGCCACTGATTTTTTCTAGTATTCCAAATGAAGTGAGAGGTAACAATCAACCAGCCAATTGGCATTTTATTTGATAAAAAATATCAAGGTCAGCTGGTTGTGGTGGCACACGCCTGTAATCCTAGCAGCTGGGCAGGCTGAGGCAGGAGGTTTGAAAGTTCAAAGCCAGCCTCAGGAATGTAGTGAGGCCCCAAGCAACTTAAAGAGATCCTGTCTCAAAATAAAAAATGAAAAATGTTGGGGATGTGGCTCAGTAGCTAAGCACCTCTGGGTTCAACCCCTGGTACAAAAAAAAAAAAAAAAAAACTTAAGGTCTTTTTAACGTTTATGAACACCCCTTTAAGCAGCTTCAATTCTTATTTGCTTTTAGATGTATGGACATGGTATTTAATCAGAAAGACCAAGTTAAAGTTGCTGCTGACCTTAACCCTGGGTTACTCCTGCTTCCTTTCTCAGGCTTATTTTCCTCATGTATGAGAACAAGGATAATCCCTACTTTGGAGGATTGCCATGAGCCTTCAAAGAAATAATGGATGTAAAAAGCACTATGAATTTTGCTAACATTAGGCTCTAATTATATCAAAATGGATTATACTTTCATGTAAAACTAAAAAGAAACAACAAATTTAAAAAAAAGTCACTTTTATAATTGTGAAACATGACCAGAAACCAAAAGGCAAATGACTGGCAGAATTACTATATACTTATATTTATGGAAAAAATATCATAAATAATATAAAATAAAATTTGAGGGAAATGTAGTATACATGACAAAAGTACTACTAGGCTATAAATAAAAAACTATGTGAAGAGACACTGAACGTCACTAGTAACCAGATAAATGTAAATAAGAACAGTTGGGTATGACTTTATACCTGTAAGAATGGCAACAAAAAAAAGAGTCTTAAACACAGAAGATTCCTAATTGGCCAAGGAACAGGGCACTTGGGCATTCACATACCCCCTTGGTACATTGTGAACAATCACTCTTTCTTTACCAACTTTGTGTAAGACAACCTTTCATATTTTTAAATATATACAGCAACTGGACCAAGCCCTGATCTTTGAGAACGATTTCTAAGGAAACAAGCAAGGCAGTACCAAAGATTTGTATATCTCACACAATATTAATAATGTCTATAAAAGTGAGAAAGAAAGGGCAATCATAGAGGAATAATTAACTATAATATGGTAGAACACTATCAGGTAAGAAAAATGAAAAGGCACCCGTGGCCCCAAATTGTGGTCCCCTAACACTATGCCCCACTGAAAGCAAACAGCAGTATCTCTAGGGAACAAAAATTATACACAATAAGCCCAGAATATTTTTTCATCTTAAAAAAGCAAGAAAGTTATAAGATGAAAGAATTGAGCAAAGGGACTCAACAAGAGACTAAAAGCCTCCACTAGACAAAATGGAGCAATTTAAGTATGATAAAAAATATTATATAGCCAGGCATGGTGACAGCATATGTTTATAATCCCAACAACTCAGGAAGCCAAAGCAGGAGGATCACAAGTTTGAAGCCAAACAGGGCAACTCAGCAAGACCCTGTTTCAAAATAAAAAGGATGGGGGTGTAGCTCAGTGGTTGAGCACCCCTGGGTTGAATCCCCAGTACAATGAAGAAAAAAAAATTCTAACAATAATGACTAGCATAGTGAAATACATAGGTTTAAATTCATGAATTTAAAGAAAAAGTAAGTTTCACCTTTGGAGGATGGTAAATAATCATCCCATTATTTTGAAAACTGGAAAATAAAGTATCAGACATTTTTTCGGCCTTTCCTATCCAACTGTACAAGGTAAGACAAGTGCTTGATGAGAAACTATTTTCTTCGAAGAATAGCAAAGCAAATAATTGAAAAGAGAATGCTATGATTAAATATCAGCATTTCCGACCTTATTGAAATAATGAATCTAGGTGGTGACTGCTAAAACCAAGAAAAGACAAGTGATCAAAGGTTATAGCAGAAGGACACACCTCCCATAATATAAACCTGAACAAAAAGAATCCAAGTCTGATCATGATTCTTGACCAAACTACCAATTTACAAGGAAGACAAGAAACAAGGAAACATGTTAAGTCTGCTACAAAAGGTTAAATTTGGAAAATCCAAACTGTGAGAAACTCTTCAGACAAATGTCCCAAGTTCTTCAACAAACAAATTGAAGGGGGAAAAAAAGGAGATGAATTACAAGAATGGGGAAAAGTGAATCAAACCAGACATGGTGGCACACACCTATAATCCCAATGACTCAGTAGGCTGAGACAGGAGGATCCCAAGTCCAAGGCCAGCCTGGGCAACTTAGTGAGACCCACTCTCAAAATAAAAAAAATTAGAAGGGGGATGTGGAGATGTAGCTCAGTGGTAGAGCATCTCTGGATTGGTCTCAATCTCCAGTACCAAAAAAAGGAAAGACAAAAAATGTGAAGCAAGAAACCTATTAACTGATCACAATGTATTTTTGAATGATGAACTCAAACAATTAACTATGAGGCAATGAAAAACTTGACAAAATAGAATAGTTAATGACACTCAGGAATTATTTTTTTAGTCATGATAACAGCATTGTAATTTTTAAATTGTTCATACACTTTAAAAATGCCTACTGAGGGCTGGGGTTGTGGCTCAGCAGTAGAGCGCTCGCCTCACATGTGCAAGACCCTGGGTTCGATCCTAAGCACCATAAAAATAAATAAATAAAATAAAGGTATTGGGTCCAACTACAACTTAAAAAAAAAATATGCCTACAGAGCCAGAGGTTGTGGCACATACCTGTAATCCCAGCAACTTGGGAGGCTGAGGCAGGAAGATCACAAATTCTAGGCCAGTCTCAGCAACTTAGTAAGGCCCTTAGCAACTTAGTGAGACTCCCTCTCAAAATAAAAAATAAAAAGGGCTTGGGACTTAACTCAGTGGTAAAGTACTTCTGGGTTTAATTGTCCGGGAAGAAGAAGAAAGGAGGAGGAGGAGGAGGAGGGGGGGGGAGGGGGAGAGAGAAGGGGAGGGGGAGGGGGAGGAGGAGGAGGAGGAGGAGGGAAAGAGAGAGAGAGAAAGAAGAAAGAAAGAAAGAAAGAAAGAAAGAAAGAAAGAAAGAAAGAAAGAAAGAAAGAAAGAAAGAAAGAAAGAAAGAAAGAAAGACTGAAATGTTTACAGATGAAATTATCTGATGTCTGGAATTTGCTCAGAAATAACAGAGAGGATTGCACCGGGTACAGAAGCACATGCCTGTTATCTCAGCAGCTTGGGAGGCTGAGGCAAGAGGATCATGAGTTCAAAGCCAGCCTCAGCAAAAGCAAGGTGCTAAGCAACTCAGTGAGACCTGGTCTCTAAATAAAATATATTAAAAAAAAAAAAAAAAAAAAACAGGACTGGGGATGTGGCTCAGTGGTCAAGTGCCCCTGAGTTCAATCCCAGTTACCAAGAAAGAAAAAGAAAAAAAAACAGAGAGGGTTGGTTGGCAATAGATAAGGACATAGAGGAGACAAAATTGGGAGTTAGTTGATAACTACTGCAGCTAAGAAAGAGTACACAAGCCTTCACTCTTCTAATATCTCTACTATTTAATGCGTTTGAAATTTCCAAAATAAGTGTTAAAATACACCATAAACATGACTACATTGATTAACATAGATAAATAACTATGCTAAATAGTTAAATTTTAAAAAAGCATAGCAGTGAGTTTATTTTGTTACTTTTTAAAGGCAATTTTTAAAAACATAGATAGGCATATTCAGAGAAAAATTCTGGAATCATAACACACCAAAATATTAACAATAGTTATCTTTCTTTCTTCTTTATATCTTTTCTAATACCAATAATCTTACTAAAAAAAGCTTTATAAATAGACACATCCATTCCCTCCTAATATAAACACATAGATAGGATCAAAGAATCAATACATAAGAATGAATGAAGCAGAGAGTAATATGAAATAAGAGAAAAGAACTAGCAAGAGCCAAATTAAGAATCTGTCTTGTTTCACTACATGTAAACCATTCCAAATATATTGGCTATTTGCAGGACAGTAACCATTGAGGAGTTTTGCAAAGAGGAATAGCATGATTTGATTTCTATTTTACCAGCAACATTCTGGCTACTGTGTTGAGACTAGACTGTAATAGGAGAAAACAATAAGAAGAAGGAAGACTATTACAATTATTTAGCATCATAAGGTCATTTAGACCTGGTCACTAACAGTGAAGATAATGAAAAGAGGTCAGGTTTTTCAGCATATTTCAAAAGTGGAGCTCAAGTAGTTTACTGATGGATCAGGTCTCAGGCATGAGACAAAGAGCTCATTCTGGAATTCATCTGGGGTTTTTGACTTGAACAACTGCAAAGATGGAATTGTCATTTTCTAAAACAGGATGAAGGCTGAATTTGGGGTACATGCCTATAATCCTAGCCATTTGGGAAGCTGAGGCAGGCGGATCACAAGATTAAGGCCAGCCTGATCAATTGAAGGAGAATGTGTCTCAAAAAATGAAATAAAAAGGGCTGGGGGTGTAACTCAGTGGTAGAGCACCCCTGGATTCAATCCTAATACTAAAGTATAAAAAAGTAAAAGAATAAAATAGGATGAGGGATGTAGGAGGAAGGCAGAAATTGGCTGGGGTTATATTTACTACATTTGAGGGGACTGTTAGACACCTAGCTGCAGTGTTACATGGGCAATTTGAATTTACACTTATTTCCTTTTGCTATGAAAAGGATTGTCTACTTACATCTTTTCCAATGAGATCTCTCTGGTTCTCAATGACACCCCAAGGAGGGATTCCAACAGTCCAGATTTTCCTCAAGGACTTAGAGGAATGGGCTTTTAGGGCATCTCCAACGTGCTTGGACACTCCTAGGGACAAACAGTTCAGAAGTCAAATTTTAACTCACAAATCACATAAAACAGTCAAATAGATACAGATAATGCAAAAGGTTATTCTTAAGGAAAGTTGCTGGCACAGTGGAATTGACTTCTGGTATCTCATTTTCCCCTATTCTCTCCTGACACCTTTTTCTCTTATCACTGACCTCTGTACCTAAAGAATTTCCCTCTCCTTTTGGGCAATTTCTGCCTACAATCTCAGCTCTGAGCCTGCTGAATGACCAGAATGTTCTGTGCATTGTCCTTTCTCAGCAAGTCCAGCCCTGATATCATGAATGTTCTATATGTCTTTATCTCTAATCTTCTCTAAAATCTCAGCAAAACACCCTGCAGATGTATCCCTGGCTTCATTAAGGCAAACTATTTTAATAGCTTCATATACACAAATAATTCAGAGAGAATACATTAAGAAATAGTACATTAATGTTTGATCTCCTGGAGTTAATAATAATATTTATAGTATCCACCCCTTTCCAGAACATGATAAGATTTCAGCAAGTGTTAACTACTTTACAAGTATTTACATGTTAGGATTTTTTTTAGTCCATTTTATAGACAAAAATGGTGGCACAGAGAGGTCAAATAATTTGCCCAAGGTTATAGAGCTGGCAATTTGTAGAGCTAATATTCCAATTTAGATAATCTGACTCTTTAAAAAAAATAGTCTTTATTTTTAGAGCACTTTTAGTTTGAACACAAAGTACAGAAATTCCCCTATGCCCACTGCCATCTCACAAACATAACTTCTCCCACTAACAACCCCCACTAGAGTGATACGTTTTGTTATAATCAATTACCAACCAGAGGTATAATTTACATTGGGGTGCATTCTTGGGGTCATATATTCTATGAGTTTTGACAAATGTATAATGACACCTATTTACCACTGTAGTATCATACAGAATATTTTTCCTGCCCTGAAATTTCTCTGTGTATTGAATATTCATCCCTCCTCTCTGCTAAGCCCTAGACATCACTGATCTTCTTTCTACTGATCTTTCTTTCCATAGTTGCCTTTTCCAGATGGTCACATAGTTGGAATCATACAATAAGTAGTCCTTTGACTTTGACTCTGACCTTTAGTTACAACACTGCATCTTAAGACAGTCTTCCTTATGTATGCTAATGACTTTACATATGTCATTAGCACAGAGAGGAAAAAACCTGCTGATATGGTTTGAATGTGTCCCTTTTAAAATTTATGCACTGGAACTTTAGTCCTCAATGCAGCAGTGTCTGAAATGGGGACTTTGGGGAATTGTTTAGATCATGAGGGTTTCATCCTCATAAATGGATTTATGATACATAAAGGGGTTTCTGAGAATGAGTTTGTTCTCTCTTGCCCTTCCACCTTTCAACAGTGAGGAAACAAGCCAGAGAATCCACATCAGATGTTGGTCCCTTGATCTTGAACTTCCCAGCCAAAAAAGTGAGAGAATAAGCTCTGTTCTTTATAAATTACTAATGTCGGTATCCTGTTATAACAGCACAAACAGACTAAGAAAGACACCTTCATATTTCATGGATCTGATGCAGAGCACCTAAATCACTTTTTTATCTCTGGCATCTTCTCCCTCAATCCATTAAAACTCTGCCAGATTCATCTGTAGAACCTGGGTTCTGAACTTCAGGAACACTTGTATATCAACGTGGAGCTATCCATCCCAATAGAGATTTTGATTCCAGAAGTTTGGCCTGGTTTAGGGTAGCAATACCGTACAGTTATTTTTGGTGGTGGTGGTGTTTTAAGAAACCCACCTGCTATCCTAGTACAAATACTCTGTTGAGAGTCTCTGCAAAATTCAATCTGACCATATCATTCCCCTATCCATTCTCTGGTTCAAAACCCTTCAAGAGCCCTTTGCCACACAGAGAATAATGCCAGGCCATGAGCACAGCACCCAATCAGGCTCCAGTCTTCCTTACTGTCCCTGAGCCCTGCCACATGGCACACACTGCAGCCAGTGACCTTATCACTTCTCTCTACACTTGCCTTGATCTCTTTCTGTGATTCTCATGATGAAGTGCCACTGCTGCCTTGCTGAAGACCAATCCATGGGCTGAATCCTCATCCAAAAGGGGCCCTCAGTTCAAAACAGAATTCATCCTCCCTTTCCTTTTCCTCAAACTTTCTTTTTAACCCTGTCAGCATCAAATTCTAATCAGTTGCTTTTTGTCTGCTGTCACAGCCCACCTGTGTCCCTCACCTAGGGCCACACTGCTTGTCTTTCATCCACACCTATCCAGATGTTCTACACCTAGTAGATCTTGAAGGCTGGTGGCATTCAACTCAGTAATTGTCAAATAGCCGTGCCAAAAAAATGTTCAGTTTTAGTTCAGAAGCGTCTCAAGATAGACAGGCATTCATAAGCAGAGCTTCTCAAATTTAAATGTGCAAAAGAAAATTTAAATGTGCAAGAATCATCCAAGGTGTTGTTCAAATGCAGATTCTGATTCTGTGAGTCTGGGGTAGGACCTGAGATCTGTTTAGGAGCTCTGGTTGAATCAGACTGATGGTTATTTAGGAGTTGCAAGTCTTCCTCATTTCCCATCATCTCTCTTGTTCATATAATCTACTTAAATAATCTTCCCACTACTGTCTATGCTTTTCTTTAGGTTTGGTGACCCTCACCTAAATTTTCTTTTCTAAAAAGCAATAAGTAAAATGACACCTGTAATGCAGTTATTTAACAAAATAATTATCTTTTCCAAGCCGACCTTTTTCTGAGCTCTCTAAAACTTCTCCTCACTCTCTTTTTTTACAGGAAATAAAATAAGTACCATACAATGGACTTAGAACTCTGCCAGCTTCAGTTTATGTCAAAATGTGAAACAATAATCATCTATAAAATGTACAAGACAAACTATCAGATTCCTATTAGTGACAGGCCAAATCCCTTGTTTCATTTTGCTTTTTATGGGTTTTTGTGGTCGTTTGTTGCTAATTTGTTTATCATTTTCTTCCTTTATTCCTCTTCAGTCAAAAGAAATTGTTAAATCAGCACGTGTTGCTAAATACTTGGACAAAGGTGTAGGCTGGCCTCTGGTGCACCACAGGGCAGAGAGCTACTACACAGACTCATGCTAATGTGTGAAGCAAACAGACACAGGCTGCAGGTAGTCACTGCTATAGGAATTAAAAGATAAAAGTAAATAGCTCTAGTTGAGACATCAGATGCTGCTTCATGAATGTGTCAGCCCTAAAAGATGGGCATGATTTAATCAGAGACTTTGGATTCAGAAGAGAGAAGAGTAAAGAGAGATCGAAAGCCATCTGTTAGCAACAGATCAGTAAGAGATGAGGGTTGGGGGAGTCACTTGTTCTCAAGCCTAGCTGCACATTAGATTCACTTCAGAAGCTAGACCCTTGAAGCCACAAATTCATCTGAGGAAGAGCATGTGCATCTGCTTTTTTATTTCTGGGTTTTTTTTTTTTTGGCTTTTTTTTAAAGTTCCCTAGAGAATTCTTATGTACAGGATGCTCATAAACTGATGCAAAGGAATAAGGTTCAGAGGCCACTATATGAGGTTCTTGAATGTCAGATTGCAGTGAGGCTCAGGGGGAGCTGAGGTGGGAGAATAGTGAATTCAAAGCCAGCCTCAGCAACTTAGCGAGACCCTATCTCAAAATTAAAAATAAAAAGAGCAAAGGGGATGTGGCTCAGTGGTTAAGTACCCCCTGGGTTATATCTGTGGTTAAAAAAAAAAAAAAAAGTCAAAGAGCTAGGGGTGTTAGCGCATGCCCATAACCCCAGCAATTCTAGAGGCTGAGGTAGGAAGATGGCAATTTTGAGACTGGCCTGGGCAACTTAGCAAGACCCTCAAAGTGAAAAATAAAAAGGACTGGGATATAGCTCAGAAAAAGAGCATCACTGGGTTCAATCCCCAGAACTGAAAAACAATAATAATAATAATAATAATAATAATAATAATAAAATTTAATTAAACATAAATGTCAATGATGTAGACAGTGTATTGACAATCATGTCTTTTAAAAAAAAGTAATTGTCTACTCATTCCCAAAATAATCAATGCAATTTTATGTATGTCATTTGTTTCCAATATCTAAGAATTTAACAATGACTGAGTTTAATTACTATCTAGACCTATACATACTACACATTTGTATGGTTTGATGTTCCTATTAATCTCACAATAGCCTTGATAAAAGACAAATTCTGTGATGTCCTTTTTTGTTGTTATTGATGGTGGGGTACTGGGGATTGAACCCAGAGACAATTTAGCACTGAGCTGCATTGTCAGTCCTTTTTATTTTTTGTTCTGAGACAGAGTCTTGCTAAATTGCCCAAGTCTCCAACTTGCAATTCTCCTGCCCCAGCTTTCTGAGTCACTTATCATTACAGGCATGCACAACCACACCCTACTAAAAGATGTCCTAAATTTAGTTACAAGGACCAGAGGATGGAAGTGGGAAGAGATAAGAGATATTAATCTGTTAACAGCTATAGGCTGAAAGGAACAAAAGGCTGTTTCACATTCCTGAATGTATGTTGAAACCTTGACTCAAAACTCCAGGTGGCTGATCAGGGGTCACCACATGATGCTTACAAATGAAATTTCCAGACTATTAACCCCAACCAAACCAGGAACAATGGTATTCTGTAAACTGTTCTTCTCTCCTTCATATTATCCCACCCCTCTTATATATCACCAATGTGAATTCAACATGAACAATTTATGCTTTCCTTCCCCAAATTTTCATTATAAAAATGCTCCTGACTCTTGTATCCAGTGGACACATTTCCAACTGTGCTGGTCCTGCTGCTGGTAGTTGTAGAACTTGTCCCAGGACCAGCTCCTCTGCTGAGGGCCATTACCAAGTAGGAATGACGCATCGATTTCCTTGCCAGCGTACCCCATGTTAAATTTGCTGTGACCTTGCATGTGTGTTTGAGAAAGATGACCCTACTCAAGGACGAGGGTGGATCCAGGATTAGGGTGTATTCTGCAGTTTGAGGAAGTATAGTATCCCGGTCCTTGGGTTTAGGGCGTTCCCAGTTTAAGACCTTGGGTTTTAGGGAAGTTCGATGTTGAGGATTATTGCTGCTGGAAATAGGGCGTTCCTGCTACCTGAGCTCCCATTGAGCTCTCGTGAGATTCAGAGAGTATTTTGGGAAAAAAGCCTAGTGGAGGAGGTGAATTGGGTGGCAGCAGAACTGGGATTGCCCCAGAACGTGTGTGGAGGCCGGTGTGAGTTCGGGAATAAAGAATTGCTGTTTGAATCTACAAAGCTGTGTGGTGGCTCATGATTCTGTGCCCAGCCAAGACTGCGGCACTCCTCTTCTGGCTAACATCTGGAATAGCTCAATGAACCCTACCATTGCAGAGAACCCTTGGTCTCAAGAGTTTTGGTTTAAGAGACTTAAGTTCAAGAAAAACTACTTTTTTGCTAGAAGTTTACTTGAAGTTACATTAAAATAGCATACTTCGACAACGATAAAAACATTCTAGGAAAAGTCTGTCATTCTGCTGGGCTTATTTTCCAGTCACTGGCTTTTTATCTTTCCCTTTCACATCACCACATGTCCTGGGAGCACTGCAGACCTGAGATTAGATCCATAATGCCTGCTGTGCAGTGAGAAAGCACAGGGAGGGAGGGAAGGAGGAAGAAGAAAGGAAAGCAGGGGAGGGAGAGAAGAGAGACAGACGGACACGTGCTTTACCCATGTTGATGCCTTCGGTTATTATCCACGCTCCTGTTGTCTCTGCAGCTTTGACCAAACCCTGGCTGAAGATCTCTTTAAGCTTAGAGGACATCTTAAAGTTCTGGAGACCCCCATGGACAGAGATGACAAGCTTGGGCAACTCCATCTTCCATTCTTTCAACATTAAATGTAATAGATGATCTGGTTTGGTATCATAAGAAGTTCTAATGTACTGGAAGACAGACACATATCCATGAACAGAAAACAGTGAAAAATACATACCAGGCATGGAAACAATGAGCACACAGCAGGGAGACCCAAATGGCCAAAACCTGCAAGGAAGTGTCTACAATCTCTCTTAAAGTTCATCCTCACTTATTGGAAATATTTACTTTTAAAAGATCCCACACCCCCTTTGAGTTCCTTCTGGGAATTCTAAGTCACTGTAGGAAAGTTTCCTCTGGCTAGAGGCTTGGCCCCCACTGTCCTCCAGAAGGTCTGAGGGGAGGCAGAAACACTTCAAACAACTAGCCAAAATCACCACCTCAGCAAACCTGGTAACAGAAAGCTGCGAGAAGTAGGTGAAATGTGACTTCATAAATGCTGTGGCTTTACATCCACTGGACCCCTTCACATACTCACATAACAAAAGATTCAGAAGCACTTACAAGAACTTATTATGAAGTTTTTAACCTTCCAATCATTTCCTGTATTCAGCATGTCCTTCTAAAAACATTTTCTTTTCCAAAACAAATTCTTTTCACAGAACAGTCATCTCTGAATAGTCAATGCAAGCAAAATAAAAGATGAGGGAAATCCAAACCAGCAAATAGCTTCCGGATCATTTTGTATTTTGCCTAAGATTTACATGGCGCAACTGGCCTTCTTTGTCCAGGAAGATGTAGCCACATATAAGCCATTCAAATACTGTAATATTGAGATGGGCTTGCTTCCCTCAAGTATATGTCCAAAAAGCAGTAAGAATAGTCCAGATTTATAGAATGAAATTAGAGCAATAAGAAACCCAGAAGAACCACAGGTAGAAATCATACCTGCAGGTAGGGATCTCACACTATCCTCCAGAATGGTAGAAATTGGGACAAGATGGGGGAGAACTGGGGATTGAACCCAGCCACAGCTGAGCCATGTTTATTTTTTATTTTGAGACAGGGTGTCACTGATATGCTTGGGGCCTAGCTAAGTTGCTGAGGCTGTCTTTGAACTATCCATCCTCCTGCCTCAGCCACCAAGGCTGCTGGGATTATAGATGTGTGCCACTGCACCCAGCAAACGGTAGCTATTCATCTTTGAAATTCATAATACACCATCCCTTATTTCATTATTAAAATTTTGAATTTCTGAATGTTGGGATAGGAAAGCTATCACCAAATATGTAATTGAAAGAATCCAAGAATAATCATGATTTAATTTGCAAGTTAGGACACAGCTGCCATATTAAAATAACAAAAATTAGCCAAACTACATTGCTATATTATGTGCATGTACAGAAATATAACAACGAATCTCATCATTAAGTACAACTATAATGCACACAAAAAATATGGAAAAAATAAAATACTACAAAGATGGGCATGGTCGCACACATCTATAATCCCAGAAACTGGGAGACTGAGGCAGGAGGATCATAAGTTCAAAGCCAGCCTGGGCAGAGAGAGACTGTCTCAAAATAAAATTGAAAGGGCTGCAGATGTAGCTCAGTGGTAGAGCACACCTGAGTTCAATCTCCAGGACTGAAAAAAAAAAAAAAAAAAAAGAAAAGAAAAGAAAAAAAACGTATTCACGAGGATGAACTTTTGTTTCAAATCCATCCACCTGCTGGTCACACTCCAGGGTACAGCTGATGCACAGCTTTCCTGAAGTGGGCTTACCTGGGAAAACTGCCTGTGATTCAAACAACAGGGAATTCATATGCTCAAGAGAAAGTACCTGAAGGATGGCTAGCCTGTCAATACTATCTATGTGCTATGGTTAAGATGTGTCTCCACAGGCCCACATGTTAAAAGTTTGGCTGCCACCCTAAGGTACTATTAGGGAGGTCTTCTCAGAGGTGGGTCCTAGTGGTCATTCATTGGGGGCATGTCCTTGAGGGAAATGTTGGGGCCCCAGGCCCTTCTCATCTCTCTCTCTCTGCTTCCTACCCTCCATGAGGTGAACAGACCTCTTCTATCATGTGTTCCTGCCATGATGTCCAGTGCTACCACAGGCCCAAAGCAACAAGGCCAAGTGACCGTGGATTGAAACCTCTGACATTATGAGTCAAAATTAATCTTTTTAGCAAACCTTAGAGTGGTAGGTGTGTTCTCCATCTTGGAAATTAATAGTGCCAAAGGTATCTGTCGGGCTTTTCATTGTATGTTTTTCAACAGACCACTGTTCACTTTCATTACCCTTGACAGCCGAGCAAGTCCAGGCATAGTCTATCCTATGATGGTCTTGGATCAATCGGCCACAGCAACACCTACATTCCAGAAAACAAATGACTTTAGCATAGAAAATCAATGCAATGTTTCTACATTTTCCCAGAGTAATATACAGATGCCATATGTTAATAAGCCTTACAAGTTTACATTAATATTTATATTAGACTAATTACATTACATTGGATTGTCTTCTAAATTTAGAAATATCTTCCTTGGTTCTCTCCTTTGATTAGACATAAGTATCATTTTGGGGAATGTTTTCTAAAATGTTAAAAATCTCTTGCATAGTCATGTGCATAGAGGCATTATTCACAATAGCCAAAAGGTGGATATAACACAAATATCCATCTTGGATGAATGGATAAACAAAAATGCGTATACATACAATGGAATATGATTTAACCTTTAAAAGGAAGGAAATTCTGATATATGTTAAATCATAGGTGAAACTTGAAGACATTATGGTAATTGAATAAGCCAGAAAAGACAAATGTGATGTGATTCCACTTATATGAGATATCTAAAGGAGTCAAATTCATAGAGACTGAAAGTAGAATAGTGATTACAGTGGCTGCGGAAAAAGGCAATGGAGAGACACCTAGTGCATAGGGTTTCAGTGTTACAAGATGAAAAAATTCTGGATATTACTCAGCATTAAATGAGAATTAAATTATGGCATTTACAGGTAAATGGATGGAGCTGGAGAATATTATGCTAAGCAGAGTAAGCCAATCCCCAAAAAACTAAAGGCCAAATGTTTTCTCTGATTAGTGAATGCTGATCTATGATGGGGGAGGGCAGATGGGAACAATGGAGGAACTTTGGATTGAGCAAAGGGGAGGGCTGGGAGGAATTATGGGGGTAGGAAAGATGGTGGAATGAGATGGACATCATTACCCTAGGTACATGTATGATTGCACAAATGGTGTGACCTTGTTGCTCTCCATTTGCATATGATGAATTGAATTTGCATTCTGCTGTCATGTACAACAAAGTAGAACAAATAAAATAATAATAATTTTTAAAAAGTTCTGGAGATCCATACACAACAGTAGGAATGTACTAAACACTACTGAACTCTATACTTTTAAAATCATTAAGAAAGAGCTAGGATGTACATACTCCCCAAAACTTAATGATACATACCCAGTAAAATGTGTAAAGACCACTTTATCAATACCAAAAATCATTTGAGAATGCCCCCCAATAGCTGTATATTTATGTATAAACTATAGTGTATATTAATGTTAATCTACATAATAAATTAGTCAAGACATAAGTGAAATTGCAAATGCCCCAAGTTATTCATTATTGTTCAGTTCACAATTGCAAAAGATTGCAAATAATTAGATATCCTAAACATCATTCATCAATAGAAAATCAAACATGTAATTCATGGGGCATCCAGAGCTCTCTCTATCCTGTTACAGAAAGCATTTTAAGGTGTATGGAAGCATTCAACAAAGCACACAGGGAGTATCCTCTACTATGTCTTAGTGTCTATGGAAAACAGAGGAATGAAGAAAATTTTAACACATTTATTTTTGCTATTTGTGTACTAAAAACTCATAAAGAAATCACAAGAAACTAATAATCATAGGAACCATGAATAGGGGAAGTGGGAATGGGCTGCCTCCACCCTAGGGCAAGAATAAGATGAACATTTTTCACTATAAATCTTCTTAAACTTTAGTTTTGAACTATGTGAAATTGAAAATTGTGCTGTAGAGTTTACTAGGTGTTTCTCAAACACTCTAAAATTCTGTAATTCAGAAACTCACATCCAGGCTTTTCATGTCTTCCTGTCCTAGCCTTCAGGGAATGTCTGTGCTTAGAAGTTTTACTTCTACAGCACGTTGAAAATAGATATTAGTAAATTTTAATTATTTTTTAGATTTAAAAACAGAAATACAAATTCCAGTCTCTCTTTAGGATCCCTCAATGTATTTTTTTTTTTAATGCTGTGGAGTTTATACATCCCAATTTAATGACCAATGTTCTAGAGTGTATATTGTGAGATCCTGGTGTGCTGGTACATGCCTATAATCCCAGAAACTCAGCAGACTGATTCAGGAGGATCACAAGTTTCAAGCCAGCCTGGGCAGAGGTATCATGTCTCAAAATAAAATAAAAAGGCCGGGGATGTAGCTCAGTGTCAGCGGTAGAGTGCTTGCCTAGCACATGCAAGGTGTTGAGGTTCAATTCCCACTACTGGGGGGTTAAAAAAAAAAGTGAGGGAGAGTTGTGAGAGAAGAGAATATATTGTATGATTTTAAGATGTTGTGTGCAGCTCTTGCAAAGATTCTTATGAGCAACTAAAACCAATGCAGATAGACGGAATCAACACATAATTACAGATACTAATCCACCTGGAAAGTACTTCATATGTGGCTAAAGACATCAAAGTCCTTCCTGGATACAAAAAAAAAAAAAGTGCCAGAGTATTTTCCAAATTCAGTCAAATCAATCAGTCATTAAGTATAATATTACAACCACAATAACCAATGCTTATCTGGTGCTATAGAGTTTACTAGGTGTTTCTCAAACACTCTAAAATTTTGTGCATATTATTTTCCTTTTCATCTGACTTGCTAAACTGAGGACTCTATTTTATAAAAATTTATTTTTCATTATCCAATTTTTAATGTAAACCTAAGTATATAATCAGAATTAAGGTAATTTTATTTCTCTCTACTAAAAAGAAAAGTAACAGTAGAATGAATTTGACATAACTCTCCCATGTACATATGCTAATACACAACGGTAACTCTCAACATCATGTACATCCACAAGACTGGGATTCTAATTAGAATAAGATACATTCCATGTTTGTATAAAATATCAAAATAGATTTCGACTGTCATATATAACTAAAAAGAACAAACAAAAAATATTTTAAAATAAAATTACCAGAAATATTAAAAAAGAAAGAAGAATAAGGAAAGGTAAAATTGGTCACCAAAAATTACCTAAAATATTTTTAAAAAAAACAAAAAAGGAAGGTAAAATCAGTTAATAACACATAGTTTAAAGTATACATCATTGTTAAAATTTGTATTGCACTGTGAATTTCAATAAGTACAAATGTTTTTCCCATAGAGCTTGGTATGCATAAAACTTACTTGCAAGCCATGGATCAAGCACATGATGCATATTATTTTATCCAAGCATAAGATAATATTAAGATAAAATTTTAATGTTTTCCATGTTTCAATTGGCAGCAACTTTTGTCAAAGACCTTCAGTTTTGTAGGTAAATGTCTCAAGTAATTCAAATAATCAATTACATTCAAACAATCACTCACCATCAAAAAAAATCTCATTTTTAAAACCTTCCTTGGAAAAGCAAATAGCATAGACTTTGTACTGAGTCCATTCAAGATGCAAGGAAACTATGCTATTGAGTCATAAACACATGCCTTAAAGTTAAAAAGAAGCTTATTTATACAAATCTTACCTGATTAAATTCTGGCAAACTTGACAGCCTGGAGTACATCTAAATGAAAGAAACCAAACATCTATTAGTTTACTTTTGTATTTAAAAATATACCTAATGATTATATAGTCAATACCTATTATTTTCCATAGTCTGGTAATCAAGATTTGCTGAGTATTCCTATACCATGTATTTTCCATATGTCATTTACTACATATACTGTAACAACAATGATATAATTATTAAAACATTTTGGAGTTTGAAACCAATATGCTAGACTTAAATCTCATTGATTTAGTGATTCCTCTAAGTCCCCGTTTTCACAGTTGGAAATAGCATTTGCCCTATAAATTAACTGAAACGATTATTTGAGCTTGGCAAGCATATACATTACTTGTCAGGCACGCATCCAATACATCATTGCATGTGCAAGAAGAAATGTTTTCACTATTATGCTTTTCAATATCTTTTTTGAGGGGGTGTAACCAAGGGTTGAACTCAGGGGCACTCAACCACTGAGCCACATCCCCAGCCCAATTTTGTATTTTATTTAGAGACAGAGTGTCAGTCAGTTATTTAAGGCCTCACTTTTGCTGAGGCTGGCTTTGAACTCTTGATTCTCCTGCTTCCACCTCCCAAGTTGCTGGGATTACAGGTGCCACCTCACCTGGCTTCTCAATGTATCTTGACACTGGATGTGGAAAGCCCTCAATGCTATAGTCTTGTTTTTAAAAAGTTATCTTACTTTCCTAGACTAGAGTGAAATGCCCAGTTCAATCCTGGGTTCCAAAAACAAAAATTAAAAAAATTAAAAATTAAAAATTATTTTACTTTTCTGGACACTTTTATACATTCATATGAATTTTGAATTGTCAAGTTTCCTGAAAAAAAATATTTTTAGAATATTTTCGAGGGAAGGGTACTGGAGAACAAATCTAGGGATGCTTTACCACTGAGATACATCCTCAACCCTTTTTGAGACAGAGTCTTGCAAAGTTGCTGAGGCTGGCCTGGAACTTGCCATCCTCCTGCCTCAGACTCTTGGGTCACTGAGATCACAGGCATGAGCCACCACATCCACCCTTTTTAGGATTTTGATAGGTATTTTCTTAAATTTATAAAACAATTCGGAATGCAGTTGGCATAATTATGATCTTTATTCTTGTTGATCTTTCCTTAGAAGAACCTTCTGGATTTGGGGGTTAGCATTGTGGTCATCAAAGATCATATTTTCAGTGTAAAGAAGTTTTAACAGAAAACTTAAGTTAAAATAATAGAAACAAAGGCAGTGTTCATAGAGTAAGGGTCATTCTGTAATTCCGAAACTCACATTCAGGCTTTTCATGTCTTCCTGTCCTTGCCTTCACGGAATGTCTGTGCTTAGAAGTTTTACCTCTACAGCATGTTGAGAAGGAAGAGGGAAGATGCTATAACTGAGTCTATCAGGTCGGTTCTCATTAGGAAGTAAAAATAAGAAAGAATCAAAGATAAATTTTATTGAAATTTATAATAATGAAATACTGCCAATTTTTTCCATTATAATGAAGAAAATTACATAAAAGCTACAATTTAGAGAATCTTACTAGTATCTAAGAAAAAAGCCTTTACCATCCAGTAACTTTTTATAATCTCACAAAGATGGAGTTAGCTCTCTTCTGCCTAAAACATATCAGGTCTTAGATCATTCATGGAATTATTATGATCATTGTTTTGTTTTGTTTTTTTTCATGTTGGGGATTGAATCCAGGGCCTCATGCCTCCTACATTTGTGCTCTACCACTGAGCTATATCTTTGGCTCCCACTGATGTTCTTCTTGAGTCTAACTAGGCTAGAAATAGATTTAGCAATTTTATCACTTTTTGTGAAGTTCAAGGTGATCATGAAGATGATTTTCCATTTTCAGAAGCAAAATGACCCACTTGGAACTTAGTCTGCTTTCCACTGCAGCCACATAACATTACAAGACATCATAAAAGACGAAGGAGAAAAACAAGGTTGCCTTGGCATCTATAAACATTTTGTAAACAAGTAAAATGAGAATTTCCAATCACGGGGCTTATAGAGGGCAGGTAATTTGATGAGGGTGGAACTGGTCAATGTTTAACAAAGGCAAGGAACACTATTTTAGTCATCCCCAAAGAAAAAGAATTTCAAGAACCTCAACGTGGTCCTAAGCACAGAGTTATGATTTCTACACTCTAATTAATTTAAGGCCAATGGCTCAAAGAACCTAAGTATAGAGTGGCTCCCCTAATTAAAATGTGACTCTTCTATTTTCCTTTTAGTTTTTGCCCCAAGGGCAAAGATAGCCAATCTTAATTCCATGGATCTGATTGCCCTGGGGAATTTTCCATATCCATTTCTTCCCCTATCTTTCACAGGCTGCCTTATTGAACTTTGTTCTGCAAGTGGAGTTTCCAGAGGGCTGTCAAGAACACAAAGTAGTCAAACTCAAACCACTCTGTTCTACTGACCATTTTACTGAAATTACCTGTTCATATAATCTAAGTACAGTATCCTGATAGGTCCAAAATAGTCACAGATAATTCAGTTGAGGATGAGGCTCAAACCACTCTGTTCTACTGACCATTTTACTGAAATTACCTGTTCATATAATCTAAGTACAGTATCCTGATAGGTCCAAAATAGTCACAGATAATTCAGTTGAGGATGAGGAATATTCACAATTTTTTGAACATTTAATATCCAAATATTATAAATTATTTATCCAAATTTGATGGAATGGATGTATTATTTTCCTATAACATCCATCTCCCCCATTAAGAGGAACAAGAGCAGGTAGAATAAAATCCACCACAGCTGGGCATGTTGGGGCATGCCTATAATCCCAGCAGCTCAGGAGGCTGAGACAGGAGGACTTAAATTCAAGGCCAGCTTTAGCAATTTAGCAAGATTCCATCTCAAAAATATAAAGGGTTTACATTAAAAATATAAAGTAGTTAAGCGCCCATGGGCTCAATCTCCATTACCAAACAAAAAAGAGAAAGAAAAAAATCCATCACAATATGAACAGTGATATCACTGTGTTTAACTTCTTTCTTCTTTACACTTCATTAATTCGATGATCAGGCACTTCTAAGGAGCCTCATTTGGGACAGGGACTGTCATAGGCACTGGGGCTGAAGTGAGGCACAAAAGTGACAAGGTCCCTTTTCTTAGCAGATTTTCTACAATAAGCATGTAGTTCTTTTATAAAGGGAAAAAAAAAACAAACACTCATTAAAATTAATGAATGCTGACTTTATAGATATTACCAGATCTTCTGACAAGCGGTATTTCTAAATGTCTACAAACAGTCTTTCTAGTCAAATTGCTTTAAAAAGAAAACTTTAATTAAAAAGTATACCTGTGAGGGTCTTTTGAACTGGGTATGATTTTGTTGCATTCTCTCTTGTCAAACACTCCTTCGATCCAGGATTTCTGGGACTGAACAGAAAGTGTCTAAGTTAGAAGCATAACCCTGGTAGTTCAGTTAAGCAAGATAATGTTTCGTTATCATGGCTACTCACTAAAATGCTAAGATCAACCAAAGCTGATTTCTACTACATAAATAAGCCAAATGTGAACACAAAAATACAATTCATCCATTATCTCACTTTGAGCAACATGTATCCTAATAAATACATAACTGATGGGTTCTCTTAAGTCAGCTAAAAATCACTTTTATGTCTTGCACCATACTCCTATGGCATAAATACCTACCTCTCAAAACTTCAAAAATCTCACTCATAAAACCTTTTCCTTTGCCTAAGATTTCACAGGGAGCAGGAAAAAGTGCCAGAGGAGAGATGCCATCTTGGCAAGATTCTATACATAGTCCATAAACCTAGTTTACCTTGGCAATATTGCCTCATGTTACACAGCCCTTAACCGTCCCAAAATCCAAGTGGTTCACTGGAATTCTTTCCTCCTTTGTAATAAAATCTGTCCCATTCCACAAAATGCAAGTCATAGCCAACCTCCTCCATTAGCTGGTTTAAAAGTCTAGAGGCAGATGACATTGGTTCCACCACAGAACCCCACCAACCAATAAGCTTGGCCTTTATCTAATAGGAAAATATTTTTAATTCCATGTTATATATTTTTAGTCAAATAAAAGGTAAAACTCAGCTTTTGGTTGGTAGCCTGAGAATTTAACTTTAATGTATTTTTTCCCCACAGAAAATACATTCTGACTTTTAAATCTCCCTCACAGGACCACTCATAATACAATTTAGTGTCCTTTATGGCCTACTTTTATACGATAGCTCCCATAGTCCCAGTGCCAGTCATTTCTATTGCCCCAGGGCCCAACCCAGTGCTTTTTGAATGGGCAACAAAATGAACACACTTAAAATAGAACTTCAGGTACACTTTGTAGAATTTTCCTCCACAGGTGTAAACAAGGAAGCACACGCATAACAAGAACATAGAATTGGTTTTCCTAAACTCCCATATCTTAGCTCAAAATTATGGCAAGAGAAAAGCAGTCTTGATTTTCAAGTATTTCAAATAATTCTTACTTTAAAACTTTATTCTTTTCTACTTTCATAATGGTCTCATTTTCAATATGCTCTCCAACACACCCTGGAGAGACCCCATGGTCAGGTTTGCTGGTTCTGATGTAGTAGCCCAAATATGGATGGGACAAATGCCCAATGGGCTAGCTTCTTCTGATGGAGTAGTAAACCATTGACACAATAGTAGCTAACAGTGGGGACTATGCCATTTCTGTGGCCACTGTGGCAGCCTTCACATAGGGGTGTATTTTGTTTGTTTTTTAATTATTGTTACTTGGGGGAGAAAAAGGGAGAAAATAAAAACAGTGTTGACTTCAGTTTGCTTTACCCTAAAATACAATCCGATTTTACATTCAATCTTAGGCCTCAGGTGAGGGCCAGGAATTAGAAAGAATTGTTCCAAAGACTGGTCCTCTAACAGCAGCTGTACATAAAATAACACTTTCCTAACTGACAGTATTATTATTATTATTATTTTTTTTTTTTTTTTCTTTGTGGTGCTGGGGGATCAAACCCAGGCCCTCACCCATTCCAGGTAAGTGCCCCAGCCTCAACCCCTCCCTGACAGCATGTCTACTCTACAATTTTTGAGAGTTTCCAGATCATTTTCTCAGGGAAATCTCTGAGCAGGCATAATTTTAGAGAGATTCCTTAGCTTTCAGAAAATTAAATAAAATAAATAATTATTTTATTTGTTTTAATTCCATAGTGCTGTACAGTTGGGCATAAGAAGGGACAGGTAACAGGTCATTTCTTTTCTGTTTTAAAAAAGAGTGGAGGTTGTACCCTCAAATAGCTAACATCTGGGCTGGGGTTGTGGCTCAGTTGTAGAGCACTTGTCTTGTATGCTTGAGGTACTGGATTGATCTCCAGCACCACATAAATAACTAAATAAACAAAATAAAGTTATAAAATAAAATCCAACATCTAATAAATACTTTTCGGATGAACTGATGACTTGCTCCTATTTTGATGCCACCGGTTCTATTCACATATCACAGTACTGAAGTTTGACTGTACTTGTTCTGCTATCTTTACTTATTAACCTTACTATAATTTACCTCAAAAGAGGCATTGCTTTATTTATCTTGGAATCTGCAGTCTTTGGGGAAGCAACAGAACAGGTTAAATGAAGAAGGAAGATTTTCAGACTCCAGAGTGATGTTTGCTATATTCTCCACAGAGCTCCTTCCTTGGAGCAAGACCCCTTCAGACTGAGTGCCAGGCAAATGGACTTGCAGGTGCGCGAACAATCTTTTGGCTTAGGAAAAGTATCAGTGCAAAGCTGGCTGGTTCACTGGAAGCATCAGCTCAGAGCCCTGTCCTGAATTTTGTTTGAACTCTGCAGGGATGCCTCATTTCACTCACTGGATCCAAGAGGAACACTCAGAAAAACAGCATCCAAACCAAAGTATCCAAAAATTAAAGGCCTGTTGCACCAACATTACCATGAGGTATGTTGATTTTCCTTTAAATGATCTTTTTTAAAGAATTTATTTTTTTTATTTTTTCATGTTGGTGCTTTCAGAGATTTAACCCAGAGGTGTTCTACCACTGAGGTACATTCTCAGCAAACCGCCCCCCTCCCAGTTTTTTAATGTTAAGACAGTGTCTTGCTAAGTTGCTGAGGCTGGCCTTGAACTTGCTATTCTCCTGCCTCAGCCTCCTCATTGCTAGAATTATAGCTATGTGCCACCCAGTTCACTAAATACTCTTTCCAGAGGACAGCATTTAGCAGTATACTTTGAAAGAGACCACAGAATAATCTTACATCTTTTTTTTTTTTTCTTTTTGGTAATAAAAGGTGAACATTCTTTAGTTGGTAGTAATTTTCTTTTTTAAAGGAAAACCTCTAAAAATATGATGTCAACTAAATAAACCACAATTCTCTAAAATTCCACTTCTCCTACAGAGGTGAGAGATTTTACAACACTTTCCTGTACTGCCTTCTTGGACCAGGGTATTTATCACTTTAGAATGAGTTTCCAGATCATATAAACTCATGAGTAAATGAGTAGAAAGCATTTATGAATTCTCCACAGAGCCAACTGGGGAATTAGAGGAATTCAACAGTGACCCTCCCAACAGAGTGGATCATAAAGGTACAAACCAAAGTGATGTCACACCCCTTCCTTCCTCTCTCCATGAACTAAATCCCTCATTATTTCAGTCCAAAAACCCAGTTTCAAAACAGCAGTGAAAGATCTCCTTTTCCTCAAGTGTCATACATGCGTCAGGGCTGCCCAGTCTCCCGGGGAGTAAAATACACAAATAAAACATTTTTCACTTCATGTCATGTTAAATCATTTTGATAAGGAATACAGAGGAAATGGAAGATTCTTTTATTCCTGTTCTTTACAACTGTCCCTGAATAAAAAAATACAGATCTTAAACCAAATGTCGGGCCTAGTTGTTATATAACCACTTTAATCTGCTAAGATTTCCCAGTTTGATGAACTCAATCCTTTCTGATTTCCGAGCACCAAAATACCCACAAATTTATTATGTACATACATAGATGGTCTTTACTTACTTATTTATTTATATGTGTGTGTGTGTGTGTGTGTGTGTGTGTGTATTTTGCTGGAGATCAAAACCATGCCACATGCTAGGCAAGTGTCCTACCACTGACCTGAGGTATACACTCCCATCCCACACACATAGTATTTATTTCAGAGTATCTTATTATATTATCCAGAACTTGACTAGGACTACATCTGAATGATCTGTGTAATCTAATAAAACAAAAACAAAAACAACAACAAACTTTTCTTAGAGTTACTAATTAAACTATACTTTTAAATAATTGATTTTTAAGAAATTTATCATCATCTGGGACAGTTTAAAAGCTATTTATGACCCCCATGGCAATGGAGATTGTCTTATTTATTTATTTTTTTCAGTGTAGTACAGCAGAAAGAGAACAGGATTTTACTTCTTCAACTTCGGTAGAGACAAAAAAAAAAAATTGGTGGGTACACATACCACATATTTAATTAGACAATTCCAAAATTTTTGCTGAAAGAATGTGAGAGAGAACTAGAAGGTGAAGTGTGAGGCAGAAACAATTTTAACACTGTGGGCAATTTAGTGACCATTCCACATTCCAGTGTCTCTTATCCCCAAGAGCAACAGTTTTCAAATGTTTTGGACTTAGGATCACTTCATACTTATAAAAATTACCAACAACACCCAAAAAACTTTGAATTGAGTCTACCAGTATTTTCCATATTAGAAATTAAAATTGGGACTTTAAAAGTATTTATTAACTGGTGAATTTAAAAAAAAATAATGATTAATCTAAAACACGTTAACATAAATAACATTTTTAAGAAAAAAAACATTTAAAGTTTAGAAGAGCATTTTCTTCAGGGTACAGTGGCACTCCTGTAGTCCTCTTTGTGAGGATGAGGCAGAAGGATTGCAAAATCAAGGCCAGTCTCAACAAATTAGTGAGATCCTATCTCAGAAATAAAAATAAATAAATACAAAGGACTAGGAAACTAGCTAAATGGTAGAACACTCCGGGATTTAACCCTCAGTAAAGAAGATGGAGGAAGAGAGGGTGAAAAGGAAGTGGGGGGCAGGAGTAGGGGAGAAGGGCCTTGTCCTGCAATTCTGCAAATCTCTCATTTCTGGAACAGGACAGCTAGGTATTCATATTTGCTTCTGCATTCAGTCTATTTTTGAATAGTTTGGGTTGAAGTATATAAGAAAATTGGCCTCACATAGACATGTAGTTGGACAAAGAAAGGTTTGGGGTTTTTTAATTTTTTAAGTTGTAGATGGACACAATACCTTTATTTTATTTATTTATTTTATGTGGTGCTGAGGTTTGAAACCAGTGCCTCACATGTGCTAAGAAAGTGTTTACCACTGAGCCTCAACCCCAGCCCCAAAGAAAGTGTTTTAATGAACTTTTTAGAATTTTTTGGATTCATCACTGAATCTCAGAAAAAGTACCTTCATGAAAGAACTAATTAAAGGGCAAATCTCATATCAGTACCATTATGAAAGTCATTTTGACTTTTAGGACCATTGAAAGAGTTTCAGGGACTTTCAGGAATCCTTGAACCACACATGGAGAGCTGCTGCCAGCAAGTGACTACATACAGGCCCAAGGTGAGGTGAGGAGAGGAGAAGAGAATCCATCATTCCCTAGTTGGCCTCAATTCTCACATGAAAGCATGTCTTAGTCTGTGAAGTGAATAGATTCTGGTACTTCATGATCACCTGTTCAATCTGGTCTCAATGAAAAAAAAGTTCCAACATAGAGGGAAAAGCAGTTCCCAATGAAGATCATCAAGTACTTACTGTACTTTATGGGCAAGGAGCTTTTCAAGGATCATTTTGAATGCATGTTATTTTTAACCTTACAGATGACTTCAGAGCATATCACACCCCCCTCCTAAAGATGTCATTAAAATGACATCCCAAGGCTGGAGTAGTGGCTCAGAGGTAAATCGCTCACCTAGCATGCATGAGGCACTGGATTGGATCCTCAGCACCACATAAAAATAAAATGAAGATATTGTGTCTACCTAGAACTAAAAAATAAATATTTTTTTTTTTAAAAAGGGATATAGCTCAGAGGTAGAGACCCCTGGGTTCAATCCCCAGTATCACCAAAAGACAAAAACATTGATAACTATAAGAACAAGAGCTTTAATCATTCATCAAAAAAAATACTTTGACAATTCAAATTATTGTCATAAATAAAATAAATAAGGGTTGGGTGTAACTCAGTGGCAGAGTGTCACCTTGCAAGTGTAAGGTAGTCTTGGGTTCAGTCTCCAGCACTGAAAGTAAATAAGTAAATAAATAAAGTAATGTCCAAATAATCAAACCAGAACAGAAGAACTTCTATCTACAAGTAGATACCATGAGAGGGCTTAAGTAATATATGGCACAAGCATAGGTTCATGAGACTCTGTAGAAAGACAACTATAATTCCCCAATAAAAAATGTGGGGGGAAAAATCTGTAGAAAGAGAATCCTTTCTGCCTTCTGCAGACACATGGGAAGTCTTCATGCAAGACATGGGATACAGGAAAATCCTTGAAAGTCAAGAGCGGGGATGATGGAATTCCACATTAGTTAGAAACACAGAGGTTTCGGCCTGGAGAGTTCAGGAGCATCCTTGTTAAGGTGATGATAAAACCCTTTTGGAAACTGAGAAGCAGAGAATAGAGAAGATGAAGGAGTCAGGTACTTCAGGAAACATCTAAGCCTAAAGGTGCAGAACAGTCCAGGGACTAAAGAACAGAGTTATTAGTGGTGATGCTGAAATAGGAAAAGAGGCCTCTCTTCAAGAAAAATGTATGTATCATACAAAAGTAGGAAATTTCAAAGAAATACTTCCTCTGTGATTAATACTGCAAAGAAAGTAAAGATGGTGGTAATTTTGTCCATGATGAACAAACCAAATGGGAGAGATCCAGGAACTGGATTGTAAAAGAGAAGAGGCAGGGAGATGGTGAAAGACACTCTTGGGAGAAGCAATATTAAAAACAATACCCACTAAATCAACATTATAAAGCAAAATCAGCATTTACAAAGCCTTTTATATGCCAAGGGCTGTGCTAAATTTCTTGTGTGCTGTACCTAAAGTAATATTCATAATTGTATGACTAATAACATTTATTCCCTTGTACATAGGAGCAGATTCTAATACCAATATCAGAAGTCTTTCACACCATGTTTTACAGGTGAAGTTGAGAGGAAGTTTATTTTATGTGAAGAAAAGTAAGACCGTACTCACAGACAAAGGAGAAGTCAATGAAGAGAGAGGTGAAGATAAAGAGAGAATGAAAATAGCTTAAGAGATCTTGGTGTGGGGTTGGGTGTGAAGAGATGGCATGAACCATCAAGAAGAAGGGTTCAGGGGCTGGGGTTGTGGCTCAGTAGTAAAGTCTTGCCTAGCACATGTGAGGCACTAGGTTCAATTCTCAGCACCACATATAAATACGTGTAAGGTCCATCAACAACTAAAAAAATGTATTTTAAAAAAAGGGTTCAGACTTGAAAATTCTTCCTCTTCTGATACTGACAATATTTGTACTTGGTAATTTTGCCCAAGACCCTAGAAACTATATTCTACAGAAAGTCACAGCCCATTTATCTCTGAAGGTTGCCTTTTACCTCTTACCCAGAGAGAGAAAAGAAGGTGGGAGACACACATGCACATTCCAAGTCTCTTTTTGAACCAGCTCCTAGCAGTACCATGACACAGTATGATGCACTTTCCAGAGTATGTTCTATAGATCATAAGAGCATATAAAATGCTTTCTCAATTAAGCATCACCAAATTTAATATAGATGGGGAAAACTAATGGTATCCCATTGGACATCCTATGGGGAATACAATACTTCTGCAATACAATAGTCAAAGGATTTCCCTGATGGGTGAACCTCAAAGCACGTTCCTCATAATATTCATGTCTGCAAACATCTAGACTAAGGGAATAAGAATTGGGGGTAAATATACAAATAAAAATAACTTTATTTGTATTTGTATATTTATTTATTTGGATACTGGGGATTGAATCCAGGGGCACTTTACACTGAGCTTTTTATTTTTATTTTTATGTTGAGACAGGGTCAATGCAAAAAAACAAAAAAAAAATCAAGATATATTTGCTTTCATCTCTGGCCTCTGGATAATCTCTCTCAGCAAAATGGAGAAATCTTGTTCTTCCTGGTGAGTAATTTCCAACTGTTTAGGGTATTGCTAAGTTACTTAGGGCTTTGCTAAATTGCTGAGGTTGATTTTGAACTTGGGATCCTCCTACTTCAGCTTCCAGAGCCACTGTGATTACAGGTGTGCACCACCACACCCAGCCTTTTTTATTTTTTATTTGGGACAAGGTTTAACCAAATTGCTGAGGTTGACCTCAAACTTGTGATCCACCTGTCTCAGTCTCCCAAGTCACTGGGAATACAGACCTGCACCATTGCACCCAGCAATAGCAATTTTTTAAAAATAGGCAATGTTGTAAATGGTACAAAATCCACAAGACACAATGCATGATACCGGAAAAGTTAAGCCTCCCTCCAACTCCTGCATCCCATCCATCAACTTCCCTCCTCAAAAGCTAACTGTTCATTCACTGTTCATTCTTCTAAAGATACTCTATGAATTTATAAGCATATATCAAATAAATTTTTACATAAATACAGGTAACTTATGCACACTGCTTTGCTATTCTTTTACTTATTAATAATGGTCAGTAATAATCTTACACATCTGAATATATAGAGTTGCTTCATTCTTGTTGGGGATGACCAGTATTCCTTTGTATGGAAGCCCCATAATTTATTTAGCCAATTACCTACTCATGCATATCCATGTTATATTTCATTTTATGCAAAATGGCTATGAAAGCATAGCTTTCATGTGTCTCTATTACTACAGAATACAAATCTATAAGTGAAATTTCTAAATCAACTCAAACATTAACATCTTGCCCTCTATAGAGGGGTACCAATGTATAAGCAAAAGATATGAATTATTAGCAACTTTCAAGCAATCATGAATACACTAAGTATAATGCACTTTATTCCTTCAGGGAACTAAAATATTTGTGTACTATTCATACCCAACTTCCTTCCAAAAGAATTTTGAGATGACAAAATTCCTTCCATGTAAAAATAATGGTAATAACAAATAAAATAAATGAACAAAATCCTTATTGCCAGGAGATCAATCTACTTCCCACAATGCTTTTAATGTTCAGAAGTTGAAAAATATCTATAGCGCACCTTTGAAAACATGCTATTTCTGGGCATAGCATCACTTGCTTGTAATCCCAGGGATTTAGGAGGATGAGGCAGAAGTACTGCAAATTCAAGGGCAACCTCAGCACTTAATTAGATCTTTTTTTTTTAAAGAGAGAGAGAGAGAGAGAGAGAGAGAGAGAGAGAGAAAATTTTAATATTTATTTTTTACTTTTCGGCAGACACAACATCTTTGTTTGTATGTGCTGCTGAGGATCGAACCCGGGCCGCACGCATGCCAGGCGAGCGCACTACCACTTGAGCCACATCTCCAGCCCACTTAATTAGATCTTATCTCACAAAATAAAAAGGCTTGGAGCCCAGCACAGTGGTGGATACCTATAATCCCAATAGCTCAGGAGACTAAGGCAAGAGGATCACAATTTCAAAGCCAGTCTCAACAACTTATCGAGGCCCTGAGCAACTCAGTGAGACACTGTCTAAATAAAATATTTAAAAAAGGGTTAGGGATGTAGCTCAGTGGACAAAGCACCCCTGGGTTCAATCCCCAGTACCAATAAAGCAATAAAGACAACTGAAGACTAGAAGACTTCAATGAAAAGAATGCTCTGATTTTCTGCTTATACTACGGAAGTCATGTATTAATTGAGAAGTAGGGAAAGGACTTAGAAGACCAAGGTGCATGGTCTCTTACTGCCCTGTGGCGATGGGCAGTTTGCTCATTTATATGCAATTTAGCTGATTAGGTACCAAGGAACAAAAGCATTTATTGCTAATTTAACCTATCATTTCCCCCACCAAAACCTTCTACCCACCTGTACTCCCTAAGGGCTCTTCAGTATACTCAGTATACTCAGTGTCCAAGTTAAAAAACAGGGCATCACTCTAATTCCTCCCTATTCTTCCCATTCAATCAACCACCAAGGAATACTGCCTTCTCTATCTGCTCTTGTCTCTGTATCTTTATTGCCACTATCCTAGTTCATGCCATTACTACAGTTAGTCACCATAAACTCTTGCCTAAATTGTCTCCCAGGCCTTTCTGCCTCCAGCTTTTTCTTCTTCAATCCATTCTCTGCAATAAACCCTGTAATCTTCTTGTAGTAAATAAGTAAATAAGTCATTCTCACCTAAAACCTCCCAATGGTTGGCCATTGTCTTCAAGGTAAACCCTAAAAGACCTCCACAGGTTCATAGTCCACTGCCTATGCTGTCTGGCCTTATCCCTTCCTCCTCCCTGCTTCAATCTCTACATTCTATAACTACTAAACAATTTGGAAGTGTCTGAATTTACCTCCAGGTGTTCTCTACATGCTATTTTCTCTACTATACTCTACACTCCCTTTCTCTCTCCACCAATTTAGACATCATGTCTTCTAGAAGACCTTTCTGGAAACTCCCAGATCTGAATCAAGTTCCCCTTCCACATACCCTCTCAGATGTCTGTGCCCAGCCCATGCATTGACTCTTAGAAAGAACTTGACAGGGCAGTGCCATTTTTAAACAAATCCATCGAACAAGGATCACTTCATGGTCACTCTGACTCAGCCTGACCTAAACCCCATCAATACTCCATCATCATGCTAAGAAACCCTAAACGCTCTATCATCAAGGAAAGGAAATTGTTACCTGGGACCGAAATCCTGAAAACACCTGAAGGCAACACCACAAGAACCCTTCCTTAATAACCCTTCTAGCAATGGCTTAACTGCAAAAATCTCCTCCCTCCTCTATCTACCTTAAGCAGAAGACAGGTCTCAGTCCTCTGGGTCTCGCTCCCCAGGTCTGTCCGTAACTAACCTGTGTCACTTACTGTTGACACTTTTATTTCTGTATCACTGTTGACTCCTTTTATTTCCTTCATTCCCTTCTTTCCTTACATTGATATGATCTCTTAAGACCCACTACACTTTGTGCCCCTGAAAACATTGTGGTATCCCCTGTGCCTAGCTAGTCACATATACAAGAGTTTACCCAGTGCTTCCAAAAGCATATCCTGCTAAACAAAAGAATTACACAGGAGAAAAGAAAATGTTTTGTGGCCATACAAATATGTGCAAGTATTGTGACTCTCCAGCAGGGATAAACTCTCTGTGACTCCTCTAAATCTATTTGTCCAAGAATTTTCCAAGAGGGTATCATAGACTTGATTCCACAACATACAACTGTGGGAGAATCTTTTGCCAAGAGATTTCCACCAATTTTCAAGTAACAATTCTCCATGTCTATTATTATTATTATTTTATTATTATTATTATCATTATTTTTATTTTGTACTGAGCCACATCTCCAGTCCTTTTTATATTTTATTTACAGATAGGGTCTTGCTAAGTTGCTGAGACCGGCTTTGAACTTGAGATACTCCTGCCTTAGCCTCCCCAGCTGCTGGGATTACAGGCATGCCCCACCACTCCCGGCTCCCTGCTTATTATCTTAGGGTTTTTTTTTTTTTAATCTTAAAATTTGAGAATTTTATCTTAAAATACAAAAATTAAAAATTAATTTGCTCTTTAAAATATTTAACTTATTTTAACAGAAATCTTTGAGATGTTAATTTGTTTTTTGTTTTGTTCTGTTTTGTTTTGTTTTCTATTTTGGTGTTGGGGATTCAGCCCAGGCATTGGGCCTGCTGAATATGAGGTCAACCATTGAGCTATACCCCAGCTCTGAGATTAAGATAAAAGCTCTTGAAAAAAATCTTTAAAATTTTTATCCTGTCAAATATAAATTAAAGATGTAGAGTAGGATTCAAGTCAGTCACTTTATTCAGGAAAAAGAAATCTCACATCCAGAATAATTAATTCCCCCCAAATTCTAAGAGGAAGATGTTTTTATGATACTGGGGATTAAACCCAGGGCTGCTTAACCAAACCACACCCCCAGTCCCCTCCTTTTTTTTTAAGACAGGGCCTCACTAAATTGCTTAAGGCCTCACTAAATTGCTTGACTGGCCTTGAACTTGTGATCTCCTGCCTCAGTTTCCCAACATCACACACAACAGGAAGATGTTTGTGGTCCAGAAAGTTGAGACTCAGAAATCTGTCAGTGGGACACCAAGAATCCTGTGAGTAACAGAGGTTGGCAGATATGAAATATTATCTACTAGGCTAAAGTTTCCCAACTTCTGTTTCTTGCTATTACACTTGATATTCAAAGTCCCAGTGCTGCTGTTTAGAGACTGACTGAACTTTGCTTGCCACTCAGGAAGGAGAAGGGAGCGTTGTTGCCACAGTGTCTCTACTTATTAAACACAGGATTCCAGAACCTCTCAGTAACGGCTCCTCCTGGACCTTACCCCAGATCTTCCCTTAAAGAGACACTCACAGTAACAGGATCCCCAGAGAAAAGGCCTTGGAGGGCTCCCTCCGAATGCAGAGCTCCTGGTTCTTCACCTGTCAACCCTGCTCTTCAGCTGGCTGGTTGTTAAATCCAAGTGCCCACCAGCAAGATGCAATTTCTTCTAAATGTCTCCAGGATAAGAACTTCTTCTCCAAAATGCTTTCCCACTTGCGGAAAGTAACTATAAGTAGGCTGAGAAACTCAAACATGTTGGGAATGTACCAAACAACAACAACAATAATAACAATAAATGAATAAATTTTTAAAAGCAAGGTAGCTGGAGAAGTAACTATAAGTAGCTTGAGAAACTCAAACCCAAGTAGCTTGCCTCTTTGTTTCCTGTAGAAATTAAGATTCAATCTATAGGTCTGGAGTTGTGGCTCAGTGGTACAGCGCTTACCTGCATGTGTGAGGCCCTGGATTCAACCCTCAGCACCACATATAAATAAATAAAAGATCCACTAACACCTAAAAAAATGTAAAAAAAAGTCCAATCTATAAAGTCTTACGCCAATTTACAACTCCTTCTTGTTTGCTTTCCAAAGTTTATCCTAAAATTTTAGAAAGGTTTTTTTTTTTTTTTTTTGAGAGAGAGAGAGAGAGAGAGAGAGAGAGAGAGAGAATTTTTTAAATATTAAATATTTATTTTTAGTTTTCAGCAGACACAACATCTTTGTTTGTATGTGGTGCTGAGGATCGAACCTGGGCCGCACGCATGCCAGGCGAGTGTGCTACCACTTGAGCCACATCCCCAGCCCAAGGATTTTTTTTTTTTTTAAGTACTGAGAATTGAATCAGGGTGTTCTGCCACTGAGCTGCATTCCTACATTCCCAGACTCTTTTTTTTTTTTTTTTTTTTTTTTTTTGAGACAGGACCTTACCTAGTTGCTGAAACTGGCTTTGAATTGAGAATCCTCCTGACTCAGCATTCTGAGTAGCTAGAATTATAGGTACACTACCTCACCTGGCAAAGTTTTAAATTTTATGATTTTGGATCCTTGGAGCCAAGTGCAGTGGAGAACATCTGTAGTCCCAGCCACTACAGAGGCTGAGGCAGGAGGATTTCTTGAGCCCACAAAGTCGAGGCCAGCCTGGGCCACATAGAGAAAACTGTCTTTTTTTAAAAGGAAAGGCCAGGTAGAGTGGCCCGTGCCTTGTAATCCCAGCCCCTTGGGAGACTGAGGCAGTGTAATGGTGATCCACTTTATGCTTTGAATATGTCCCTTGCTGCTCTCACATTGACATGTTTTTTCTCCTCCCTGATCCTCTCCTCCCTGATCTTTTCTTCCCTGACCTTCCTAATCTCTCCTCCCTAATCTCTGGAAACAGGATTCTTCTGAATCAACTCTTTTAAAACCCCCTGTTCCCCTGATGGGCAGAATCACAGCCTCTGGGACAGGAGTCCCCTGTGTTTCTCCTTTGCTAGCAAAGTAATAAAACTTCTTTTTCTTTTTTTCTCATAACCACGTCCTCATTATTGGATTGGCATTGGGGACAAGGACAGAGCCAGTGAGACCCTGTCTCAAAATAAAATAAAAAGGGCTGGTGATGTAGCTCAGTGGAAAAGTGCCTCTGCATCCAGTCTTCAGTAACAACAACAACAATAATAACAATAAATGAATACATTTTTAAAAGCAAGGTAGCTGGAGAAGTAGCTCAATGATAGAGTGCTCACCTAACATAGGCAAGGCTCTGGGTTCAACGCTCACCACAGTGAACAAAACAAAAACAAAAACTTAAAGAAAAAAATGTTTTGGACTCTCTTTTCTAATTTAATCCAAAAATATTTACATGCCTTTCCTTGGGCCAAACAGCAAAGCTGCCTGCTCTGAAGATTGAGTTTTTCTAGTTCATATAGGTTGAAGATTGGTGTTTGGTTTGTTTTACTTTAAAATCCCCCTGAAGCAGATACTGACAGTGTTAACAGAGGTTGGAGAGGATTAACTGATACAGGCCAAGGATCTGTAAAGTACTCTGTGGATTAAACCCATCGGAGAAGAAAACTGGTTTTCCTGAGGAGATTACAAGTTTCAATTGAAAAAAAATTTCTTGGTCCTTAAAAGATCAATGGAGGATATCTACTTCCTCCAAGAAGGAAATTTTTTTTTATATTCACAGGTCAACATAGTCTGCAGGATAAATATTAATAAGAGGGTAACAATTTATTCCATATATTCCATACTCTCTGTGTGCCCACCTGCACAATACAAAGCATTTTGTTTATTAACTTACTTAATCTGCCCAAGAGAAGCTGGGTTCAATTATTATCTCCAAGGTATGAAAAAGAACATTGAGTCTAAAGAGAGGATAAACTGCCCCAGAGACACATCAGTTTATTAAAGTGACACTGGGGGCTGGGTGTGGTGGCACATGTTTGTAATCCCAGTGATTTAGGAAGGTGAGACAGAAAGATCACAAGTTTAAAGACAGCCTGAGAAATTCAGTGAGACCCTGTCTCAAGATAAATAAAAAGGGCTGGGGATGTAGCTCAGTGGTAGAGCACCACTGGGTTCAATCTTCCTTACTGGGGGTGGGGGGAGTAATACTAAGATTCATACCCAGGAAGTCTGACTTATGTCTGTGCCCTCAGTAACCACTTCACCATCAGATATCTGCAGAACTTGTGTCAATACCAAGTCAGGCACAGTGATGCACACCTGCAGTCCCAGCGACTTGGGAGGCTGAGGCAAGAGGATCACTTGAGCCCAGGAGTTCTGAGCCAGCCTGAGCAATATAGCAAGGCCCCAACTGGAAATAAAACAAAACAAAAATTCTCGTGCTAACATCAATCCCTGAAGTAGTAGAATAAGAAAGAAAGAGAGAAAGAAAAAAAAGAGAGAGAAAGGAAGAGAGAGAGAGAGAGAGAGAGAGAGAGAGAGAGAGAGAGAGAGAGAGAGAGAGAGAAAGGTTAATTCAATCTCTGATGTCTTAAATTTAATCATAAGGGCCAGAGAATGGGGGCAGGAAAATAAGGTAAATTAATCAGTTAAAGCTATGAGCCAAGATCATCATCATCAACAGCAAAAACTGCTTCCTCTTCCTTAATGTATAATATAACCATAACTTAGACCTTAGGCAGCTGATTCCAAGTGCCACTACCCATTCTTACATAGGAACATCTGGATTACTAACCCCAACCAGTCCAAAAGTAATAAGTACTTCTTATGGACTCTCATCCCCTCCCCAAATTCTGCCCCTCTTATTTACAGCCAATGTAGATTCAGTGAACACAGTTTATACTCTCCCCACATTTGTTATAAAAATGCTCTTGACTCTTAGCTCCAATAGACATATTTCCAACTGCTGATAGTTGCAGAATTGTTCCAGGACTGGGTCCTTTTCTGACTAGCATTTGTAACAGCTCACTGAACCCCTTATTTCAGAGAACCCTTAGTGTCAAGAATTTTGTCTTAAAAGTAATGTCTTAGGGTTTGCAAATTATCTTCCTGAATCATTATCACACAAGTCCACTAAGATCCCTGATAGTAGTAATGAGTAAAATCAAGCAGGTAAAATTTTGAGGAAAGACCCTGCTATGTTCTCTCTAGAAGTCAGACTCACAGTATTATCAGGGGAATCATGAACCCTAAGATATTATATACTGACTTTTGTGTGGATGTCATTTTTCAGGAAAAATATCTTAAGAGCTGGATCAAAAATAAATTCTACCCAAAAGACCTAAATAGTTTTCCAAAGAAGATTACAAATGGCCAATAAGCACATGAAAAGATGCTCAAATCCATTAGACCTTAGGAAAATACAAATCAAAAACACAAGTTTCCTCTTTATATCCACTAGCCTGACTGTAATAAAAGGAAATTCGACAATACAAAAGATGGGGAGAAATTGAAACTATCATAGATTGCTGGTGGAAATGTAAAAATGGTGCAACAAATGCTTTGGGGAAGTACCTCAAAAAATCTAAACAAAAGCCACACATGGTGGTCCCAGCAATTTGGGAAACTGAGGCAGGAGGTTCACAACTTCAAAGTCAGCCCCAGCAACTTAGCGAGGCCCTAAGCAACTTAGCAAGACCCTGTCTCAAAAGAAAAAATAAAAATGGCTGAGGATGTACTTCAGTGGTAAAGCACTCCTGGACTAATCCCCAGTACCCAACAAACAAACAAAAAAAATCCAAACACAGATTTTTCATACCGTCCAGCATTTCCACTCTTAAGGATCTACCAAAGAGAAATGAAAACCTAAATTCACACAAACACTTGTTCACAAAAGTTCATAGCAGCATTATTCATAATAGCCCAAAAAAGTAGAAACAACTGAAATATCCATCAAATGACTAACAGGCAAATAAATTATGATACATCCATGCAATGGAATAGCGTTTAGCAATACAAAGAAGAAGTACCCGATATGCTACAATATGAAACTTGACACATTAATGGCAAGGGAAATAAGCCAGTCACAAACAACCACAAGCAGTATGCATCCATTTATGTAAAATGCCCAGTATAGGCAAATCTACAGAGACAAAAAGATTAGTGGTTTCCAGGGTGGTATGGATGGAAGGACTAGAGTGTGATGGCTATGGGATGTAGTATTTCTTTGGGGGATGATAAATATTTTTAAATCGTGATGATGGCTGTTCAACTGTTAATACACTAATGGGTAAATCATATGATATGCAATTCTACTACCTCCCACTGCTTGAAACTGGTTGTGACACTCAAATATTCTCAGAGTTTTCCTGTAATATCAATAACCAAAGAACTCCTTCTTCAGAGATAAGGAAATGCCAACTCTCATTAAGAGCAAGGGGAAGTGACGCTGGGCTGCCCCAAACAAGGGGACTAAAAAATACTCTCATGCCAAGTCAAACAGAAAAAAGTTTTCAAGGGTACTCCATTGCCCTGCCCTCCTGATACCCTGGAAAACCTGTGTGTTCCAGTCAAAAGTTAAGACTCAGCTGAAAGTCGATTCAATTACCAAACTCAAAGTCTGGAAATGCAGCTCAGCAGTAGAGTGCTTGCCTGGCATGCAAGAGTCCTGGGACTCAATCCCCAGTTCCACGCACACAAAAAAAGAACATTATTTTGAAAGAAGTAGAAAACAAATCCCATTATGAGGAAATTTGTGTGAGAATCTTCCTTTGTTTTGTTTTAAGTTGTGGTAGAAATATATATAACATTTGCCAGGCATGGTGACACACACCTGTAATCCTAGCAACTTGAGAGGTTGAGACAGGGGCATTGCAAGCAATCTCGTCAAGACCTTCAGCATCTCAGCATGACCTGTCTCAAAATAAAAATAAATAAGAAGGTCTGGGGGATGTAGCTCAGTAGTTAGCATCTGAGTTCAATTCCCAGAACTAAAATAAATAAATAACACATAAGTACACAGGCACATTTAACTTTTTTTTTTTTTTTTTTTTTTGGTATCAGGGATTGAACCCCCGAGGGCACTTAGCCACTAAGCCATATCCCCATCCCTTTTTATTTTTTATTTTGAGATGCGGTCTCATTAGGTTTCTTACAGCTTCGCTAAATTGTTGAGGCTGTCTTTGAACCTGCAATCCTCCCAAGCCACTGGGATTATAGACATGCACCACTAGGCCCCATATCCTAACCATTTTTAAGTGTACAGTTCCATAGTGCTAAGTATATTCACATTATTGTACAACCAATCTCCAGAAATCTTTCATCTTGCAAAACTGAAAGTCCAAGATCTGGAGGCATACATAGCTCAGTGGTAGAATACATGTGCAAGGCCCTAGATTGGATCCTCAGCACTGCGAAAACGAGAGATGGCAGAAGGGAAAGTGGACAAGAGCATAGCACACTTTTAGTGCAGGACTATGGATGTGGCTCAGTGATGGAGCACTTGCATAGCATGCGTGAAAAAGTCCCAGTGAAACCCATCTATTTGTATAGTTAATATGCATTAGTAATTATAAGTTTTAAAAAACTGATATTCTGTACCCATTAACAATTTCCCTATTCCCCTCTTTTAAACCCTGGCAATTGCCATTCTACTTTGTTTCTATAAACTTTACTTCTTTTGATGGATTACAAGGGGAATCATGAAGTATTTGTCTTTTTGCAACTGGCTTATTGAACTTAGCATAATATCCTCAAGGTTCATCCATATTATATGTCAGAGTTTCCTTTGCCCTTTTTTTTTAAATTGATCTATATCAGGATAGAATCCAGAGATGCTCTACTGCTGAGCTACATCCCCAGCCCTTGTTTTATTTTTACTTTGAGAGTCTCACTAAATTGCTGAAGCTGGCCTCAAACTTGCACCCCTCCTTCCTCAGCCACCTGAGTTTCTGGAATGACAGACATGCATCACAGTATCCAACTATTTCCTTCCTTTTTAAGACTGAATAATATTTTATTGTATGTATATATTTCTGATATATCATATTTTATTTTGTCCATCCAGAAGCTCTACTTCTATATCTTAGGGGTATGGGCCCATTGGTCTAGTAGAGCAAAAGCTAATGATTTTCATTTTAAACCCGGAGAGAGACTGCTTGTATGATGTTTGTACTCTAGGAAACAAGCTAACTAAGAAGCCAGATTCTTACAGTCAAGCCCCCGATTCCAGTCTAGCCAAAATATTCTAATACTTTATCAGTCATGACAAAATCCAAAGGAGATGTCAAAATCACATATCAAAATCTGTATACAGGTGGAAAGTAGTTGAATAACCCATTTCTTACTTTGGCAGTTAAGGGTGATTCACAACTCCTTCCTAGAACAAATAATGACAATCATGTGTGCAGCTAGAATATCCATGTTCTCAGTGTTTTAGGGCACTGACCCAGGTTCATACCTCAATTCTACTTTTCTCACACAGCCTCATTTTTTAAAGATTTTTTTCGGTAGTTGTGTATGGACAGCATGCCTTTATTTGTTTACTTTTTTGCCATGCTAAGGATCAAACCCAGTGCCCCACACATGCTAGGCAAGCACTCTGCCACTGAGCTACAGTCTCAGTCCCAGCCTCATATTTTGACTGGAAAATTAGTAGAAATGGGGGGAGTGATTATGCTTACACTTTATGGGATTATTTCATCATGAAATAGTTACAAATCACAATCTCTTACAACCTACAGAATATATTAGGTATTATTCTAAGAGCATACGACATATAAGGTCCCACTAAATCTTTAAGTTACAAGTAGTATTCTCCCATTTTCCAGATGAGGAACCTCCCACAGAGGTGAACTAACTTACCCAAGGTCACTGGTAGTGGTACACCTGAGATGCTAATTCAGGCTATCTAGCTCCAGAGAAAATGCTCTTATCAACCAGACCTGGCTGAAATGAGCTAACGTTTGGCAAGCATCCTGTACTACGTCTGAACACAACGTGCTTAATAATGGTACTTCGCATTTCATACACAATGTGTGGAAGTCCAGAAAAATAGGTTAAGTGGTAACCAGTTTAAGGTTTGGCTGCCTAAAGGAGACCAACCTCTCCCCTAATTCCACAAGCTCACTCCTTTCCCAAGCTTCGCCAGAGCTCTCCCAGTAGCCGGGGGCGCCCTCCTTTCCAAGCCCCCAAAACTCCCTGTCGCGCGGGGTGCCAGCCGAAGCTGGGCCAGCGCGCGGGAGTTGTGGCTGCGGGTCCGGGCCGCGCCGAGTGAGCCGGCGGAGCCCACAGTGGCGGGACCAGCGTTTACCTTGACGCGCACTCTCATCGCCCGAGACTCCCGCGCAAGGACGCAGACGGCGACTTCGGCACTTCTGTCGCTTCCGAGAGCCGCGATCCTAGGCTCGCCCGGGTCCTTGCCCGCGATCCGTGCGTCCGGCAGCTCAGTGGTGCGCCTTCTCTCTTCCCAGCCCTGGCTCCAGCCACCTCCGGACTCCTCTGCCGCCGGCCAGGAGCGGACCACCTCACAAATTCCCCACAGCCCCAAGCTGAACCCCTGCTCTGGGTTCGATTTCCGCTCTGACACCACCTCCGCTCTGGCCCCACTCCAGCTGCCGGAACTGGGGCTGCGGGTCCTGCCCTTGCTAGGGTCCTCTACATTTGCCCACACTCAACTGTGATAATCATCTTCCGGTGGAGACTAAAGAACTCACTCGAAAGCCGGTATTTCGTAAATCCTAGCAATTCTAGATCCTACTTAGATTATTTGTGAGCCTGGCCCCACCCGCAGCCTTGGGCTCCGATCTGGTGACCTGCCTAAGTCCCTGGTGCCCCGCCTGGCAGAAGCAGCTTGAGAGTACCTGTAAACGCTCGGTGACAGTCGACGCGTCCATCCTTGATTTGCAGGCCCCGCTACCAAAGCCTTTTCTGAGCTTGCGACTGTGGAGTCGGAAAATCTGGACGCCAGCTCCACCTCCACAAGCTGCCTTTTACAGCCATGTGGATTTGTCCTGTACCTTTTAGCCCCAGTTACCTCGTGTGTAGAAAGGAAGGTGACTCCATCCTCACTTTGATCAAAGAAAGTATAGTGAGGATCAAATGGGATTGTTCACTGCCATCACTGTCAAATTTTATGGTATTGTATTGTTCTTGTTGCGTCAGTGTGGTGGGGTGAGGACGCCCAAGATTTAAACTAACAGCACTGCTTTTACTACCTGTGAGGTATTGGAAAGGTCAATTCTGTGTCTCAGTTTACTTATATATGCAGCGAGAATAATAGCAAAACAAAACAAAACATCTCCCTCATGGAAGTTGTAATGAACAAAGGAAAGTGCTTATTTTGCTTTAGTGTGGAGTACCATACAAATGCTTTTATAATTTTTGTTATTTTTGGTAAGTTCTTCTATCTGGAAAGTGTCCCTCCCCCCCCCGCCCCGCCCCTTAAGGTACTAGGGATGGAACCCACAATGAAATTGATCTACGTCCCAGCCCTTAAAAAAAAAAAAAAAAAGTTTTATTTTGCTGGGCATTGTGATCCACGCCTGTAATCCCATAATCCCACCTACTTGGAGCTGTGAGGCAGGAGGATTACAAGTTCCAGGCCAGCCTCAAAAATTCAGCAAGGCCCTAAACCACTTAGCAAGACCCTGTCTCAAAATTTAAGAAGGGGGTGGGGGGCGATATTGAGCGCTGAGGATGTGGCTCAGTGCCCAAGGATTCAATTCCAGGTACCAAAAAAATAAAAATAAAATAAAAGTTCTATTTTGTAATAGGGGCTTGCTTGCTAAGTTGTCCAGGTTGGCCTTGAACTTGTGATCTTTCTGCCTCAATTTCCCAGATAGCTAAGAGGACAGGCCTGCGGTCACTACATCCAGTAAGACATGTTTGTTTGCTTGTTTATTTTGGTGTTTTTTTTGTTTTGTTTTTGTTTTTATTGTGCTAGGGGTTGAATCCAGTGGTGATTTACCACTGAACTACATCCCCAACCCTATTTATGTATTTATTTCTTCCAAGACAGGGTCTCACTAAATTGCCCAGGCTGAGCTCAAACTTTCCATTATTCTGCCTCAGCCACCTGAGTTGCTGAGGGTCCGGGGCCTACCACTGAGTCCAGCTGCCCAGCAAAGCAATCATGACAAAGGCTGCTGTGGTCAGTGATTTTAAATGAATCCCAGTATGCTGGGAGAGGTGACACAAAAGCTCATGGACAAAGTGAGTCTTACATTATGACAAGTGTTGTAACAATACTATGCTTTCATACAAGTGTCTTAGGGACACCTACCTGTTAAATCCAGTCTGAATTTTTGTTCAGTGAATCCACATTTGGAGACATAGCTATTAACTGTGTTCCCCCACTGTTTCTCCCCCATGTTGTTCCCCTATTTCTCAACATGGTTTAATGAGCATTTCTTTGTTTATTAGAAGACTGGAATATGGCCAGGCATGTCTGTAATTCCAGTGGCTGGGGAGGCTGAAGCAGGAAGATTACAAGTTCAAAGTCAGCTTAAGCAATTTAGTGAGGCCATAAGCAACTTAATGAGACCCTGTCTCAAAATAAAAAATAAAAAGGGCTAAGGATGTGACTCAGTGGTTAAGCGCCTAAAAACAAAAAAAAAAAAAAAGAAAGAAAAGAAAGAAAGAAAGAAAGAAAGAAAATTGGAATATGTGTTGGTATTTTATTGCAGTTTTTCTATTAAAATATTGATTCTTCTTTTTTCTCCATAACTCATCTCCTTCAAAGAATAATTTGTAAACATTCAACATGTATACAAGTTCTTTTGAGGCAAGCAAGTACCTCTCTAAAAAAAAAAAAAAATCCTTCTTTTTAGTTGTAGGTGGACACAACACTTTTCTTTTATTTGTTTTTATTTGTATGTGGCGCAGGAGATCAAACCCAGTGCCTCACGCATGCTAGGCAAGCGCTCTACCACTGAGCCACAATTCCAGCCCCAAGCAAGTTCCTCTTGATTTGGATCCTTCATTCACCTCCTCTGTTAATTTTCTTATAGCCTTAGAGCCTGGAAGCTCTCAGAAATTTGCAGACCCCCCAAGAAGATGACACATTTGGAACCCAAGATGCTAAAGAATCTCAATGTACTGTGACTATCATCTTATAGTTTCATCTCTTTGGGAATGAACATGTTAGGATGGTCATATATATATACACATATATTTGTTGCAGTATTTTTCCATTTAATAATTTACTTATTACTTCCTTAATAACAGACTTTAGGTTAATTTATTGTGCTATATAATTTTGAAATACATATCCTACTATGAAAATTTGTATTATATGTTATTTTGGGGGTGGGTAACCAGATACAATCTTCCTCAGTCACAATGTCCTTTATGATGGCATTTTGTTCTTGTCAGTAAAATATTATCCATTTTCCTAGAGCTTAAGATGGTAAAATAAATGTGATGGTTGTACTATAGCAATTCTATATCTACACATAATGGCCTTCCCTTCTTAAAAAGTTTCAATTATTATACCTTCCAGGATGTTACAGAAATATTTGGGTAGCTTTACTGTCAAGTAAATCACATACAATTTGTTTTGAGGAGGATGTAATCTAAAGACTTCATCAATGCTGAAAATGTACACATTTTTTGCTGTGCTGATATTGCTGTACTGAAAATTGGTTTGTTCAAAGTTTATAAATACTTCCCAAAGTGAAGTTTTAAAGAATTAAATAAAAACAAAATAAAACTCACTAGTAAATGGAAGTCAAGATTTTTTGTATTGGGAATTAAACTCAGGCCCATTCCTAGCCTTTTTAATTTTTTATTTTGATATAGGACCTCAATAAATTACTGAAGGTAGCCTTGAACTTGCAATTCTCCTGCCTCGGCCTCCTAAGTAACTGGAATTATACGCAACTACACCGAACTTAGCTGAAACATAAAATAGTTTAAGAATCCCAGTTTAGTTCAACAGACTCTATATATGATCTTAACACCTTCTTGTGACACTATATATACATTTCAAACAAATTTTGTAAAGTTAAAACAAAAACAAGATGATACTAGATAAGTGAGGAGGCGTGAAAGCTTCTGGTTAATTCGTTTATTTTCTACCTCTCAGTTTTCTTACCACAAATGGAAAAGCATAATTCCTTAAGCTATTAGAGTATTTGTTCCATGAGCAACTGTGGCTGACCCTCCAAGGACAATGTACTGGTAAGATAAACTGTCTCACAACAAATAACCCCCAAATTTAGTGGCTTACAATAACATGTTTTTTTGTTTTTTTTTTTTTTAATTTGCCATCATTCTGAGGGCTGACTGGGCAGTTCTGTGGGGTTGCTGGTTTCCCCCAGTGGACTTTTTTTTTTTTTCCAGGGCCACAGTCTCAGAATGGCCACTTGAGGCTTAGCTCAGAAACTTAACCATGGCATTTTTGCCATATATTTTGTCAGTCACAGATTGAACTCAGATTTAAGGAAGTAGAGATTCTGCCTTTGCATGGGATAGCTATTGTCAAGTCCTATTGCAAAGTGAGGTGTTCCTGGGAAAGGAATTTGTGATCCTTTCACAACCTAGAGTGTCAACTCTTTTAAAGAAGCTGGAGACAGTGGCCTCCATCAGCTTGCCTAGCACTTTATTAAAGGAGCTCACCCAATTTTAGCATTCCTGAAGCAATATCTTAAGATGATTCTGAATCAGGAATCAAACATTTAGGATGTCTGCTGCATGACGGGCTGGCTAGAAGGCTGTGAAATTTTTAAAGTCTGGGCAAAAAGAGAGGACAAAAAAGAAAACTGGAGAGAAGAATGGGAAGAGGAAGAAAAGGGTTGAGGGGAGCAACAGAGAAGGAAATAAAGCACTGTTTCTATTTATGAGTGTTACCAGTGGTGCCCCAGGTACCATTTCATTGCTGATTGTTCATCTTCCTACAAACTTGAGCTTCTTGCAGATTGGACAACATCTCATTCATCTTTGTTTTTTCTGGTGTCCAGCACGATGGCTGACAATCTGTGTTCAGAAAATATTTGTTGATCTGAATCAGTCCACTCTGGGCTATTAAATAACCTTCTAAACTTAAAATTTCATAGCTAGCTGTGGGCATGGGTGTATTTGTGACCAGAAGCCTTTAATAGACAACTTTTCCTTTCTTCTTCTTTTTTTTTTTTTTTTTTTTTTTTTTTTTTCACTACTAAGCATTGAACCCAGGGGGCTCTACCACTAAGCCACAGCTCCCAGTCCTTCTTATTTTTGAGACAGGTCTCACCAAGTTGCTAAGGCTGTTCTAGAATTTGTGATTCTCCTGCCTCAACCTCTGAGCCTCTGGGATTAGACACATGCACCACTGAGCTCGGGTATAGACAATCCTCTCAACTGATTGAGAGGCCTGTGAAACAGACTCCAGGGTCCCACCCTAGAAATCCTGTTTCAAGAGATCTGGGTGGGGGTGGGTGGGTGGAGCCCAGGAATCTGCCAATGGAAGCCCAGCACAGAGGCTGCATTTTGTGCCTCACTTTCTAGTTAACCTCGTCTGACCCTTGTCTTCCACAATAATCAGGTGAAGTCTGGTTTCTTCATTACCAGGAGCTTGGTAATCAGCAAAAGTGCTTCAGGGCAGCTACACCCTCTAGCCAGTTTATTGTGTAATAACTGCACACTAGCAAACTAGTCAGTGGCAAAAATAGCCCAAGGAAATAATGATCTTTGTTCTTGAGACTCACAGAACTGAAAAGCACCTCCATGATTAGGATCAGATGTGCATCATCTGGCCCACCCACTGTGAAAAGACATCTACCTGTCTGGGAACACCCATCAATCACCTAAATTAACCACTCCTAAATCAGATTTCTAACAAGGTGAACTTTGTGACAGAGTCCTCCATCTTCTCGTTGAGCCAGCTTTTTGAATGAAGAAGTCTTACTTGTTTCAATACCTGTCTCTCCTCTAGTTAACTGGCCTGTGATTCAGGGAACAGGAGGACTTGGGTCCCCTAGCACTTTTTTGTTCTTTCTTTGATACTGGGAATTGAACCCAGGGGCGCTTAACCACTGAGCCACATCCCCAGCCCTTTTTAAATAAAATATTTAGAGACAGGGTCTCACTGAGTTGCTTAGGGCCTCATTAAGTTTCTGAGGCTGGCTTTTACCTCACAATCCTTCTGCTTCAGCCTCCGGAGCCACTGGGATTATAGGCTTGCGCCACAGTGTCAGGCCCCATAGCACTTTTCAACAAATGTCTGAGGTGTTTTACATATAGCTTGGGAACTAAAAGCAGCTTGTTACCTAGCACATCAGATATCTTAAGCATTTGGAATTACTTTTCTATTTTGTCCTCTAAGTGCCTTGAAGCTTCATCTGAAAAGAATATATATGATCATCCTACTGGGCATGGTACTCCCTACTCTGGAGACTAAGGCAGGAGGATCTCAAGTTTGATGCTAGCCTGATCAACCAGTGAAGACCCTGTCTCCAAATAAAATATATGCTCCATTTGTGTTCAGTGTGTCAAAAAATATTCTATTAAAAAATATTCTATTATCATGTGTAACTAATTACAGCAAGTTTTTTAAAAAATAGAAAGAAGATCAGTAGAATAGAAGAAGGGGATGGGGGAGGGAGGGGAGGGAAAGGGGAGGTATTGGGGAATGAAATTGATCAAATTATACTGTTTTATTGTGTGCATGTAAGAATATATTATAACAAATTCCACTGTTATGTATAATTATAATGCACCAATAAAAAAAGAAAAAATATATGTACCTCTTTAAAAATGCTAACAATGAAGATTATGCAAAGTGAAACAAGGGTGCTTAAAATGGATATTGTCTGCTATGTCATCAATTGTGTAGAAAAAAAACAAAAAAAAGAAATGTTTCTTTCTGTTTATTTCTTCCAAATATTCTGTAATGTGAAACTACTTTTTAATTTTAAAATTAATTAAAAGTGAAGCCAGGTGCATTGGCATACACCTGTAATTCCAGCAACTCAGGAGGCTGAGGCTTCAACTTCAAGGCCAACCTCAACAACTTAGGAAAGTCCTAAGCAACTTAGTGAGAACCTGTCTCAAAATAAAAAATAAAAAGGGCTTGGTATGTGGTTCAGTGATTAAGCACCTCTGGGTTCAATCCCTAGTACCAAAAATAAATATATAAAAATTAAAATTAATTAAAAGAAACTCACACATATCTTAGAATGACTCACAGGAATGACTGAAATTCCCCTACTATTTCTGATTATTCTATGTGATGTATAAAACATGCAGTTCACTAATTTTCTAGATCCTTTGAGGCAAAGATTTAGTACCAATGTGATTGTTTTATGACTCATTGAAGTACTTGTTGCTTCTTAGCCAGAAGGTTAGGATTATTTGTTTTGGCAATAGCCATTTAACTGAACACACAATAATAATGCCTATTATTTCTTTTCCAAGGAAATGTATTTGTGTTACTATTGCAGATCAAGATAAACAGAGAGAAGAGTACAACATACTATAGCTTGGATTGGTTTTTTTTTGGCAGGGGGAGTAACTGGGGATAGAACCCTGTAGCATTCTTCCTCTGAGTTCCAAGCTAAATTCCTTGCCTTTTTTATTTTGCAGTAGGGTCTTGGGCAGCAGGGTCTTGTCAAGTCACCACACTGGCCTCAAACTTGCAAACCTCCTTCCTCACCCTCCCGAGTAGCTGGGATTACAGGCCTGTGACACTGCACCCATCACTAAGTTTGATCTTGTGGAGGCACTATAACTCCATATTTATCTAAAAGAGACTCAGTTTATGCCTCTTGCACAAGCACGACTATTTATGCACCTTTGTTTTTTTGGTACTAGAGATTGAACCCAGAGGTGCTTAACCACCGAGCTACATCCCCAACCCTTTCTTTTCTTTTTTTTTTTTTCAAGAATTTCTTTTTTTTTAGTTGAATATAGATAGACACAATATCTTTATTTTATTCATTTATTTTTTTATGTGATGCTGAAGATTGAACCTAGTGCCTCACACATGCTAGGCAAGCACTCAACCACTGAGCTACAACCCCAGCCCTCATTTTTTATTTAGAGATCGGGTCTCCCTAAATTGCTTAGGGTCTACCTATATTGCTGAGATTGGCTTTGAATTTGAAATTGTCCTCCCTCAGCCTCCTGAGCTGCTGGGATTACAGTTGTGAACCACCACGCCCAGCTCAATAGCATCATCTTTTAATCTCAAAATTGCCATGTTTAAATGCTCACTTTACCTTACAAGTCACATATAATCCTCCTAAAAGCTACTTCCATTTGGCTAAGAAGTTCTTCCCAATTGCTTTAATGTCACTGAAGACTACAAACTTCCCTTGATACAATGACAAAATGGATATTCATTTAAAAGCTTTCATTGGAGGTGGGGGTTGGACACAATGGCAGATTGCAGGTTGGTGGCCAGTCTTGCAATTTAGGGAGACTCTTAGCAACTTAGCAAGACCCTGACTCAAAACAAAACAAAAAGGGCTGGGGATGCAGCTCAGGGGTAGAAAACCTCTGGGTTCAAGCCCACCACAAAAAAAAAACAAAAAAAAAAAAAAACTTTCATCAGACCTGGGGGTACAGCTCAGTGGTAGAGTGTGTGCCTAAGATACACAAAGCCCTGAGGTCAATCGCCAGCATAATAAATAAATGAATAAATAAAAGCAAGCTTTCATATCATCAGTTTTTGTCTTGTTTTGTCTAACGTACATGTCCCATAAAGACAGAAACTGTTTTCTCACTTAGCATTTACATGATACAGTATGAAAAACTGTTGATTCAATAACATTTAGATTGAAGTACCAACCTTATGTTTTTCTTTTTCTTTTTTCTTTTTTTTTTTTTTTTTGGTGTGTGTGGTGTTTTGTTGTGGTCTGTCTTGTCTTGCTTCTTCTTCTTTTTTTTGGCACCAGGAACTGAACCTAGAGCTTCCTGCACTCTAAGCACAGGCTCAACCTCTGAGCTATAACCCAGGCAATATTTACTCCCTATTAAAGTACCATACTTTCTCAAAATTACCCTCCCTCATTTTTTTTTAACTCAAGGTTAATTAACCATTGAACCACATCCCCAGCCCTTTATTTTATTTTTTATTTTGAGACAGAGTCTCATTAAGTTGCTTAGGACCTCACTAAGTTACTATGGCTGGCTCTCAACTTGCCATCCTCCTGCCTCAGCCTCCCTAGTTGCTAGGTTTATAGGTATGGGCAACCATACCTGGTTCCTCCCTCATTCTAAAACTTATCAAGAAATAATACAACTTGCTAAGCATTCAGATTTATAGGACTCAGTAATTTTCCTTTTGAAAAAAAAAGGTGAAGAATAAGCAGGCTAAAGCATTTTATTTTTTATGGCATTAGTATGCTTAGTCCAGCATGATTGTATCTACAGGGAGAAATGAACACATTACACATTTACAAATATCACATTTACTTCAAATGTTTAAAAAAACTGTAAGAGCAGAGTAGAAATCAAAAACAACAAAATGAGGAATGTTTTTTGTTTGTTTGTTTGTTTGTTTGTTTTGCAGGGGGTATTTTATTTTTGTCAGTATTGGGGATTGAACCCAGTGGTGCTGTATCACTGAGCTACATCCCCAGTTCTTTATATTTTTTATTTTGAGACAGAGTCTCAAGTTGCCAAGGCTGGCCTCTAACTTGTGATCCTCCAACTTCAGCCTTCCTAGTAATCAAAGGAGATTATTATTGTAAATAACACTCTTATATGAGCTGTACACAATACTGAAATGATATGGTGTTAAGTATTTACAAGTAACTATAGCCTTAAAGTCCCATCTAGGAGAGCATGAGTGAGACCCAAGAAGGTCGCCCACTGATATTTGATGCTGTGGATGGAAACAAAAAAGAATATATCACCATGACCATGGGACAAATTCAAGACCAAGATCACCCAGGAAAATAAACATTTCAAGAAGAAATTACTCAGAGATAAGTGGGTACATGCCCTTCTTTCTCTCCCTGTTGAGGTTAAGCACTTGTTCATATCAGATTTGGTTCAAGAAGTACAGGAAGTGAATGTTTGTCATCATTTCTTAATGGAAGTGTAAGGTTTTCAATATAACTTCTTCCTGTATAGTGACGCCAGCCCAAGGTTCAAAATTCTGTGGTCCAGCATCAATTGGATTCTTTGCTTGACTGTCATAAGACCCTGCCTGAAGGATCAAAGGTGGCTTCATATCCCACTGGGGAAATCAAGACAACAATGGCATCAGGTCCCTCCCTGCTTAGAATCAGCTTCTGTGTTAAGTTCTGAATCACATGAGTGCTGCATGACTCCAGAACCCTCACACATGCTGCTGACCCTGGAAACCACACCTTCACCCTAGAGGGGCACATTTCTCCATGAAGCACCTCCTCTCCTTACACAGCACAAGGATCTCCTTCAAAAAGTTGTATGCACCTCCTTCTTCCAGAAGCACTCTTATTTTTCTGATTATAAAAGCAGTACACTCTAGTTTTAGAGAACTGGAGGAATTCAGAAGGGCAGAAGGGAAAGGGAGAATGAGAGAGACAGAGAGAAGGGAGGTGGGAGAGGGAAAGAGGCACGAGAGAAATGAATCACTGGCAATTTCACCCCTTAAAATAACTATTGCCATTATGGAAAATTCCTTTTCAAACCTGTCATGTCAGTATTTGTCAAGTATTTCTCACGAGCTCCTTCGAACCTCCTTCAACATCTCTTTTATAGACAGTTAAATGGGTAAATACTTAAATTAGGAAAAATGTATTGTGTGGAACTAAGAGTATTAATAAAAGGGTTTTCTTTTCACGTTGTTTACTGTATGCAGTTGGCAGTTAGTAGCAGTGGAATGGTATCTACTAAGAATATTATCTGTTCTCAGGCATAGTGGTACACACCTGCAATCCCAGCAGCTTAGGATGTGGAGGCAGGAGGATCGCAAGTTCAAATCCAGCCTCAACAACTAAGCAGGGCCCCAAGCAACTTAACGAGACTTTGTCTCAAAAAATAAAAAGGACTGGAGATGTGGCTCTGTGGTTAAGTGCCCCTGGGTTCAATCCCTGTTACCAAAAAATAAAAAATGAAGAATGTTATCAATTAAGTAGCAGTCTGTCTGACATACCACAGAGTACCCCAACCAAAGACCTTTTTCTCTTAACTTCCAAAAACCTCACTTTTTCTTTGCCAACTCCACTATTACCACCATTTATAGAAAGTATAAATATTGCTTTGTATAGAAATATACAAGGCTCCATAGGTCTGGAGGTAGACCAGGGAAGCCATAATCAAGGTACCATTCTTTCCATGGGAAAATCTATTCTAGAGTCTAAATAATTTATTTATAAATTAACTTACAGGGTGCAGGGGGTACGATTTCTAGGAGGAAGATTTCCTATATTGAGAAATAATAAAGAATAAATAAAAGAATAAATGTTTGAATAATATTTATGACAGGAGGTAACAAGTGAATGAATCCCAGGTGAACAAAGGAGTGTGGCAAATTTACATAGGATTATGTGGACTAACAGAAGGACAAAAAGAGAGAACAATTCTTCAAAGTAACTTCTCCATGAGGGCTCTTTATATCCAGGTTTTCCTCATTCCTCCTCTTTGTCTATTGAACTCACATATATCAAAACTTGCCTCTGAGTGCACGTAAAATTAGTGACTTCTGGAAAAGGTCTGTAGATTGTCCAAATGTCAATTTGCTATTTTTGCTATTGCATTAGAGCTATGTAAGATGTTTCTCTCAGTGAAAGCTGAGAGAAGGGTACAACAAGACCTCTTTGTACTATTTTTGCTATTCACTTCCTGTGAGTCTATAATTATTTCAAAAGAAAAGGAAAACTCAGTTCCAGAACTTTCTACAGTAGAGTCTCACCTGATAACCAGAATCTATTTTCCAACTGTTTTGTCCTTTCAAATAATTCCTATTCTGTATCTTACCTATTCGCTATCTCTGCCACATCACTTAGCATACATATGTATGTGTATATATATATACACACACACACATATGTATGTATGTGTATGTATATATGTGTGTGTATGTATACACACATATACATGTATGCTAAGTGATGTGGCAGAGATAGAGAATAGGAATATATATATATACCGACACACATATAAATATGTTTTGCCTACACTGGAACTCAAAAAAAGATGTGTATGATACTGCTCACAAGCTGCATTATATGTATAAAAATTAAATCTTCTAAGACTATATGTTCTAACTTTTTCTTTGGTACCCCAGGGTATTGAGCATTGTTAATGCCATGGAAGGTGTTCAATAAATAACTACTTAAGTGATGGAAAAAGTGAAAGGAGAGAACAGTTAACAAAGTTGGGTTTTTTCCCCTAACATTATATAATTTTGTACCCACAAAACATTTATTAGCCCAAGGTTATAACTTAAAGGCTGTAGAAGCCTCTTTAATCCTAGTTAGTTATCACTATAAACAGGCTCTTATCAACAAAGAAGCACAAAGGTTACACACTAGTGTGCTATTTTAATGTTTGCCATAAAATATCTCTGAGAGTTCATGGAAAGAAATGCTGAAAAAGCACCTTGCTGGTGCTGCAGTCCAACCTTCCTCCAGGTAACCTTGTCTCAATCAGAAAGTGAGCAGGTCTAAGCTGAAAACTTGGGTGGGGAAAAATAAAGGAGATAAATTTTAAACTTCATAAGGAACGTGTACCTTCAAAATCAATATGAACAGTCTGCACATTGAGCAATCTACTGATTTTATAGAGTATATTCTTAGAACAAGTGCTGCTTATTTGAACCACTATTTGTAGGTCTGATAATATTGGTTGTAATTTAGGATTAGGGACTGACTGGGTAATTTTTACCCAGTTGGGGCCTATTGATATAGAACAATCTATAAAATATTCAGTGAAATAAGCAAAGATCAGAAGATGTGCATAGAATTCTACTTCTACCATTTATGCTTTTAAAGTGAGAGAAGGAATTTTAAACACACATATATTCTTTCAATATTTACCACACCGTGTATTATCTTTAGAAATGTTGGGTTTTGGGTTTTTTTTTATCATAAGAACTAAAACAGATACAGAAAAATCACATAAAACAAATTGTCTTTGTGACGTATTACCAGGAGAACACTTGTGTAACTACCTTCTAGGCCAAGAAATAAAACTTTGCCACCCATCCAAATGCTTTGCCATATTCACGTCTCAATAACAATCCTGTCCCTCCCTCCAAAAGTAACCACTATCTTGAATTTGACAGTAATCATTCCCTCCCATGATACTAGCTTTTTTCCTTTGCATTTCTTTATGATTTTACCAGGTATACACTTATTCATATATGCGCACATTACACAACAATATAATTTGGCCAGTATCACTCCCCAGCACTTTTCCCCTCCCTCCGTACCCCAGCCTTTGGTCCCTTTCCTATACTGATATCCCTTTGGTTTTCATAAGATCCACCCCATCTTTCTTTTCCTTCTTCCTCTCTACCTTTTTTATATGACAGAAAACGTATGACCCTTAACCTTCTGAGTTTGACTTATTTTGCTTAACATGATGGTCTCTAATTCCATCCATTTTCCTGTAAATGCCATAATTTTATTTTTCTTCATGACTAAAGAAAACTTCATTGTGTATGTATACCACATTTTCTTTTTTTTTTTTTTCTTTTTTTTTTTTTTTTTTTTTTTTTTTTTTTTTTTTCACCTTTCAATTTTTTTTTTTTTTTACATTAAATCTTTATTTTATTTATTTTATTTTTTTTTTTTACATTTTTTTTATTGGTTGTTCACAACATTACAAAGCTCTTGACATATTATATTTCATACATTAGATTGACATGGGTTATGAACTCCCAATTTTACCCCAAATGCAGATTGCAGAATCACGTCAGTTACACATCCACAATTTTACATAATGCCATATTAGTGACTGTTGTATTCTGCTACCTTTCCTATCCCCTACTATCCCCCCTCCCCTCCCCTCCCATCTTCTCTCTCTACCCCATCTACTGTAATTCATTTCTCTCTTTGTTTATTTTCCCATTCCCCTCACAACCTCTTATATGTAATTTTGTTTAGCAATGAGTGTCTCCCTTCATTTCCATGCAATTTCCCTTTTCTCTCCCTTTCCCTCCCATCTCAAGTCTCTGTTTAATGTTACTCTTTTCTTCCTACTCTTCCTCCCTGCTCTGTTACCACATTTTCTTTATCCATCCATTCATTGATGGACACCTAGGCTGGGTTCCATAGTTTGGCTACTGTGAATTGTGCTGCTTGAAACATGGCTATGCATGTATCACTGTAGTGAGTTGACTAATTCTTCAGGATAAATACCAATGATTGGTATACCTGGGTCATATGATGGTTCCAAGTCTAGCCTTTTAAGGAACCTCCACACTGATTTCCATAGAGGTTGTACTATGACAACTAGTTTTGTTGTTGTTGTTGTTGTTGTTGTTATGAACTCCTAGATTAAAGCATATCTGATGGGTTCCACACTATAAGAGCCAGCCTACAAGAAGGTCTCCAATGAGCAATCATATAATATTAAATCTCTTGTATAGTATGCTTCCATATCATACAAGATTTGGTCTGTGTAACCAAAAAAATACAGCAGAAATGATGGCATGTCACCTCTGAGATATAAAATGCAGCTTCCATCTTTAGTGTTCCTGCTCTATACTCATTCTGGGAGAGCCACACTGTCAGTAGCTTATTGAAGAGGCCCACGAGGTGAGGCACTGTGGCTTCTACCAAGAGCCACAAGCATGAGTATAGAAGCAGATCTTCCAAATTCAGATTCAGATAAATGCAAGCACAGCTAACAGCCTAACTGCGAATTCATTAGAGAATTTGATACAGAACTATCAGTTACTTGGTTCCTGGATTCCAGGCCCTCACAAACTCTTTGATGTAATGTGACTGGCTTTAAGCAAAGCTTTGAGATAATATTTTACCCACACATGAGAAGTAGTTTAGAATGCATTGCAATTCTTATCATTATTGAAATGCAATTTGTTCCATCCTTAGTCTGTGGAAGTCTTTTCAAATTGTCTCCTTAGTCCCTTGAGATATTCCTAGAGGTTTTGATAGCTCCTTGGTTATATAATATATGAAAAAAAGAATCTTAGGGGTTTCTCATACATTTCCTAAAACCAGAATCAGCTATTTTTCCAAGAAGTCTTGGATTATCTTATTGGGAAAAGTCTTGAAAATACTATGGTCTGGGCTTCATGGTCTTCTTTGGTCATTATTTCTAGACCTTTTCAGTATAAGGATAAAATGCCTGGTGAGATATTTAAATTTCTAATCCAAATTCAGAATTTAAAATTTTATTTAACTTTTTTATTAAATCTGTATTCTTTTCTTGGTTCTCAAGGACAGAGATAATAAAATTAAACATCCATTAGTTTTTTGTTTTGTTTTATTTCCTATAAACACACAGTAGAAAAAAGTATGCTACTACCACCAATAATTATTATTTCTAAAAATTGTTTGAAATAATTATTGCAAATGCCTCCTCCATTTTCCCTTTTTAAAAAACCATGATTCCATCATCAGATTACAGAGCCCTTATATACTATATGCTTTCTCTCTTTAATGCTTTTTAGTGTTCATTCTACAAGCAACCATACAGTGCATTTAATGTCCATCATGAGTACTTAATGATGCTGTCTCTAACATTATTCTGGTTAACCATGTTATCTGAGCCTTTATATCCTGATAGCAGCTTGTGAGCTTCACATTTGAAAGTCAATTTTATTGGACATAAAATTCACAGCTTACGCTTTCTTCCATTGAGGAACTGAAACATGTTACTCCATTTTTTTTTCTGCATAGATCATTGCTACACAAAAGTTCAGTGATAGCATGATTTTCTTTCTCTAATATATTACATGCTCTTTTTTATCCTCTAAATGAACAATGTTTTTTTTTTATTTCTTTTTTTCCTGTATTGGGGATTATATTCAGGGTCACTTTACCACTGAGCTGAGTCCTTTTTATATTTATTTTGAAACAGGGTCTCACTAACTTGCTTAGGGCCTCACTAAGTTGGTGAGTCTTGTCTAAAACCTCAGATCTTCTTGTCTCAGACCCCAAATTGCTGGATTACAGGTATGCACCATCGTCTCTGTGGCATGTTTTTCTTTAAAGTTCAGCCATTTTGCCATAATATGTCTTGGTCATACTTATTCTAAGTTAGTATTCTTAGATACTCAGCCTGCTCTTTCAATATGTAATTCATATCTATGTTCTGTTAAGAAAAATTTTTGAATTATTATTTCAGTATTTGTTCTGTTCTGTTACTTAGGTTTTCTTCTCCAGTGCTCCTATTACTTGTGTGTTGACTCATCTTTGCCTGTCTTAATAATTATGTTTCTTTTCAAATATTTTTCCCTTTTACTTCTCCTTTTCCTATTTTTTCTCTCCCTTTAGCCTCTTTCTAATAAGGTATTATTTTCTGTGTTCATTTATACTTTTTATTTTATTCTTAAATTTCTTTAATTTTTAAACTGTCTTATCTAATCATTCTTTAAATGTTCAGTCTTCATTAAAATTTTTTTTCCATTCTGTTTATTTCTTAGGTTCTGTTATCTTATTTCTGAGCTCCTCAATTTCCGATTTGCAATGCTTTTTCACATCTTCTGTCATTTCTTCGTTACATATTAGTTTGTTTCGCAATAGTTATGGTTTTGATCTTTCCTATATTTTTCTGGTATGCATTCATTATCTATAAAGATTGTTATTTTATCCTTAGTCTCTTTTTTTCCTTACAATAATTTTGTTTGGAATTTGATCTCAACACTTTTCTGTTGCTCATTTTATGTAGAATTAATTTTCATAAAATTTGAAGGCAGGGAAGTTCAGGATAGTTTTTTGGTCTGCACAGAGCTCCCTCTTTTCTGGTTTCCATGAAGTCTGCAGAAACACAACAACTTCTTTCTAGACTCCCAGGCTCCACTGTCACCACTTTTATCTAGAGTCCATCTTTCCTCTTTTTCTATTTCTCCTCTCTTGCTCAACTTTGATTTCGCTCCCAGCATTTTTCAATGAATACCCCTTGGCTCTCTCCTGTCCTTTTTTTCTTAACAGTGTGTTATATTTTGCAAAGCACTTTATTTTTATTTGTTCTTATTTTGCAGTAGTGAGGATTGAACCCAGGACCTTATGCATACTGAGCAAACACGCTACCATTGAGCTACCTCTCCAGCCCTGGAAGCATTTTGCTAGCTAACACCTGTCCACTTACTCTCACTCTTTCCTCAAATGAAGCACAAGAAAGTTCTGGTTTGGGCCCAGGTGATTTGGGTGGGCTGTTTGGGCCCTGTGTCCCTATCTGTGGACCCGCTATGATATGACCAAGATCAGAAGTATCTTCTTTATCCATCTCTTCCTGGTCTTCTTTCCTCCCTTTATAGTCCTCTCCCCTAGAAATCCCAACAACTCAGAAAGCTGAGGCAGGAGGATCTCAAGTTCAAGCAAGGCTAGCCTCGGCAAGTTAACAAGCCCTAAGCACTTTAGCGAGATACTGTCTCAAAAAATGGACTAGTTCTACCCACCCTTGCCAGGCGCCTTACTGGCCCCTGTTACCTCCTAGGCCAGCTGAGAAAGTATAAGAGAGAGCAGCAGAGCTATCAGATGGGGGGCCCAGATGGGGGCTCAGACTAGAGGCTTCCAATATTGGGCTCTCTTGCCTATGGTCATCTGATTGTCCATCACCAGGGACAGAGGGAAGATAGATGGGGAGGGCGCAGAGACAGCTTCCCCTAAATGTGGGTGACATTGTAGTATTTCAGGGTAGGTTAACATTTTAAAACTGACCTGCCTTTGTATTGTTTTCATTTTGGTTTGGATATTTTGGGGTGGGGGATTGTTTTGTTTTATTGAGACACAACCTTGCTATGTTACCCAGGCTAGTTCCAAACTTCTTGGCTGTAATGATCCTCCCACCTCAACCTCCAGAGTAGCTGGGACTACAGGCATTTACCATGGCAGCTGGTTTGCCTTCATTTAGTGTTTTTAAAATTATTCTAGATAAAATAGAAATACAGAGCATGTTATTTTTTAGGGATGTTGGGACAAAATCAGATTCTGAAAGTAGCTTTAAGAAGCCTCTGGGAATTATGGGTGCCACAGCACAGGCCTGTAATCCCAGCAACTCAGAAAGCTGAGGCAGGAGGATCTCAAGTTCAAGGCTAGCCTCAGCAACTTAGCAAGGCTGTAAGCACTTTAGTGAGATACTGTCTCAAAAAATGGAAAGGGCTGGGGATGAAACTCAGTGGTAAGGTGCTCCAGGTTTAATCCCTGAAGAAGGTGAAAAGGGAGAAAGAGGAGGAGGGGAAAGAGGAGGAAAAGCCACTGTCTCTGGGAGAAGAATAGGGTTTGTTTTAGTGTATCTAGGAGCTGCCCCATACATCTCATCTGCCAGGCAAGCAATCAGACATCTTTCTTCTCTAACTCAGAGGACCTAGAGGCCTAATGTTACTGGGATCACAGAAATACATACTGATATTACTGGTTCGAATCCAGAATGGGGAAGCAAACCCCTGTAGTAGGACCTTGGGGAGGGTCATGACGTGAAGCACAGGCAAGGGCCCAGTTCTCAGCAATAAGAGAAAGCTAAGGTCAAAAGTTCAGCGACCTTGGGGTTGGGACTCCAGCCTGGTTCCAGAAACCATTGACAGGGAGGCATTCCCCAGAACCTGGATAGCTGCAAAAGGAAGGAGGGTGAGCTGGGTTTGGGTACAGACTGGGAAGCAAACAAATTCAGGATTTGAGGTGAGGCAGCACCAAATAGCAAGGGTGAGGAAGTGTCCCTGCCAGTGCCCTATGACCTCTTTGAATTCTGGGCTTGCTCCGGGGCACAGGGTTGGGGGGGCAGCAGTATGAGAGAAAAACATGAATGTGAGGGAAGAAGACAAAGACCCCTCTAGACCAAAGCCAGTGAGAATGACAGGAGGTGTCTCTGCAGGAAGCTGCTCTATATCCTGGGGCACAGCTGTGTCAGTACTGGCAGGTGTAAGCAGTGAGGATGTGTACCTTACCCAGAGGCCCTCACCAGCTCAGCTGGGCTAGGCCTGGGGCTGAGACCTCTCAGGATCCCCCAGCACCAAGAGTTGGGCTGCACTGGCTCCAGGGAACCCTAGCCACTGCTCAGCTGAGCTCCCATGGTCAGGACTATAGTTGGTTTCAGGTCTGAGGTCTGCTATACTCCATCCTAGCAGGCCCTGCTCTGCCCCATGCTCACCTTGCAAAGGGAGGGATCCCACCATGATCTTCTGAAAGAACTGGTCATCTGTTGGCCACTTTGAGTTTCTCCTGTTCTCAGTCCACCTGACACCCCATGGCTTCCTTTTGCTACCCTCCACAGAGATGATAATTGTCAGGTCTGTGGTGGTGACTTAGAAACAAAGCACCAAGCAGCCCGCGCACGCAAAAGAAACATCAATCAGGCACCAAGAGAACTGCCTGTCAATCAGTGGGACCTCCTGGCCAATCCTGGATCTCAGCCAGTTTCCTCAACCAACTTCAGCAGGACAAGGGACTCTAAAATCCCTTTTCCTGTCCCAAATCCTCCCTTCCTGCTGTAAGCTCCATAAAATTCCAGTCCTGTTGAGCCCCCACATGGTTTCTCCTCAGACCCTCCTCCTGTCCACTCTGTCCATCTGATGGACTTCCACCCGGGAGTGAGTCTCAATAAAGCCTCGTTCAGCGGCCTTTTTAAATTTGCCTCCTCTTGGTTACCACCGTTGCCTGACCTTACATCCATTGCCAAAACCCGGGAGGGGTTTTCGGGCCTCCCCCATACCTTACATCTGGGGTAGAGGTCCACCCTCCTCTTCAAAGGAACTGGGAAATTCCTAAGCTGCTCCTTCCCTCTCCCTTCATCCGGGCCAACAAGAGTGGGGTAAGTTCCTCATTTCCCTGACCTTCCAGCCCCTTTCTGTCCAGGGTGGTCTATCCATAAGTCACACACATGCCATAGACTCCCACCCGTTCCAATCAAGGCCCTGGGAACTGTGGAGACATCTTGCATGGCCATTATCTGTTTGGGCCCCCGGTGGTTGCAGGGACACCTCAATCCCCACCCAGCCCTTAACCATTGCTCAGGTGGGTGCGAGCAGAATTTGGGACTCCTTTTTCTGTTCCCACTCACCCCATTAGGGTGCCAGAAGGTCATGGGAAACACAGAGTCCTCTCCTTAGACCCCCCAAAGTCCTCTGGGTGTCTATATTCAAATTTTGCCAAGTTAGGACTCACTCAAGACCTAAGCTGTAACCACCTGGTCTTTTACTTCACTGTGGCCTGGCCCCAGTGTGGCTTAGACAATGGGTCACAATGGCCTCCAGAAGGAACTTTTGATTTTAAACCCTCACTTAATTGGACAATTTCTGTCACCAGACGGGGAAGTGGGCAGAAGGGTTCAGGCTTTTTGAGATACACTCCCGTCCTTCCCTCTGCTCTCCACCACCGTCCTCCTCTCTGTCCTGTTCTCCTGCTCAAGTCTTCCTTGCTAGGGAAAATCCCCCAACCCTCTCATGTTCTTCAACCTCTCTTTCCACATTCTCAGAACCACCCGAGCTGCTCTCAGCCCTACCTTTCCCGTCTTCCTCCTCCCAACCCACATTAATCCACTCGGCCACCCCTCTCACACCTCACCCCACCTCCCCCTCCTCCTGCTATCACAGCTTCTCCTCCCCCCACAACTTCCTCCTCTCCTGAAGCCATGATTCCTTCGCCCACCTCTTCTACTGATAAACCCTTCCCCCTCCTCCCACTCATTCCTCTCTCTTGTCCTGTCAGTTCCCACACCGGGTTCCACCAGGCCCTCCCACCAGCTAACCCAAAGCTCCTTTGTCCTCTTAGGGAAGTGGCTGGTGCTGAAGGGATTTTCTGAGTATACATCCCATTCTCAATTCAAGAGCTTTCCCAGAAGGAAAAGCACCTCGGATCCTTCTCTGCTGACTCTTCTACTTATATTCCAATACCTCTCTCATATTTACAGTTTTACCTGACATAACATCTATGTCGTTCTCTCCTCCACCCTTACCCCCACCCACAAGCCATGAGCAAGCTTGCATCCAGAAGGCTACACGAGATCAATGCTGATTAAACTCATTTAACAGATATGACTCTCCCCACAGGTGAAGCAGCCGTTCCCCTAACGAACCCACCTGGGACTATCAAGATGACCAACAAGGTCGCCATCACTGCGCTCACACGGTTCAATACCTTATAGCGGGCATGCAGGCGGTTTCCAATAAGGTGGTTAACTTTGATAAGCTGAGAGAAGTCACCCAGAATCCAGATGAAAATACTGCTTTATTTCTCAACCGCCTTACAGAGGCCCTTACTAGATATACTAAGCTGGATCCTGAGTCTCCCACCAGGGCTACAGTGTTAGCAACCCATTTTATTACTCAATCGGCCCATGATATTAGAAAAAAGCTCAAAATAGCTGAGGAGGACCCTCAGACCCCTATCTGAGATCTGGTGAAAATGGCCTTTAAAGCAGGCTCCATTGCAAAAAAGGTAACACTCCAAACCCAGGCCTTGGCAGCATCCCTGAGGCCTATGGCTCAAGCAAGAGCTTCACGGGGGATCCAGCATACCTCTCCACCAGGGGCTTGCTTCAAATGTAGATGCAAAGGTCACTGGGCTCACCAATACCCAAACCCACGGCCTCCTTCCAGGCCATGCCCCTATAAGCAGACAGGACATTGGAAGAGAGACTGCCCCATGGCTCGCTCTTCCTCAGTGCCTCTATGTGGGGGTATGACCAGCCAGGCGGTCCCTTCTCTTGAACTATTGGGGTTCGCAGAAGACTGAAGAACCCCAGACTCGAGGACCCCCCCACCACCCTCTCCAAGCCCAGGGTAATGCTCTAGGTAATGGGTAAGTCCAGCTTTATTTTATTTTTATTTATTCCTTGTGACACTGGAGCTACCTATTCTGTCTTGCCTGCCCATTCTGGTCCTCTGTTTCCTTCCCAGGTCTCAGTTATGGGGATTGACGGCAACCCTCCTCCTGACACCAAACTGCTAAGCTGGCCTGTGCCCTGGAGGGACACCCATTCACACACTCTTTCCTGGTCATTCCATTCTGTCTGCTTCCTCTCCTAGGCAAGATGTTCTCCAATTACTAGGAGCCACTCTCCAACTACACCCCAAGAATACTACCACCCATCTCCTTCTGCCTCTAATCCTTACCCTCTCTAATAACCTGACCTACAGTCCCATTGCCCCCTGACCTTGTCAATCCCCAGGTCTGGTACATCTCCAAGCCAGTCATAGCCTCCCACCACAAGCCAGTCTGTATCCAGCTGAAACCCCAAACTAAATTTCCTTTGCGTCCCCAATTTCCTATCTCCAAAACCCACAGGAAGGGACTTAAATTCATCATAGACCGGTTACTTGCCCAGGGACTCCTCATTCCTACCGAGTCCCCCTGCAACACTCCCATATTGCTGGTACACAAACCCTCAGGAGCCTATTGCTTAGCCCAGGATTTCACCCTACTTAATGAGGCAGTTATTCCCATCCACCCAGTGGTTCCCAACCCTTACAACTCTTCTTTCTCATATCCCCCCTTCAAATACTCACTTTACTGTCCTGGATCTTAAAGATGCCTTCTTTACAGTGCCTCTCCATCCTGACTCTTATTAACTCTGCCTTCACATGGGAAGACCCTACATCCTTTAGGTCTCAACAGCTGACATGAACAGTCCTACCACAAGGCTTCAGGGACAGTCCCCATCTCTTTCGGCAAGCCTTGTCACAGGATCTAACTGCTTGTGACTAAGGGATAGCACTCTCTTACAGTTGGATAGAAGCCTTCCCTACCTCCAGGGAAACTGCTGACACTGTCGCCTCCATCCTCATTGAGCAGATCATTCCCAGGTTCGGACTTCCCACCTCCATCCAGTCAGATAATGATCCAGCCTTCACTTCTCAGGTTGTTCAACTAGTCTCCAAAGGCCTCAACATCACTTGGAGGCTCCACATCCCCTACTGACCCCAATCCTCAGGTAAGGTTGAGAGTGCTAATGACATTCTCAAGGATCATCTCACTAAATTTGCCATTGAACTCAGGCTGTCCTGGCCCAATCTCCTGCCATTGGCCCTCACCTGAATTCGGGCAGCTTCTAGAGCCCCCTCAGGCCTGAGCCTCTTTGAGCTACTCTATGGGAGCCCTCTCTTAATCAACTAAGGCTTTCTAGTCACTCCTCCTCCCCTTGTGTCTTACCTACCATATCTCACACTTCTACACAAGCTCCTAAGGGAACACGCAGATCGGTGTCTTCCTGCACCATCCATTACCTCTATCCCAGCGCAACCACAAACTGAATCGAACCTTCTTCAACTGGGTGACGCAGTCTTACTTCAGGAACTGCATCTTCAGTCAATGAAACCTCGCTGGACAGGACCCCATACAGTCATACTTACTACCCCAATGGAGGCCAAGCTCTTGGGCCACTCCCCTTGGTACCATGTCTCCCACTTTAAGAAAGCACCTGTTCCAAATGTCCAGTCCTGGACTTCCACCATGCTGGGGCCCACCAAACTCAAGGTTTCTCGCCAACCTCCTTCTTCTACTAATCATTAATCTCTCTCAAGCTTCTGTCCCAACCACAGATAGTGCTTCCACATCCAAGCAACACGGCAGCAGGATGGCACCACCCACTCTCAGTTTATAGGTCAAGGCGATTGCCCTTCCACTGGCTGCAATCGGGCGGTCACCTTTAATATTTCTGGATTCAACCAAGCCACCTTGTCCCACTTATGTTCAGCAATGCTATGCTTCATATCAGACCAAACCTAGGAATCTTGTAAGCACTGGCCTAACACCTATGGCGGGTGCCCTTATAATTCATGCAAGAAACACATCCTAGATAAGTCTTGCTATGAGAATCAAGCATACACCAAATTAACTATTTAGGACCTATGGAACCTGAAATGGGCTTCTGGTTGTTAATGGTAAATATTTTTCTTGGGGTTTTGCCAAGCACCCCTCAGCCTCTATCAGAATATGGAGAACTTATATACAAGTGTTCCTTCAAATTCACATACCATCCAAGAGCAAGAGAAGAAACTCCAACATGAGCTGGATGCAGTTGCCCATCCTAAAGCTGACCCTTTCTCATGGGTAGCCCTAATACGTCAGGGCCTTCAGCTTCTCAATGTATCCAAAGTTAATAACATTTCAGACTGTTTCCTCTGCTCAGGTTTGGATCATGCTCCATTAACTGTGAATCCCACTGATCTTCCTCTCAATACCTCATCTAGACCCCAAGAGCCCTCCCTTCCAGCCTTTGAGGAAGTACCTCTTTTTCATAACTCTCATCAGGGATTTTTCCCTTGCTGCTACACTGCCTCTGGCTCAGCACCCTGTGACCAGATGGTTCTAATTTCTTCCCTAACCTTTGCTCTGCCAGGGTTCTTTTTCTGGTGCAATGGTACCCTAACAAAAAAATCTAAGCCTCAACATGCCCTTTGCTTTTTGTGTTCCTTTTATCTTGGTCCCTCAATTAACTCTGTACAGTGAGGCTGAATTAACATGGCTTGTTACTACCTCCCTTTCCAGGACAAAAAGGGCAGTCTTTCTACCAGTGGTACTTGGACTCTCCCTGGCCTCCTCACTCGCTGCCTTCGGACTGGGGGCAGGAGGACTTGGTTATGAAGTAACCGCTACTCAGAAGCTTCAACAACAATTCAGGAAATGGTAGAGGCATCTGTCACCTCTCTTGCTTCCCTACAAAGGCAACATCCATTGCCCAAGTTTCATTACAGAACCATTGAGTCCTAGATCTCCTGACAGCAGACAAAGGAAGAACCTATCTATTCTTGAAAAAAGAATGCTGTCACTATATCAATAAAACTGGATTGGTCAAAAAGAACATCGACACCCTCCATCATTTAGGTTCACCTGAAAGCATGTGGGTGAAATTGCCAGAGTGACCTACAACCAGATGCTCCTACACGCTTACAGTCACCTCCCCACCGAACCAACACCCGAGCCACTCCTTTACTCTCAGCACCCCTAAGCCAGCAGGAAATAGTCAGATGAAATTCACTACGCTGTATCATCAAAAAGGCCGGGATGTCAGGTCGGTGGCAGTGACTTAGGAACAAAGCACCAAGCAGCCCCCCACACGCAAAAGAAACATCAATCAGGCACCAACAGAATCGCCTGTCAATCAGTGGGATCTCCTGGCCAATCCTGGATCTCAGCCAGTTCCCCCAACCAACTCCACTGGGACAAGGGACTCTAAAAATACCTTTTTCTGTCCAAAGCCTTTCCCTTCCTGCCATAAGCCCCATAAAATTCCAGTCCTGTCGAGCCCCCACGCCGTTTCTCCTCAGACCCTTCACCTGTCCACTGTGTCCATCTGATAGAGTTCTGCCCGAGAGTGAATCTCAATAAAGCCTCATTCATCGGCCTTTTAAATCTGCCTCCTCTGGGTTGCTGCCTTGCCTGACCTCACAATATGAAATATCTAGTTGTGATTGTTGGCTTTCTCCCTACCTGGTTGTATTGAGGGTTTTCTAGAGTTAACCTGTCCCTTAGTTTAGTATTTACCTTGCTTGATGCTCTCTGAGCTTCCTGGATTTGTGATTTGGTGTTATTAATTTTAAGAGATTTCTAGTCATTTTTTCTTCTAAGGTGTTTTGTATTCCTTTTCCTCTTTCTTCTTTTGGTATTTCTATTACACACACTTACACATTTTGTAACTGTCCCCAAGGTTCTGGACATACTGTTTCATTACACACACACACACACACACACACACACACACACACACACTCTGTTGTCTTTTTGATGCTTTTTCTCTTTGCTTTTCAGTTTGGGAATTTTCTATGAATATTTTTTGAAAGAAGAGTTATTGATTTTCAGTTTGTTAAGCTTTTTGTTGTAGTTTTGGAGGAGTTTGGAATAACAACTTTCAATATCCTTACACACTAGACCAGAAACTGGGTATGTATTTTCGTTACAAATATTATTAATTTTTTTGTTTTGTCATATATTTTACTTGTGGAGATTTGAGAGGACAAAAGAACAATGCACCCATTGCCATCTTCTCAAAATCAAAACTAGACCGGGTACAGCAGCGCATGCCTGTAATCCCAGAGACTTGGTAGGTTGAGACAGGAGGATCACAAGGTTAAGATTTAGCCTCAGCAACTTAGTGAGGCCCTAAGCAACCTAGACTCTGTCTCAAATTTTTAAAAAATAATAAATTTTAAAAAGGGAAGCAGGGATTGCAGTTTGTGGTAAAGTGCCAAAGTGCCTCTGGGTTCAATCCCAAGTACCAAAAAAAACAACAAAAAAAACAATAAAACAAATTTGTGTGTGTGTGTGTGTGTGTGTGTGTGTGTGTGTTTATGTGTATGGTACTGGGGATTGAACCCAGGGGTTCTCTACCACTGAGTTACATTTCCAGCGCCATTTTTATTTATATTTATTTATTTAATTCTGCATTACTGAGGATTAAATTCAGAGGTGCTTTACCACTTGAGCCACAACTCCATTTCATTTTAATTGTTTTATTTGAAACAGGGTCTCTCTAAATTGCCCAGATTGGCCTTGAACTTTCAATTCTTCTGTCTCAGACTCTCAGATTTACCCCAAATCCAGCACAAAAGTTATTTATTTATTTATTTAATGGTGCTGGAGATTCAACTCAGGGATTTATGCATGCAAGACAAGTACCCTATCACTGAGTCAAATCCCCAGCCCCTCAAAACTAAGTTTTAATAATAGTAAAGTAAGAGGTACATGCTTTAAAGTAATTTTCCCAGTTTGAAAAATATAAGCATTTAAATGTAAACTAACAAAAAATATTTACAGGCAATTTATAGAAGAAACTGAAAGAAACATCAAGCAATTTTGAAACTCATTAGAAAGCAGAGTAACATCAATTAAAGCAATGAAATATCAATTTTAATTCTGATAGACCAGCAAAGATTAGAAAGTTGACAGGATAGCTGTTGACAGGACTGTAGTTTACAGACACTTTGTACATTAATGGGGCTGACAGGGAAAGATGGTGCTATAATCTGGAGCTATCATTTGGCAGAAAAATATGGCACTCTTAGTCTAATTAGATAGATGTATACCCCGTGCTCCAGGACATTTTCCAAATAAATTTTCATACTAGGTTCACAAAATAACAGTATGAGGATCGTCACATTTTGTGGTGGAGTAAGTTGGAGGTAATATTGGTTTTCATCATTGGAACTGTAAATAGATCAAATGGGTGAGTTCTCCCATGGAGCATTTATATTTTTTAACAATTTGAAGTAATAGATGGGTACCACAGCAATATATACAGATCTTAAAAAGCTTAGTTCTTAATGAAAAAAGTAAGGTTAAGGTCCATAACACATTACCAAATTTATAAATCTTTAAATACATGCCAAAAAACCTAAAATACAGTTGCTATTGTTGAGATGTTGATTAGCCCCCAAAGGCTCATGTATTAAAGACTTGTTTCCCAGGGGGGTACTATTGGGAGGTGCTATAACCTTAGGAGGTGGGGCCTAGTCAGAAGTTCTTAGGTCACTGGAGCATGCCTTGAAGATATTTTGGATTCCTAGTCTCCTTCTCTTCCTTTCTTTTGCTTCCTAGAAATGTAGTGAGCTCTTTTGCCTATCACAGGCTCCCACCAGGATTACAGTGGGGCCAACCAATCATGGATTGGAACTGCCAAATCTATGAGCCAAAATAAACCTTATCTCTTTATACATTGATTATCTCAGGTATTTTGTTATAGAGACAGAAAGCTAACACACAGGTTTGAAACACACACACACACACACACACACACACACACACACACACACACACAATACATATTTACCACTCTAGAATGCTTGCTGTGAGAGTAAAGAGGAATGACAATAGGAAATAAGGATAAAGGAGAATATAACAAATGAACAAATCTATACATACATTAAAACAGGAGAATTTAGACAGATGATAAAATGCCATAAACTGAGAGGTAAATTAGCTCACTTCTCAACATCAGATTTCTATTTTAAATTTTTAAAATAAATTTGAATATTTTCCCTCAATACCTGAGCCTTTTGAGAATACCTCCAACCACCATTTTTCCCACCCTGTTAGCATCTCCTCTAATTGTTTTCTATTCTCTGACTTCCTTTTTTAGCAGCATTTTCAACTTCATAACTTTTTATTCCCCTAATCCATTCATTTATTTATTCAAGAAGTACTTAAGTGTTTACTCAAGCATTAAGTGTAATAAATTACTAAGAATAGGAGAGAACCTTATGATCCATGATTCCTGGAACCAATAATATAATAGCGGGTACAAAGCATTAACCCGTGAAACAGTAGTCTGAGGCAATTCTGATTCAGTATCTAAAAGGAAGAGGTAGATGATGGTCACAGCTGAGAGAACCCAAAGAGAGACATCAGTGAGAGTTGGCACAGATGGGAAAAGGTCACAGTTGCATGGGATCTTATATAAAGAGTAATGTAGACTAGAGAGAGGAATGGGTATCCCAAGGAAGGGATGCATTTTTATGGGTTTTTAGTTTGGCTTTTGGGGTTTGGTACTGGAGATTGAACCCAGGAGCACTGGTAGAGTTACATCCCCAGCCCTTTTTTATTTTTAATAAAATAATTATTTTATTTTTGTTTTGAGACAGAGTCTTGTTCATTTGCAGAGATCCTCCTGCACCAGTCTGCCCAGTAGCTGATTATGTGCCACTGTGACCACCTTGCACACATCTTTTTAAAAGATTTGGGCTAAATAAAGCACAATCAGGAAGCATAAAACTAGACCATAGGAGCTGGCTAAAGAAGTATGATTGAATCAGCGGGAAACAAATTATAGGGGTTGTGAAGGGTTCTCCAAGGAGTCTTTTTTTTTTTAATTATTTTATTGTTGGTTGTTCAAAACATTACATAGTTCTTATTATACCATATTTCACAGATTGATTCAAGTGGGTTATGAACTCCCATTTTTACCCCGTATACAGATTGCTGTGTCACATCAGTTACATTTCCATTGATTTACAAATTGCCTTTCTAGTGACTGATGTATTCTGCTGTCTATCCCATTCTCCACTGTCCCCTCACCCCTCCCCTCCCCTCCCCTCCCCTACTCTCTCTCCATCCCCTCTACTATAAATCGTTTCTTCCACTTATATAATTTTTCTCCTACTCCTCCTTTCCTCTTATATGTAATTGTGTATAACCCTGAGGCTCACCTTCCAGTTCCATGCAATTTCCCTTAACTCTCACTTTCCCTCCCGCCTATCATCCCTGTTTAATGTTATTCTTCTTCTCCAGCTCTTCGTCTCTACCCTGTCCTTGGTTACTCCCCTTATATCAAAGAAGACATTTGACATTTGTTTTTTAAGGATTGGCTAGCTTCACTTAGCATAATCTGCTCTAATGCCATCCATTTCCCTCCAAATTCTATGATTTTGTCATTTCTTATTGCAGAGTAATACTCCATTGTGTATAAATGCCACATTTTTTTAATCCATTCATCTATTGAAGGGCTTCTAGGTTGGTTCCACAATCTTGCTATCGTGAATTGTGCTGCTATGAACATCGATATAGCAGTGTCCCTGTAGCATGCTCTTGTTAGGTCTTTAGGGAATAGACCGAGGAGGGGAATAGCTGGGTCAAATGGTGGTTCCATTCCCAACTTTCCAAGAAATCTCCATACTGCTTTCCAAATTGGCTGCACCATTTTGCAGTCCCACCAACAATGAACCAGTGTACCCATTTCCCCGGATCCTCGCCAGCACTTGTTGTTGTTGGATTTCTTAATGGCTGCCAATCTTACTGGAGTGAGATGGTATCTTAGGGTGGTTTTGATTTGCATTTCTCTGACTGCTAGCGATGTTGAGCATTTTTTCATGTACTTGTTGATTGATTGTATGTCCTCCTCTGAGAAGTGTCTGTTCAGGTCCTTGGCCCATTTGTTGATTGGGTTATTTGTTATCTTATTATCTAATTTTTTGAGTTCTTTGTATACTCTGGATATTAGGGCTCTATCTGAAGTGTGTGGGGTAAAGATTTGTTCCCAGGATGTAGGCTCCCTGTTTATCTCTCTTATTGTTTCTTTTGTTGAGAGAAAACTTCTTAGTTTGAGTAAGTCCCATTTGTTGATTCTGGTTGTTAACTCTTGCGCTATGGGTGTCCTATTGAGGAATTTGGGGCCTGACCCCACAGTATGTAGATCATAGCCGACTTTTTCTTCTATCAGACGCCGTGTCTCTGATTTAATATCGAGCTCCTTGATCCATTTTGAGTTAACTTTTGTGCATGGCGAGAGAAAGGGATTCAGTTTCATTTTGATGCAAATGGATTTCCAGTTTTCCCAGCACCATTTGTTGAAGATGCTATCCTTCCTCCATTGCATGCTTTTAGCCCCTTTATCAAATATAAGATAGTTGTAGTTTTGCGGATTGGTTACTGTGTCTTCTATTCTGTACCATTGGTCCACTCGCCTGTTTTGGTACCAGTACCATGCTGTTTTTGTTACTATTGCTCTGTAGTATAGTTTGAAGTCTGGTATCGCTATACCGCCTGATTCACACTTCCTGCTTAGCATTGTTTTTGCTATTCTGGGTCTTTTATTATTCCATATGAATTTCCTGATTGTTTTATCTATTTCTACAAGAAATGCTGTTGGGATTTTGATTGGGATAGCATTGAACTTATAGAGAACTTTTGGTAATATCGCCATTTTGATGATGTTAGTTCTGCCTATCCATGAGCAGGGTATATTTTTCCATCTTCTGAGGTCTTCTTCTATGTCTCTTTTTAGGGTTCTGTAGTTTTCATTGTATAGGTCTTTCACCTCTTTTGTTAGATTGATTCCCAGGTATTTTATTTTTTGGGGGGATATTGTGAATGGAGTAGTTGTCCTCATTTCTGTTTCAGAGGATTTGTCGCTGATGTACAGGAATGCATTTGATTTATGCGTGTTGATTTTATATCCCGCCACTTTGCTGAATTCATTTATTAACTCTAATAGTTTCTTTGTAGACCCTTTTGGGTCTGTTAGGTATAGAATCATATCGTCTGCAAATAGTGATAATTTAAGTTCTTCTTTTCCTATTTTTATGCCTTTAATTTCTTTCGTCTGTCTAATTGCTCTGGCCAGTGTTTCGAGGACTATGTTGAACAGAAGTGGTGAGAGAGGGCATCCCTGTCTTGTACCAGATCTTAGAGGGAATGCCTTCAATTTTTCTCCATTCAGGATGATGCTGGCCTGTGGCTTATCATAGATTGCTTTAACAATGTTGAGGAATGATCCTGTTATCCCTAATTTTTCTAGAGTTTTGAACATAAAGGGATGCTGTACTTTGTCGAATGCCTTTTCTGCATCTATCGAGATGATCATATGGTTCTTATTTTTAATTCTATTGATGTGGTGAATAACATTTATTGATTTCCGTATATTGAACCAGCCTTGCATCCCAGGGATGAATCCTACTTGATCATGGTGTATAATTTTTTTGATATGTTTTTGAATCCGATTCGCCAGAATTTTATTGAGGATTTTTGCATCTAGGTTCATTAGAGATATTGGTCTGTAGTTTTCTTTCTTTGAAGTGTCTTTGTCTGGTTTAGGAATCAGGGTGATGTTGGCCTCGTAGAATGTATTTGGAAGTTCTCCCTCTTTTTCTATTTCCTGAAATAACTTGAAAAGTATTGGTGTTAGTTCCTCTTTAAAGGTTTTGTAAAATTCTGCTGTATACCCATCCGGTCCTGGGCTTTTCTTAGTTGGTAGTCTTTTGATGGTTTCTTCTATTTCCTCTATTGTTATTGGTCTGTTTAGGTTGTCTATATCTTCCTGAGTCAATCTGGGCAGATCATATGACTTAAGAAATTTATCGATGCCTTCACTATCTTCTATTTTATTGGAGTATAAGGATTCAAAGTAATTTCTGATTATCTTCTGTATTTCTGAAGTGTCTGTTGTGATATTGCCTTTTTCATCCCGTATGCTAGTAATTTGGGTTCTCTCTCTTCTTCTCTTCGTTAGCATGGCTAAGGGTCTGTCAATTTTATTTATTTTTTCAAAGAACCAACTTTTGGTTTTGTCAATTTTTTCAATTGTTTCTTTTGTTTCAATTTCATTAATTTCAGCTCTGATTTTAATTATTTCTTGCCTTCTACTTCTTTTGCTGTTATTTTGCTCTTCTTTTTCTAGGATTTTGAGATGAAGTATGAGATCATTTATTTGTTGGTTTTTTCTTTTTTTAAGGAATGAACTCCAAGCAATGAATTTTCCTCTTAAAACTGCTTTCAATGTGTCCCATAGATTCCGATATGTTGTGTCAGTGTTTTCATTTATCTCTAAGAATTTTTTAATTTCCTCCTTGATGTCTTCTATGACCCATTGGTCATTCAGTAACCTATTGTTCATTCTCCACGTGGTGCATGATTTTTCCTTCCTTCTTTTATCGTTGATTTTCAGTTTCATTCCATTATGATCAGATAGGATGCATGGTATTATTTCTACTCCTTTATATTGTCGAAGAGTTGCCCTGTGACATAATATATGATCTATTTTTGTGAAGGATCCATGTGCTGCTGAGAAAAATGTGTAACTACTTGATGTTGGGTGGTATATTCTATATATGTCAATTAAGTCTAGGTTGTTAATTGTGTTGTTGAGTTCTATAGTTTCCTTATTTAACTTTTGTTTGGAATATCTGTCCAGTGGTGAGAGAGGTGTGTTGAAGTCTCCCATGATTATTGTATGGTGGTCTATTAGACTCTTGTACTTGAGAAGAGTTTGCTTGATGAACGTAGGTGCACCATTGTTTGGGGCATATATATTTATGATTGTTATGTCTTGTTGGTGTATGGTTCCCTTGAGCAGTATGCAGTGTCCCTCTTTATCCTTTTTGATTAATTTTGGCTTGAAATCTATTTTGTTTGATATGAGTATGGACACTCCTGCTTGTTTCCGCAGTCCATATGAGTGGAATGATTTTTCCCAGCCTTTCACCTTCAGTCTATGTATATCTTTTCCTATCAAATGCGTCTCCTGTAGGCAACATATTGTTGGATCTTGTTTTGTGATCCATTCGACTAGCCTGTGTCTCTTAATTGGTGAGTTTAAGCCATTAACATTTAGGGTTATTATTGAGATTAGGTTTGTTCCTCCAGTCATATTTGTTTATTTATCTTACTAAACCTGATTAGTTTTCCTCTTTGGTTACTTTCCCCCCTTTACTGTCCTATCTCCCACTGATGGTTTTCAATGTTATTTTCAGTTTCCTCTTCCCGTAATGTTTTGCCAAGGATTTTTTGAAGAGATGGTTTTCTAGCTGCGAATTCTTTTAACTTTTGTTTATCGTGAAAGGTTTTAATTTCATTTTCCATCCTGAAGCTTAATTTCGCCGGATACACGATTCTTGGTTGGAGCCCATTTTCTTTCAGTGTTTGAAAAATGTTATTCCAGGATCTTCTAGCTTTCAGAGTCTGTGTTGAGAGATCAGCTCTTATCCTGATTGGTTTGCCCCTAAATGTAATCTGCTTTCTTTCTCTTGTAGCTTTTAAAATTCTCTCCTTATTCTGTATGTTGGGCATCTTCATTATAATGTGTCTAGGTGTGGATCTCTTATGATTTTGCACTTTTGGCGTCCTGTAGGCTTCTAGGATATGGGATTCTGTTTCATTCTTCAAGTCTGGGAAGTTTTCTCGTATTATTTCATTGAATAGATTGTTCATTCCTCTGGTTTGGAGCTCTGTGCCCTCCTGTATCCCAATGACTCTTAAGTTTGGCCTTTTAATGTTATCCCATATCTCTTGGATGTTCTGCTCATGGTTTCTTAGCAGTCTTGCTGAACTGTCTATGTTCTTCTCAAGTTGAAATACTTTGTCTTCATTGTCTGATGTTCTATCTTCTAAGTGATCTATTCTGCTGGTAGTATTGTCAATTGAGTTTTTAAGTTGGTTTATTGCTTCCTGCATTTCTAGGATTTCTATTTGTTTGTTCTTTATTACTTCTAGCTCCCTGTGAAATTGATCTTTTACTTCCTGGATTTGTTTCTGTAGTTCCTTGTCAATGTGATCTTTCATTGTCTGATTTTGCTGTCTCATGTCTTCCTTGAGAGTCCAGATCATCTGAAGCATGTATATCCTGAACTCTTTATCTGACATTCCATCTGTTGCAGCTATTACCTCTTCTAGGGTTGAGTTGACCTGCATTGCTTGTGGTCCTTTCTTTCCTTGTCTTTTCATGTTGCTTGCGTTTCTTTCTGCTTCGTGAAACTGTTGTGTTTTTGAAATTTTTCCCCCTGTTTATTTTTGTTGCTCTTGTATATTTGGGATATCTCTCTTGTAGGGCGGGTAGTGGCTGTGATCCTCCTCTAATCAGGGTGATCTATATACTACGCTGGTTGGTCGTAGGTCTGCCCGCCCTGCGGGCACGGGTGGCTGCTCTACTCTGCCCCCACTCCAATTGCGGTGACGTTCCTACCACGTCCTCGGATCGTTGGTCCTGATCCGGACGTGGGCAGCAGCTCTTCTCCACCCCTACTCCAATTGATGTGACGTGTCTACCACGCTGGTCGGCCTCCAAGCCTGTTCCGCCGGTGGGTCTCAGATCTGCCCACCCTGCGGGCCTGGGCGGCAGTTCTGCTCAACCCCCACTCCCAGTGGGGGTACCTAACTGCCTCTCCAACGGGTCTCTGGGCTCCTTCCGGATGCTGGCGGCGGTTCTGTTCAACCCCCACTCCAACCAGTGTGACGTGACTGCCTCGATGCTACTCGTCCACTACACTGGCCGGCTGCCGAGCCTGTCCTGCCAGTGGGACGCAGGACTGCCTACCTTGCAGGGTCAGACGGCAGCTCTTCACGGCCTCTACTCCAAATGGGTTGACTTGGCTACCCTGCCGTCGGGTCGCTGGTCCTGTTCCAGGCGTGGGCGGCTACTCTCCTCGGCCCCAGCTGCAGTTGGGGTGTCGCGATACCACACCGGCGGGACCCTTAGCCTGCTCTGGGCACAGGAGGCAGCTCCACTCTGCCCTCCAGGCCCCCGCAGTACCCAGCAGGACCCGGACCAAGAAGCAGTCCCTGTAGGATCCCCAACCCTGAGCCAGAGCCGCTTCGGGAGCCAGGAGCCGGTCTCTCCGATCCCCGCCACTTTCTGCTAGGAGCAGGCTCCTCAGGGCAACCGCCGCGGGTTCCCCAAACCCAGGCCAGAGCCGCCCCGGGAGCCCAAGCCTGGCCGCACCAGACTCTCCCTGCTAGGTGCCCAAGCCTGGCCGCACCAAACTCTCCCTGCTCGGTGTACGCTCCCCTTGGAGCAGAGTCTAAGACGCACTTCCCGCGGGTTCCCCAGCTCCGGGTCAAAACTGTTCCAGGAGACAGAGTCCCGCTGCCCCTCGACGCAAGTTTCACTTGTGGCTGGCCTCAGCTCGCGGTCCCCGCAGGCTCCGCGGCCCTGGGCTCAAGCAGCCACGAGGGCCAGAACCCAGCCTCTCCGATCCCTGCCACACTCTGCTCGGAGCAGGGTCCACAGAGGTACCCCAGCCTCAGGCCCAGGCGGCCCCCGCCCGGGCCTGGCAGCTCCAACCTCTCCCAGCTCAGTGTACGCTCAGACAGGGGCAGGGTCAAAGACACAGTCGCCGCGGGTTCCGTAGCCCCGGGCCAAGAAGGATCTCCCGCCCTGGGCCAAAGCAACCCGGGGAACTAGAATCTGGCTGCTCAAAGCCCGGCGCCCGCCTTGCCAGGGGTGAGGCCTGAAGAGTATTCTCCTCAGAGTTTCCAATCCCGAGCCTGAGCGATCTGTCTGCGCGACGCAGGCAAATACCAGCCTGGAATCACCTGTTCTGTAGTTGAATGAGCCGAGATCAGTAGAAAACAGGGATGATTGCGTCAGCTCTCCATGATGGCGGCTGCAGTTCTCCTGCGTGTTCCGACCGGTGTCGGGAAACGAACTGGACCGATTCTCTCCTGTATTTCAAAGCTGGAATTCAGCACTCAGCGCGGCTAGTGTGCCACTGGCAGGAGCCTGCAGAATCCGCTTCGCTGTAATCCCTCCAAGGAGTCTTAATTTTATCCTGTAGGCAGTAGGAAGCTCTGGAGACTGTGGACTCAGGAGTTGAACAGATTTTCTGTGTTAGATCTCACTTCAATTTATGTCAGTACTGCTGGGGTTCAGTCCTCTTTTCCTCCACCCTACAAGGTAGAACTTGCTCCAGGTGGGTCTGTTGAACTCCTACTACAACCCACTCCTCTTTGCTCACCTCCCCACTTCTAGCCACTTCTCCTCTTCTTCCTCTTCTTCAGCTTCATAATCTAATAGTCCAAGTTATGTTTATTCCCTTGGCAACCTACGCTAACCTCCATTCTTTAGTTCATTCAATAAATGCTTCCTGATCCACCTACTGTCTATTAGGTACCCAACACTGTTGCACAAAACCAGCCCCTACACTGTTGCACAAAACCAGACCCAAATTCTGCCCTCCTATAATTTAGGGGCAGAGAGAGAAGTTACCATATTTTAATATCCTATTTTTCACTGTAGAATTTATTGTATTACCTTCCAATTACTCTTTTATCTTCTCAGTAGACTAAAAGCTCATAATGTCTAGCACATTGTAGACACTCAGGAAATGTTTAATGATTGAATATGGCAATACTTGGGAGAATCCTACACATAGAACCACAAGAATTATCATCCTGGATTGATAAAATAAACTCATCCCTCCTCAGAACAGCAGATTGTATAAAAATGTAAACTCTCTGTCAAAAGTTGGCAAATTTTCCTATGAAGTGCTAGATAATAAAATTTTAGTCTTCATAACTTCTCAACTCTGTCACCAGAAAGCAAAGCAGCCATAGATATTAGGTAAATAAATATATCTATTTTCAATAAAATTATATTTACAAAAATGGAACACTAGGCTAGATTTGACCCCCAGCCTAGTTTTCTACTTCATGCTCTGGATGATGCTACTTCTGTCAATTTTTCAGAATTGCCTTCATGCCTGGTCCATACTCTCTTTCTCCATCCCCCACCATACTAGGTATAGAACCCAGGGGTGCTCTACCATTGAGTTATACACCCAGACCTTTTAATTTATTTTATTTTATTTTTGTTGTTGGTGGTGGTGGTACTGAGAATTGAACCCAGAGATGCTGAACTACTGAGCCGCGTCCCCAGCCCTTTTTTATACTTTATCTAGAGACAGGATCTTGCTGAGTTGCTTAGGGCCTTGCTAAGTTGCTGAGGCTGGCTTTGAACTTGAGATCCTCCTGCCTCAGCCTCCTGAGCTACTGGGATTATAAGCATGCACCACCGCCATAGCTCACTTTATTTTTTATTTCAAGAAAGGATCTTGCTAAATTGCCCAGGCTGACCTTGAACTTGTGATCCTCCTGCCTCAGCCTCCTGAGCAACTGGAGTTACAGGCATGTGCCACCATGCCCAGCTATACTCTATTCTTCAGCCAGAAGAATTTAGTTGTTACAGTCAACATATGAGTTTGCCTTTGAATCTATGTCTGACATTTACAAATTTGGTAAAAGAGTATGTAATTTGGAGCTTAACAGATCTGTTTTATTTATTGGTTGGCTTTCCAGTAGGTTACCTAGCTTTTTTGAATCTCTGTATCTTCACTGTAAGTGGAGGGTTTTTTATTCTTGACTATGAGGATGACCTGAGATATTATATGCAGTGAGAGTTGAAGATGATGCCTAGCACACAGTAGGTAAACAACAATTATCCCTCCTTTGCTTATTCTTTTCCTCCATTAAACAAATCAATAGGTACAGTATTTATTGAGAATCTACTTTACCCAAGGCAAAGTTTCAGGTGTCTTTAGAACTATTATTAATACTCTCTGAGATCTCTTTGAATAGTGGTTCTCCAGCTTGGCTCTAACACAATTTACTTGGGAGCCTAACGGTGATGGTGTTCAGATCCCAACACTATGATTCTTCTGTAATTGTTATAAAGAATGCCCTGGCAATCAGAACTATCCCCAGCTCATTTGAGAATTACTGATAGATACCAGAACTTGGGGGCTTCCAAGTCAGTCTACTCCTTACATCTTCCTTCTGCTTCCTTTTTAACAGTTAATACCTATGTAACTTCTCTGTAAGGCTAGGGTTCATTGGGCTCTTTGTGTAATCTATTTATCTTAGGGAGAATAGAAAAGAAGGGAATGAATAATTGTCTTCCTTGGTGATCAACATTTGTTGTTTAAATATCAGGCATCCATTGTTGAGATGGCAATCTATAACAAAATCTCGGATTTTTATTTGGGGATTCATCTCTCCCCTGCCCTTGGTTGTCTTGGCTGCTTTACCCCTGGCCATTGAGGCTCATAAGGTCTGTATGTTGGCTCTCCCAGCCACAATTAGTGTTGAGCACAGCTCACTCATGCTGAGGGAGTGTCCTCATTTCATCTTCTAGGGTTGCTGGAACACTCACATTTTTTCTGCTGATCAGAAAGTGAAAGAATATAGTTCCTAGAGATTATGGTAGCTATTTTATAACCTCAAGGAGAAAGTTTGTCTGAGAACAGAATACAAACAGATAGAGAGAGATCATTCTGAGCCACAGGGTCTAGCTGATTTTCAAGCCAAGTGTACCATTCAACTATTGTGTGAGTCAACAAGGACTCCTATCTTTTTTTTTATAGTAATTATTGTTTAGTTTATTATACCTAAATATTGTGATGTATTTCTTTTTGAATTGGTTCTTTTTAGATATCCATGTCAGTAGAGTGTATTTTGACATATTATACACACATGGATTATAACTTCTCATTCTTGTGATTGTACATGATGTGGAGGTACACTGGTCATGTATTCATATATGAACATAGGAAAGTTATGTTCAATTCATTCTACTGACATACAAAGACTCTTCTGCTTCTACTTCTATGGTTTGAATCTGAGATGTCCCCCAAAAGCTCCTGTGTTAATGCAGGAAGTGAAATAATTGCAAGTACTGTAAGCTAATTAGTCCTCCTAGTTTGAATGGAACTGAGTGGTAACTGTAGGCAGGTGGGGCATAGCTGGACAAGGTGTACCCTGGAAGGGTGCATCTTCCCTGTGATCCCTTCCTCTTTCTCTCTTCCTGGATGCCATGAGCAGGACAGTACTCCTCTGCTGTTCCCTTCCGCCACGATGTTTTGCCTCACCTTGGGCATAAAGCAATGGAGTCAGCTACCATGGGCTGAACTTCTGAAACCATGGGCCAAAATAAATTTTTCCTTCTCTAAGTTGTTCTTGTTAAGTATTTTGGTCACAGCAACAAAATCCCAACTAAAATAGCCAGTTTTATTCAGATGTTCTGTCATTGGCCACCAAAAGAATCTCAAACCAAGAGCCTCCTCCTATCATCCTTGAAACCAAATCTAACCACTGGTATACACAAAGATTATATGCCACAGTCAAGCACCAATCATTTCTTCAACAAACACATGTTGAGTGCCTATTGCATACAATGCTTGGTATAGAAGGAGGGATTACAGCAGTATAGCATCATGGAGAATTGTGCAAATGTTTGTGGAAAGAATAACCAGCTACAAAATCATGCTCCTTCTATGCAGGAGATCCTATGTTATGTATTGGGGACACGAAAGGTTGTAGGATAGGATCTATATTCTACAGGGTTTGTCATAAAATCTGAAAGATGGCCTTCACTTAAAAAGGGAAGCAGAAATCTAGGATTTTAGATCCATGGATTCTCGAGGATTCCAAAGTAAGAAGCCAAGGCAGAATTTTTTGGTTTTTTTTTTTTTTTTTTTTTTTTTTTTTTTTGTGTGTGTGTGTGTGTGTGTATGTGGTCAGTGCTGGCGATCAAACCCAGGGCCTTGCACATGCTGGGCAAGTGCTCCACCATTGAGCTGCACCCCAACCTCTAGATTTTTGTTTCCTGTTGAATTAAAATGAGGTATAAAAGGGAGGGAGCATGTCATTCCAATATGAAAAAGTAGAGATAACAAGAAGAAAGGAAGAATTAGAAGCTTGAATGTTTTCTACATCATTTTTTAATTAAAAAATATAAGATTTTGTGGACTCGTGTCTTCTACGAGTTAACCACAATTGTTTTAAATATTACTAAATAAATAAATTCAGAAATTCATTTACCCACTCATGTAACACTATGTGTTGTGTGTCCTTTATGAGCCAGGCACTATTATATACACTAGGGTTTCAGCATTAAATAAATGAAGTCCCTGCCAATGACATTCTAGTGCCTACAAAGTCAAAAAGTTTCTTATCTAATCCTGAAAATGGCCACTTAAATGACTTCATGATGATTCCTACAAACATTGTAAATGTAGACATTTATTTGTTTTTATATAAAATGGGCTATGTTATACCTAATATTTTTTGAAGCTTGCTTAGCAATATAACTTTGACTGGTTTTATGTTCACAAATATTGATTCACTCCATTCTTTTTTATGAATTATATAACATTCCATTTTTCATTAACATACCTTGTTTATTCACATTTGGTTGTTCCCAGTTTTTTTTTAAAACAATGAGCAATATTGTTGTAAACAAGTGTCTCATCCCTATAATTTTTTTAAATACTTAGAAGAAAAGTGGCATTAAGTCTTCCAAAATGGAAATGTTTGGTTCATAGTGAAATAGATATGAGTTAAACTTCTTTCAGATAAGGATTGTTACCTTCTACTTCCTTTTTTATTTTTCACTGACTTATTCTGTACCTAATAAGACATTATACAAGCTGGGTGTGGTGGTGCATGCCTGTAATCCCAGCGATTTGGGAGGCTGAGACAGGAGGATTGCAAGTTTGAGACCAGTCTCGGCAACTAGCAAGACCTTGTCTCAAAATAAAAAAAAAAAAAAAAAAGTGATAGGGATGTAGCTCAGTAGTAGAGTGCCCCTGGGTTCAATCTGCAGTACAAAAAAAAAAAATTCATCTATTCATTGTGCTCTATATGTGTAATAAGAATTACAATGCATTCTGCTGTCATATATAAATAAAAATTAATTAATTTTAAAAAAATTTTAAAAAGACTTGATACAAGTGACTAGGAAATATCTGCCAAAATCCACTAATATGAATGCAGAATAAAAGAAAAAATAATCAATTTCTATTTCCACAAACTTCTGTGCACATGGACTGTTCTAGGCTTCAAAGGATAAAAAATCTCTATTTCTTGAAATAAAGATTCATCCAATTGAAATGGGCAAGAAAAGAGTCAGCACTTTTCCAATGAAAGTGTTTCTACTATACCCCAATATCATGTTCTTCTCCATGAAAGGAAATAATTGAAATATCAAGATAGGTTTCACTGATAAAATTGCCATAACTATTTCAAATAAATTTCAGGAAACAAGAAAAAAATCATCTTACTGAATAGAAACACACAACCATAAAACAATATTTCTATTAGAACCAAAATTTATCTACAGGTATACCACAGAGTTTCCAGCTTAGCTATTTCCAATAATCAAAATTATTCATCTCTTTTGTTCAAATAAAATTGTCTCCAGGGTCGGGCTGGGGTTGAGTGCTTGCCCTGCACGTGTGAGGCCTTGGGTTCGGTCCTCAGCACCACATAAAAAATAAATAAATACTGGGCTGGGGATGTGGCTCAAGCGGTAACGCGCTCGCCTGGCATGCATGGGATGCTGGGTTCGATGCTCAGCACCACATAAAATAAAATAAAGATGTTGTGTCCACTGAAAACTAAAAAATAAATATTAAAAAATTCTCTCTTTCTCTCTCTCTCTTTAAAAAATGAATGAATGAATGAATAATTAAATAAATAAATAATAAAAGATATTGTGTCTATCTACAACTAAAAAAAATTTAAATTAAAATTTAATTGTCTCCAGTATAATTACTGAATAGTCCAACATTATTACATAATGCAGAAGAACATTTCAGTAAGTGTTCAATTTATTAAGAAAGCTGTTTCATTAATAAAAACATATTTTTTCAAGAAACAGAAGAAATCTCATCATACATGCTTCACTGTGCAATTTGATCTCTGATCACTTAAACACAATCTTCAATCTAAATGAATTTAGATTTAACTATGATTACAAAATTATGCCTTGCACATTTACAGACATATAAAATCTTGCTTAAGAGAAAATAAACTTAAGAGCAAAGAAAATGCTCACTCACCGTCTTCATCATCACAGCCATTGTAAACTTCACTCTGACTTCAGGCAGCAAATTTGATTCTGAAATTCCACCCACCACTATGATCACATAAACTTCAGTTTGTGGAAGTGACAAACGGAATCTGCAGAAAAAAATTACTCAACAAATCTGTTTCACCTAGAAAGGAGGAATTCAAATGTGAACTAAGTAAAAAGGTTTTAATTGCATTTAAACCAGAGGGATGATTTTGCTGTTAGCAGGAACTTGTGACTAAGGTTACCTGGTGAGAAAATGATTAACACTCCTGTTGTCATCTCTGTGTGCTCTCCAGCAAAACAAGAAGCTCTGAGGAGCCTTATCAACTCTGGGAATGCCTGTTGTAAACTCCCTCTCCCTGTCCCACTGAGCTGGCATTTAGCTGAGTGAATTCAACTTTGGAGTCAGGTTATTATAAATAAAAATGTATTGAGGACTTCTGCAAATTTCATTAGTGGTCATATTTTCTAAACTATTATTCTAAAAGGTTTTATTCTTGCCTTTCATTTCTATGTTCCACATTAAAAGACAGATTATCACTTTGACCCTTTTTCTTAAAATTCCAAAGGTTTATAAGTAACATTAGCAGGTTCTCTTTGTTCCTGCAACCTTGTTTGTCTTCTCAACTATGCTCATTTCCAAAACTTGAGTACCCTTTTGAACTGTTGGTTCTTAATCCTCTGGAGACCAGAGGTATGAAAAAGAAAATGTGAGAGAGCTAATTAATAGGCACAAACAAGTTGGAGGCCTAGAAAGTCATCAAAGGATTATTATTTTTTCTTTACATGGTTAGCATGCCTGTAATCCCAGCAGCCTAGGAGGCTGAAGCAGGAAGATTGCAAGTTCAAAGTGAGCTTCGGCCACTTAGTGAGGCCCTAAGGAATTTAGTGAGACCCTGTTTCTAAATAAAATATTTTAAAAGGGCTGAATGTCTCTCAGTGGTTAAGTGCCCCAGGGTTCAATCCTCAGTACCAGAAACAAAACAAACTACATTACCAGTTCTTCATAAATACTTCTAGAAGAAAGGAAATCATATACTCACTCAGATAGGAGATAGGCAGAGATGTGTTTAGATTATCACCTATGCAGGATCTTATGAAGAGGAGCCCAAGATGACATTCATTACAAGCACACGACTTCTTTTAGGCCATCACTGAAACTCTACCTTACAGGGCAAAGTAGATTGTGTATTTCCTGCCAAATGTCCAATGACAGTCAAAACTGGGTCTCAAATACAGTGCTGTATAAAGAGTTTAAGAGCTAGTTTTCCGTTGTGTTTATTATGCTATAAACTTCACTTTCCTGATAGCCTTTAGATTGCTGATTTAAGAGTAGATTGGTGACTCAGAGTTCTTATCATCCTTCCTGAAGTATTTTCCCAAAATGACAAGTTAGTTCTAAGAACTCAGAGACATCCTCCCCCCTCAATATCACCCCTCTCCACCAAGGAAAGCAAGATTTAACTATTTCAGGAAGGCAAGTTTTATCAGTGCCGAAAACCTATTCTAAATAAATTCCTTTACTTCCTCTCTTTTCACACAAATGTTGCTTTTGTCTCTGAAATACAATAGGTGCCCTGAATGAGCTTCAAATATTTTATGTAGTGCCTGAACTGGCAGGTACCCTATAGGAAGAACTGCTACTCCCTTGGTTCCTTTTATTGGACTACAACAATTAACTAGAAACACACACACACACACACACACACACACACACACACACAAGCATGTTCAAGCTTGAAATCACCCTTTTTGTTTATAAAAGTGCCTGGTACATCATACACAATGAATAATCATTTGCCATTATTATTCAGTTGCCCAAAAAGTTGATGTCCACAAATTTATGGAAATAGCACAAAAAAATATTCCAAAACTAGAGTTCTTAATCTAGACTCTTTATTTTATTTTATTTTTTGGTACTGTGGGTTGAACTCAGGGATGCTCTGTCACTGAGCTATATCTCTAGACTTTCTTATTTTTTATTTTGAGACGGGGTCTTACAAAGTTGTTGAGGCTAGCTTCAAGCTTACAATCTTCCTTCCTTAGCTTCCCCAGTCACTGGGATTACAAGTGTGCACCACTGTGCCCAATTAATTCTTAACCCAGATTTTAACAAGAACAAGAGTTATTTAAATATCCTAGAATTGTATGTAAAATAACTACATATTTTTCTGGGGAAACTGCTGTTAGGGTTTAAAGGTCCTTAACTGAATGGGTCAGTGTTATAGAAGGACAGCTACCATCCATGGCAAATTCTAGCCTGTCAACCCTGTGATGGATGTCAGCATTGGCAGCCATGAAGATTGAGCTGTTGGCAGACGTTGTATCTAAGATGGCTAAGAACGTTAGATGATTCTGCACAGGAGAATTCAGCAGCATCCATTTGGCTCCAGGGTATCCTAAACTGGAAAAAAAAAAAAAAAAGATTACTTGTCTTCATTCCAAGTCTCTTTCTTTCTGATTATAGAAAAGATGGGGTGCCAATAGGATAGATACAAAGGAGAAACTTCCTAAATGATTTCATGATTCAAGGTGGAAATTTTGATAATAGAGATAGTACCAGAGTCACCAGCATTTACCAGGTACCATTTACAGATAAAAATTTTAAACCGAGACTCTTAGCCCCAGGCTTTCTTTCCATGGCAAACAGTGGTCCCTGTACAAATGGCTGTCAGTCTTTATCACCTGCTTTAAGTGTGAATGGCTGTATGGGAAGCATGTAGTATTTGGAAAAATCACTGATAGATTTGTTGTGATGAGAAAGATTGAAAATGTTCCCACAGGCCCCAACAACAAGCCCAAGCTGCGGGAAGCTGTACTCCAGACCAAGACTGAATCAGACCTAAGGAAAAATTGGGAAAATAGTCCATTGAAAACCCACATACCTTTCACCTAGATTCACCACTGATCAGCATTTTGTTTTATCATTTTGTCTTGATATTTGTTTTTGCTTGCCCTCTTTCCTCCCTTCCTATTCCATTCCCTCTCCTCTTTCTAGCCCTCCCTTCCTTCCTTTCTGCCTCCTTCCTTTCTTTCTCTTCTTTCCCATTTTAAAATTGCAGACTTCTTGATCCTACATAATCACAAAAATATTATATAATATCTAATACATATTCAAATTCTCCAGTTTTCCCCATAGAAACATGTATAGCTTTAAAACAAAACAATAAGACCCTAGCCAGGTGTGGTGGCATGCAGAGTCCCAGCTAATTCAGGAAGCTGAGGCAGGAGGATCGCTTGAGCCCATGTATTCAAGACCATTCTGGGCAACATAGTGAGATCTCATCTCAAATAAAGAAAGTAATTAAAATATTTGGTCAAGTTTCCCAGATTTTAATCTGGGAAATTAAATGTTTAATCTCATTTTGAAAATTTGCATACTAAATAGATAAAGTAAAAGCCCCCTTAATGAGTAAAGAAAGTGTGGTGCATATACACAATGGAATATTACTCAGCCACAGAGAATGAATAAAATTATGGCATTTGCCAGTAAATGGATGGAACTGGAGACTGAATCCGAGCAGGGGGTATTTCTGACTAGAAGAACAAATGCTTCTCCACCTGTCTCCAGTTCTCTCTCTCATGTCTCTTCCCACACACTAATCTATCTAATCCTTGCCAAACTTCTGTGGATATTTTTCCCTTCATTGTGTATTCCTTCTCTTTCAAAATTACTTTTTTCATTCCAATGTTAAGATCCTACTTTGCCATTCAGCCTCAATATTATGAGTTCTTATCATGTTATCCTAATAGATATCTCTTGTTCTTCTCTAATATTTTTCGCTACCAAATAAAATTTCCTTTGGACACACTTCCCTAGCATCCTTGCTCTGAACCATAAACTTCAATAATAGTATATCATAGAGTTTTAGACTGGGGATTTTCAAATCTTGATGTGTACACAAATTACATGTACATCTTCCTAAGAGGCAGACTGGGATTCAGCAGATCTGAGGTGAAGCTTGAGAGTCTGAATTTCTGTTTTCCAAGTGGTGTTGATGCTGCTCTCAAGTAGCTGGGATTACAGGTGTGCACCACCACTCCTGGCAAGACCAGAATATTAGTGATCTTTTTTTAAGGCGTGAGGGGAATGGTTAGGAAGATGCACAAAGTTAAGCATCTGGAGGGCTGATTACCTTCTATGTCTTGGTCTGGTTTTGCTTACACAAGTGTGTTCACTGTGTTAAGAGTCCGTTGAATTATACACTCATGATCTGTGCAATTTTTGGTATATTATATTTCAATTAAAACATTTCCTTTTAAAAACGAGAACGTTGTCTTAAGCCTAGGAAACACTAAGCACAATTGAGGATTGATAGGATGACTGAAATTTTATAAAACTAATGTTCAGATTATCAGCCCTCCCATTGTTGTACACCTGGAATGCAATCTGGAGAGGGCTTTCCCATCTAAACTGGAGCTTAGAAGCTTCTCTGGGAACTCTGATTAACTGGAAGAAAAGACCTAGGGGCTCCCCAAAATAAGCCCTCCCCAGTCCACCACATAAAGAAGACCACAGTAGACAAGCCTCACAAATGAACAGAGCACTAATTAGCTTGTTAGTATACAAACTTTAAATATGAGCAAATAGCAAAGGCCTGCCAGATACGAAAGTAGCATTTAATATGAAGTAAAGACAAAACAGGGAGAAGAACTTACCACACAAAGAAATAATTCCCATGGGGTGACATCAAGCAAAAACTTCTCCACATCAAAGGAAATAACAAAATGAAAAGGCTGCCTAAAGATGGGAAGAGAATATTTGCAAACTCTATACAGAATAAGGAGTTACAAACTAGACTCTAAGGAACTCACAGAGCAAAATACAAAAATGAAAACAAAACAAAACAAAAAATCTCAAGTACCCTTATTTTAAAATGAGCAAAGGACTTATTAAATAAACATTTCTTCAATAAAGGCATAAAAATGGCCAATAGGCATAAGAAAGGATGTTGAGTATCACTCATCAGCAGGGAAATACAAGTCAAACCACAGTGAGATATCACCTCATGTCACTTAAGGTGGGTTTTTTTAATCAAAAAGATAATAGTGTTGAAGGATGCAGAGGGAAGGAAACTCTGCACGTTGTTGGTAGGAATGTGAATTGCTGCAGCCATTATAAATAGCATTATTCAGCTGGGCATGGTGGCACACTCCTGTAATACCAATAGCTCAGGAGGCTGAGGTAGGAGGATCACAAGTTCCAAGCCACCCTCAGCAATTTAGCAAGGTTGTACGCAACATATACTCTGTCTTTAAAAAATAAAAAAGGGCTGGGGATGTGACTCAGTGGTTAAGCACCCTTGGTTTCAATCCCCAGTACCAAATAAAATAAATCTACTATGAGTTTCTCTAAAAATTAAAAATAGAAGCCAGTGATTTCCCTTCTGGGTATATATTAAAAGAAAATGAAATCAGCAACTCCTATAGATAATGCATGCTTTTATATTGATTGCAGCACTATTCACAATAAGATATGGAAACAACCTAAGTGCCCATCAATGTATAAATGGATAAAGAAATTGGGATAGATACAGATATGGATACATAGATATATGTGAAACAATTACTTAGCCTTAAAAAAGAAGATCCTGACATTTGCAACAGTACTGATAAACTGAAGAATACTATACCAAGTGAAATAAGCCAGACACAGAAAGAAATACTGTATGATCTCACCTATATATGGAATCTAAACAATGTAAATTATGTAAAAACCATTGAAGGGAGTTATCAGGGACAGGGGTGGAGTGAAGTAGAAGGAAAATGAGGAGATGTAGGTAAATAAGTACAACGTTACAGTCACGTAGGATGAATAAGAAGTCTAGAGATCTAGTAGACAGCATGGAAACTACAGTTGATAATATTGTATTATTTACTGGAAATTTGCTGAAAGAGTAGATTGTAGATGCTCTTATCTACTGTTAACAAAGTTAACTATATTAGGTGATGGATCTGTTAATTTGCTTGACAGTATTAATCATTTATTTCACTAAATTTATGTATATCAGGATATCATGTTTTACATCTTAATTATGTAAAATTTAAAAAAATTAAAATTTATCTTTAGAGAATTAAGAACACATTGCAACAAATATTATTAAACCCTATATATGTGTATGATTACATTACTGGTGCAACTCAGCACTATGTACAGCCAGAGAATGAGAAATTTTGCTCCATTTGGGTACAATGTGTCAAAATACATTTAATTAACTAGAAAAATTTAAAAATTTTAAAAAATTTTTAAAAAACATTGCTTTCATGAATAAGAACAGAGTTGCTATTTTATTATTGATTTATTGATTTTTGACACTGGGGATTAAACCCAGGAGCATTTTACCACTGAGCTACATCCCCATCTTTTTTGAGACAGGGCCTTCCTAAATTGCTGAGGTTCCCACTAAATTGCTAAGGCTGGCCTTGAACTTGCAACCCTTCTGCCTCAGCCTCCCAATTTGCTGGGATTACAGGTTTGTCCCACCAAACCCAGCAGATTATTATTTTAAAAGGAACTATTCTGGCTATGCATGTTGCTGAGTTGTAGACTACTTGCTTAGCACATGTGAAGCCCTGAGTTTGATCACCAGCACTGGAAAAAAAAATACATACACACACACACACACACACACACACACACACACAAAAGCAAATATTCTGAGAACAGAAAAAAAGCTATTAAAAATTACAAATAAAGTAGGCGCAGAGGTGCACATATGTAATACCAGCAACTTGGGAAATTGAGACAGGAAGATCATAAGTTCAAAGCCAGCCTCAGCAACTTGGCAAGACTCTGTCTCAAAATAAAAAATAGAAGAGCTGGGATTGTAGCTCAATGGTCGAGAACTCCTGAGTTCAATTCCAGTACCAAAAAATAATTTTTTTAAAGTGAGAGAGCAGAAAAGTTTTAAATGCAATAGGATAATTAGAAGATAAAGTTGAAAAGAAAAAATCTTCTAGAAAGTAGGATAGAAAGACAATGATGTGAGAAATAGCACCAAAAACTAAGAAAATTAGTAGACCAGTCCAAGAATTAAAATGGAGAGAAGAGAAAGAGAATCAAGAATACTATCACAAAATTGATTCAAGAAAATTTCCCAAAATACAAGAGCTGAACTCCCAGGTTGGATGAGCATATTTGTTTTTTGTTTTTCTTTATTTATTTTTCTGGTAGGGGGCAGATAACTGGGGATTGAACCCAGGAGTGCTTAACCACTGAGCCACATCCCCAGCCCTTTCTTTATATTTTATTTAAAGACAGGATCTCACTACATTGCTAAATGCCTCGCTAATCTGCTGAGGCTGGCTTTGAACTAGTGATCCTCATGCCTCAGCCTCCTGAGTTGCTGGGATTACAAGCATGTGCCACTGCCCCCACTTGTTTTTTGTTTTTTATTGTATTCTTTTCTTTTTTGAATGAGCATATTGAACAATACCACAAGAGATGAAAAGAAATTCAAACTTTTATGAGATTCTCAGAGTGGCAATGAAAGTTCCTACAAGCTTGCAAGAGAAAAGTGTTGATGAAAACCAAAGACTCAGAAGTGCATGGGGTAGCTCAGTAACAGGAACGGAAGCTGGAAGACAATAGTCCAGTGGCATCAAAATTTTGAAGTAAAATCGTTTCCAATCTGGAATAATCATTCCAGCTGGATTACAAAATGTGAGATTGAATAAAAATATTTTCATGTGTCCAAGGATCCTAAATTTGCCTTCCAGGCTCCCTTTCTTAAGAAGCTACTGGAAGTAGGGCTCCACAGAAACAGAAGAAAAAACTAAGAATGGTGTTCAGGATCTGAGATGAGGAAAAGTGTAGAGGAAACTGAGAAAAGAGCCCTAAATGAGAGCTGTACAGCAGGCCCATGAGCACCCAGACAGCGCGAGAGGGCCTGGAGATGTGGGAAGCAGCCCTCTCTGTAAGAGTAAGTAATAACATTTCTAGAACATATTGAAAACACTTTACCAATTCAGAGACAGTTTGGTGAACATAGAAACTATGTGTGATAAAAAGCAATTATTAATTTCAGGAAAAGAACAGTGTGTTATATTTTTCTTTTCTCTGCAACTAAGGAAAAGTAGTCATTATACACTGCATAACTCACCTGTGAGTGGCATTTAGATAGTCATAATACTAAAAATTCTGCATATTGAATGAACCAAGATTTAAATACTTCTACAGTACTTCTCCCTTTTCTGAGGTTTTGCTTTTCTGTTTCAGTTATCTCTGGTTGACTGCAGTCCAATAATGTTAAATTAAAAATTCCAGAAACAATTAATAGATTTTAAATTGCACACCATTTTGAGCAACATCATGAAATTTAACACTACACTCTGTTATCTCACCTGAGCAATGAATCTTCCCTTTATCTTGAATACCCAGTAATCAGTTAGTAATCTTCTCGATCATCAGATCTACTGCTGTGGCATCACAGTGCTTATATTTAAGTAACACTATTTTATAATGACCCCAAAACACAAAAGTAGCAATACTGGCAATTTGAATATCCCAGAGAGAAGCCATAGAGTGTTTCTTTTAACTGAAAGGAGAAATTTCTCAACAGAATATGAAAAAAAAATCATATGTTAAGGTCGCTAAGATCCATGATTAAAAAAAAAAAAACAAAAAAACTTCTATCCATGAAATAAGAAAGAAAAAGAAATTCATGGTAGTTTTGTTGTCATATCTCAAAAGTTCTGACAACAGTGTTTGATAAGTACTTATTTAAGACAGAAAAAAGCATTAATTTATGTATAGAAAAAATATAGAGTATGTAGGGTTCAGTACTATCTGTGGCTTCAGGCATCCATGGGAGTCTTGGAACATACTGCCACAGGTAAAGAGGAACTACTGTACATAGGGAATTAGCTCATTAGTTTGGTGGATGTGGTGGCGCACACCTGTAACCTCAGGTACTTGGGAGACAGGCAGGAGGATTGCAAATTCAAGACTAGTCTCAGCAATTTAGCAAAATGCCATCTCAAAAATTAAAACAAACAAAAAAGACTTGGGGATGTAGCTCAGAGATAAAGCACTCCTGGATTTAATCCCTATTGCTGAGAGAGAGAGAGAGAGAGAGAGAGAGAGAGAGAGAGAAAATGAAAATGAGAATGAATTGGGAGTACTAGATGTATGATAGGTGTGGCAAAGAAATCTAAATCCTTACCTTCCATAGTGAGGCATCAAAACCTAAGAACTAGAGTTAATAAAAAAAAAATAGCAGTAAAAACGTTATTTATAGATATGGAGCTATAAAACAAAATAATCAGTTAAAATAGTTGCCTCTGAGAAGAGAAAAATTGGAAGGGCAACATTGTTATCAGACTTATAAAAGTATTTTACTTTTTAAATTCATATTTTGATAGAAATCAAATTTAGAAACAAATAAAATGGATAATTTTTTAAATCTGATAGTTATTGAGAATCAAATATGTAGAATTTGACAGATTCTTTTGAAGAAATATCTCATAATGTAGATAAACAGAAATGGAAATCATGAAGGAAAAGGGGCTGAGGCAGGAGGATTTCGGGTTCAAAGACAACCTCAGCAACTTAGCAAGATTAAGTAACTTAGTAAGACCCTGTCTCTAAATAAAAAAATAATAAAGAGGGCTAGGGATGGGTGCTGGGACTGGGTCTCAGTGGTAGAGTGCATGCCTAGCACGTGTGAGGCACTGAGTTTGATCCTCAGCACCACACAAAAAATAAATAAGTAAAATAAAGATATTGTGTCCATCTACAACTAAAAAAAAATATTTTTTTAAAAAAGGGCTGAGGATGTGGCTCAGTGGTCAAGCACCCCTGGATTAAATCCCTAGTACCAGTAATAATAATAAATAAATAAAAGATAAGTGATTTAGAAGAGAGATCTGAGCCCTCACTTGGAAACAAAAATTTTCACAGGAGGTGAAAATGGAGGAGATAAAGTTGTAAAAATTAAACAAATACATTTTTTAAAAATATGTATATGTTTCCACATTTGGATTGATGAAAACCTGAGTCTGACAATGAAAAGGTTGATTGAGCCCCAGGAAAGATGAATTTAAAAGTTTACTTAAAGGGCTGGGGATGTAGCTCAGTGATAAAGCACTTACACGCATTGGGCCCTTGGTTCAATTCCTAGAATCCAAAAAAATAATAAAATAAAGTTGTATACAATTTTAGTGTGGGTAGCAAGGCCTAACTAGTCCAGCCTGAGGTTCATTAAAAAGAAATTCATTTGCCCAAGCATGGTGGTGAACACCTGTAATTGCAGCAACTCAGCAGACTGAGATTGGAAGATCACAAGTTCAAGGTCAGCCTGGGCAACTTAGTGAGACTGTCTCAAAAAAAAAGGCAGGGAGGTGGCGAGGGATGTAGTTCAGTGGTAGAGTACCCCTGGTTTCAATCTGCAGATCTATAATGGAAGGAGGGAAGGAAGGAAGAAAAGAAGGAAGGAGGGAGGGAGGGAGGGAGAGAAGAAGGGGAAAAGAAAAAATGCATTTATTTACTTGGCATGTACTCATCAACTATATTCTAGTTGGTAGTCTTCCAGGCTCTGGAAGTACAGGTGAACAGAATAGAGAAGGTCTGTGTCTGATGGGACTGGATTCACTATAAGTAATGAAAAATTTAATAGTGGCTTAAGTAAGGAAAGAATTTATGACCCATATAAAAAGAAGTGTGGCCAGGTGCAGTGGTTCACACCTATCATTGCAACTATTCAGGAAGCAGAGGCAGTAAGGCAAGAGGATGACCTGAGCTCTTCAGTTCAAGGTCAGCTGGAGACTCCCTTCTCAAAGAAAGAAAGAAAGAAAAAGAAAAAAAGGAAGAAGTATGAAATTTGGACCCCAAAGCCAAAGCACGAAATCATGGAACTGTGCTCCTTCACTCGGCTCTGCCCCATTTAACATGTGACATTCCTTGGTTACATGATGACTACTTCACAACTACACAAGATGAACACGGTGATAGTAATTAACTAACAAAGATTGATATTTAAGAGCAGTCCTCCAGGAAGTGTGTGTGTGAGTGTGTGTGTGTGTGTGTGTGTGTGTGTGCGTGTGTGTGTTACTAGGGATTGATCTCATGGGCACCTAACCACTGAGCTACATCCCCAACACTTTTTTATTTTAAGAGAGTCTTGTGCCGGGCACACTGGCACATGCCTGTAATCCCAGAAGTTCAGGAGGCTGAGGCCAGAGTATCACAAATTCAAGTCCCGCCTAACAATTTATCAAGGCCCTAAGCAATTTAATGAGTCCCTAAATAAGAGAGTTTAGGGATGTGGCTCAGTGGTTAACTATCGCTGGGTTCAATCCTGGTGAGAGAAAGAGAGAGATGGTCTTGCTATGCTAAGAGTCTCCCTAAATTGCTGAGGCTGGGCTTGAATTTACAATCCTTCCTCAACCTCCTGAGTCACTGGGATTACAGGCATTCACCACCATGCTGGCTCCTCCAAGAAATTTTTGAAATAAATCGTGATAGTGATCATCTCTTTACTACTTTTAATTTTATTAGAAATTCATTAAATACTAAATAAATATTTTTACTTCATTTTCTTATTGTATTTGTAGCAATGCCAAAACAGTGTTGGATAAGAATGATAATAATGTATCTTATTGTATTGCTATGATTTTATGAAAAAGCAGTTTAATATTTTACTATTTCATGTGCTATTTAGTGCTTCTAAACAGTTTCATTTTATTTGCATTTTACTTAGAATAATGTCTAAATGGTTCTAAGGTGAAAAGAGTATGACCTAAGAATATTACACGCAGCCAAGTTCTGTTTAAATGTAAGTCAGTCGGACCACCATTTTCACCATGCAAGAACCGAAGGCATATGGTAATTGGGTACTATCCTTGGAAAAAATTACCCAATAATGAATTTGAGACATCAAAAATAAGTGGAGAAACTGTTGGTAAAGAACTATGGCAGCAGTAATGTCAGCGTAGTGTAATATTTACAATGTTCTGAGGGACAGACAGTGAAACTAAAGAATTTTATACCAAGATTAATACAAGTATAAAACGAGGGTATAGGAACTCTCAAATACACAAAGCAAGGTATATACAAGTAAACTTTAACAAAACTACATTAACAATGAAATCAGCCAGCCAGGAAATTAATTTTAAAAAATGTTCTAGAATAGATGAAAAACAGCAAAAATATGCTAACAAGCATTTAATCCATTAAGATTACAGAAACATGAGAATTATGGTTATAGAGGGAATGTAAACATTTTAAAACTGACAAAGTAAAATAATACAAGTAACAACAAAGGGAAGCCTATAATCCCAGCAGCTGGGGAAGCTGAGGCAGAAGATCTTGAATTCAAAGCCAGTTTCAGCAAATTACCGAGACCCTAAGCAACCCAGTATGACCCTGTCTCTATATAAAATATAAAAATGTGCTGGGGATGTACTCAGTGGTTAAGTGCCCCTGGGTTCAATCCATGGTACAAAAAAAAAAAGTTAAAGGAGAAGAGGAAGAGAAAAAATGTTACGTTAATTTTCTTTTCTTGTAGTAAAGGAAATGGATAGACATGATTTAAAATTGAAACATCTAGGTCATGTAGGATTCTTCATGATCCTTCTTTTTTGACTTTCAAACAGTCCTTAATTAAGCAAAATCTGTAGTGGTGAAGAATCATCTGTCTCTGATGGGTGATGTTGATAATGAGGGAGGCTGTGTATGTGCAAGGGTTAGGGGTATCTGTACCTTAACCTCAATTTTGCTGTGAGCCTAAAGGTACACTAAAAAGTAGTCTTTTTTTTTAATTAAAGAAACATTTATCTCATGGCTAGCAATTTCTTCTGTTTTATTTTAATTTCTTTTATTCAACTAAATTCAAGTAAAATTGTGTGTAATACTATCTATTATAAGTTTATTATATATATCTGTCTATATATTTCCATCCATGCATCCCCCTACCTACCAAGAGGTGCTAGATGGGCTGCTCATCTAGTGTTATTAAACACTGTTATAAAGTCACAGTGGTTTCAATTTTGTTATTTGTTGGTATTTAAATGTATTGGTTAAATTTTTAAGTATGCTTCTTTTTAATAAATCCAGCCATTATATACTAAAATACTTGTGAATTTCAAACCCATAAAAAGTTTACACAAGAATGTTAAAACAATACAAGACTATTCCTAAAAATAATATATAGTTGGAAAATATCAAATATATGTTTACCTCATCCATGTATTACTCCATTAAATAAAAAAAATGATGGAGTAAAATATATGTACATAATTATAGATGCAAAACAAAAGCCAGAGTATTAATGTGGTCATCTCTGGGAAATGGTATTTTTTTCTTTTTGTGACTTAAATTTCCAAAATGGATGTGTGTATGTGGGGGGGAGGGGGTGTGTGTGCGTGTGTGTGCGTGTGTGTGCGTGTGTGCATGCACATGCACATGTATATGTATATATGTTAAAAAAGCAGTACAAATTATATTTGTACCTTCTAAAATTTTATTCCCATAGCTTACTGTTCACATATCCATTAGTTTTAATTTAATTTTTTTTTATTTTTGAACTATTATGACTAGAAAGATAAAAATAAAACAGTACAAATTATCTTTAAAATGAATTTGTAATTTAGTTATGTACAGAAAGTTACATACTAGGTTCACAATTTTGATAGACTTTACAGCTGCTGGCCTAACAATGGAGTACAGTCATCAAATGATGCTTGTAAATCTTAGGGTTGGAATGCTATTAGGTGATATTGACCACTCCCACACTATCACATCTGCAGTTTAATAAAAGTAAAAATATTGTCTTCAAATTTTAATAAGCATTACAGTACAATGTAACATTACAGAATAATGACCTATAATTCTGATAATTACCACCTTTAATCTAAAGGGCAAGCCAACATATTTTAAGACTTGATTACAAGTCTTATTTATATGAAGAGCAATACTATTTTTAAAATTCCAAGTGTTCCAAGGACTCATTAAGCCATAAAAATATTCAAATAAAATGTTCAGGAGTAATAATGACTGCAAAGTTCCTCAATCTTCCTCTGAAAACCAAAATGAAATAGGTAAACAAAAAATAAACTGACAAAAGAATTATGTTCATTCAACTTATTCTAGTAGGTCAGGGAAGAATCTAGATTATCTTTTATATAAAAAATTAAAATATCATATAATATACTACATATTGTATATTTGTCAATAGACATGTATTTTGTGTTTATATTTATGAGAAGTATTATTTATAGATTGAACCCAGACTTTTTCATTTTTTATTTTGACAGGATCTTGCTATATGTTGCTCAGGCTGGCCTCAGACTTTCAATCCTCCCGAGTAGCTGGGATTACAGGCCTGCCCACCACATGTGGCTTTTTTTCTTGTAATAATGTTTATTTAATTTTGGTGACAGAGTAATGCTAGACTAATAAAATTAACCGGAAAATGGTTTCTCCTATTTTATTTTCTGAAAGAAATTATTTCTTCTTTAAGTTTGATAAAATTCTTCAATGACATTATATGATTCTAGAGTTTTATTCTTAGAAGGTTTTAAGCTATGAATTCAATCTCTTTAATAGCTATGGTTCGGTTTAAGTTATTTCTTTTTGAATGTGCCTTAGTACTTTATATCTGAAAAGATATTTGTACATTTGATCTAAGTTCTCAATCTTGTGAGAAAAAAGTTGTAATATCCGGGACTCCAATGCCATAAATATTATTCATTTTACTCCTTTCCCACAGGATGGTAAGACTCTTTTCATTGTATTCATCATTTTTCTTTCTGTTTTTCAGGTGGGATAATCTCTGTTGACCCATGCTAGACAAGCACTCGACCACTGAGGTACATCCCCAGCATGTCCCCCCTTTTCATTTTTAAAGCATTTTTCTGTATCATAAAATTTCTGAAAACATGATTTTATCATTTCACTATATTTCATTAAATATTTTAATTATTTATTACCCACTCATTCTTTTTTGGGGGGAGGGGGAGGGAGTACCAGGGATTGAACTCAGAGGCATTCAACCATTGAGACACATCCCCAGCCCTATTTTGTATTTTATTTAGAGACAGGGTCTCACTGAGTTGCTTAGCGCCTCGCCATTGCTGAGGCTGGCTTTGAACTCGCAATCCTCCTGTCTCAGCCTCCTGAGCTGCTGGGATTACAGGATTGCGCCACTGCACCTGGCTCCATCCATTCTTTTTTAAAATATATTTTTGTTTATTTCTAATATATTATTACTATATTTAACACTGTGACATGCAGATTTACATCTAGTTTTCTGATTATATCTTTAAGATATATTTTTTGGTTCAAAATTACTATTTCAAAGACTATGATAAGGCAATTAAAGCATGGTACCAAATTGCTTTCCACAAAGCTTTTTCCAAATTAAAGAAAAAAAAAGACAAGTACTACCTGAAACTTTTGCCAATTTAATACAGGAATATAGTACCTTATTTAAATTTTAGGGTCAAAATTGAGTAGAAGTTTCATTTTTCATGTTGATATTTTTGGATAATTATTTATTCCTATCCATTACCCACCTATTAAAATCATGTTTTTAATAAGACTGTGAAATACAAACATATTTTACAGTTTTATCAATTGAGAGTAACTACAGTCTTGATATTCATTAGTTTGTTTGATTTTTGTTTTTGTTTTTTGTTTATTTGGTTTGGTTTGATTTTGGTGGTACTGAGAATTGAACCCAGGGGCACTTTACCACTGAGCTACATCCCCAGACCTTTTTATTTTTTATTTTGAAACAGGGTAAGTTGCCCAGGCTGACCTCGAACCTATGATCCTCCTGCATCAGCCTCCTGAATTACAGTCATGCACCACTGTGCCTGGCCAGATCTTTATTTCTAAATACCATTGTCAAGAAAAAAGAACCAAGGCTTTTAGGAGAAATAATTCCAGGACTGAGGTGAAGAAAACTACAAGAGAAGTATCTATGCTGGATTTTGTGCTGGATTGTCTTGAATATGGGGAAAGGCTAAAAATGATAAGGTCTATTCATTTTCTGTTGTTGCACAACAAACACCACAAATTTAGCAGCTTAAAAAACATGCCAATTTACTAGTTCATGGTTCTGTGGGTCGGAAGTCTAACATGATGTGCAGAGACCCCTGCTCAGAGCATCACAAAGTTGAAATCCAGGTATCTGTCAGGCTGTGTTCCTTTCTGGACACTCTAGAGAGATATTACAACTTTATTCCCACAAGATTGAGAACTTAGATCAAGTGTACGAATTTCTTTTCAGATATAAAGTACTAAGGCACATTCAAAAAGAAATAACCTGAACCGACCCATAGCTATTAAAGAGATTGAATTCATAGCTTAAAAGTTCCTTTTTGGACACTCCAAGTTCATTCAGGGAGTTGGCCAAGTCCACATCCTAGAAACTATAGTTTTTCTCACAGTTTGCTGCCAGAATTCATTCTCACTTCCTGGAAGGTGCTCTCAGGTTTTTGTCACATAGTCCCTCTATGAAGCCTGCAGGGGAGTTACTTTCATATGGAATCCTTCCCTCACTTTGTATCTCTCTACCTTCCTCCATTTTTGACTCTCCACTCATATTTACTTTTTTTTTTTTTAAAGAGAGAGTGAGAGAGGATAGAGAAGAGAATTTTTTAATATTTATTTATTCTTTTTTTAGTTGGCGGACACAACATCTTTGTTGGTATGTGGTGCTGAGGATCGAACCCGGGCCGCATGCATGCCAGGCGAGCGCGCTACCACTTGAGCCACATCCCCAGCCCCTCCACTCATATTTAAAGGGCTCATGTGATTAGGTCATATTCCCCTGGGTAATCTCCCTAACTTAAGGTCAACTGGTTTGAGACTTTATATCTGCAAAACTTATCTCAGTAATACCTAAATTAATGTTTGAACAAATAATTGGATGTTATATCAGGGGCCAGAAATCTTGGGAGCCATCTGAGAATTCTGCCATCACAGAGTCACATCAAAAGGGCCCAACCATCAATTTATATAAATAATTAGAAAATTATTGTTTAGGTCCATATCCTCAAAGAGAATCCAAGAACTAGAATTCTTTAAAAATGACTTTAATCAGAGTGTTTGTTTGAACTTCAGGTATTGCCAGAGAACACAAATAGCTATTCATCTCTTTTATTTATCAAAAAATTGGTGAAAATGTACATTGAGGTACTGTAAAGAGAAGAAAGGGGCTTGGGATCATATCTATGTTGTATCCACAAAGCTTCTTAAAAAATAAAATTTTTTGAACCTTTGTGTGTGTACATAAGATGGATATAGATGGATCTATAACACCATGGACCTATCTCTCTCTAGATATAAATCCCTACATGTGGCTGGGTGTGGTGGCCCACGCCTGTAATCCCAGAGGCTCTGGAGGCTGAAGCAGGAGGGTTGTGAGTTTAAAACCAGCCTCAGCAACTTAGTGAGGACCTAAGCAACTCAATGAGACTCTGTCTCTAAATAAAACACAAAAAAAGGACTGTGGATGTGGCTCAGTGTTTAAGTACCCCTGGATTCAATCTCCAGTACCAAAAAAAAAAAAAAAAAAAAAAACCAAAAAACCCCTACATGTATGTTATACTTATACATGTTGTATAACATTAAACATATGGATACATGTGTATTTTAGAAAATACATGTTGTATATATGTACACATAGAAAATATTAAATGTTTAATATATTGAAAGCTAATATTTCCTCTGGAAATCTATGGTTTATTTACTGAATGCTTGAAAATGCTTGAAAAAGTTGTCTGAACTACTTTTTACATCTTCCATTCATCTATATAGAGTTTTAAATTCTTGGCCTTTACCATACTGAGCCTTCGGCAGTTTATCAATTAAAGTTCAGGTTTTTCTATCCTAGTACTTATTCTCATGGTGGCATTCTTGAGTGAGGGTTTCCCTCTGGCAAACTGCAATTCTCTGAATCCTCCTGTGTTATCTATAATTTTCCAGGGCAGCACCTTGCTCAATAACCTAACTTCTTTCACAGATCCAAGAAGGTTGATTTCTTTCTTTGTTTGTTGTTTCACTAGTTTCAGGACAGAATAATTTCCAAGCTTCATACCTGCAAGATTGGAAACTGGAAGTCTTATAGGGACTTTCATGTATGTTCAATTTCATATACCTTATGGAACATGCCATCCAAGGGCAATAGCATACATGTACTCAATTGCACATTGGACATTCTTCAATATAGATCATATGTTAAGCTGCAAAACAAGTCTTGAGAAGTTTCAAAAGACTGAAATCATATTAAACATCTTTTCAAATCATGATGGTATAAAAGAAGAAATCAGTAACAGGAGAAACTTCAAAAATACATAATTTTTTTTTCTCTACTGAGAATTGAACCCAGGACTTTCTCATGCTAGGCAAGCATTCCCCAATGCTGGGGACTGAGTTATATCCCCAGCCAATACATGAAAATTAAACAATATGCCCTAAACAAGCAATGGATCAATAAATAAATTTTGAAATGTCTTGAAACATGAAAATGAAAACATGCCAAAATCTATGGGACACAGCAAAAGTAGTTTTAAAGGACAGGTTTATAGCAACAAAGGCCTTAAAAATAAGAAAGATCTCAAGCAAACAATCTAATATTTCATCTCAAAGAACTAGGGGGAAAATAGACCCAAAACTAGTAGAAGGAAAGAAATAATAAAGATTAAACAGAAATAAACAAAATAGACACTAAAAATTACCAAAGGTGAGTGAAATGAAGGGTTGATTTTTTGAAAAGATAAACCAAATTGACAGACTGTCATCTAGACAAGAAAAACAGAAAGAAGACTCAAACATATAAAATTAGAGTAGAAAAATGAAACATTACAACCAATGTCACAGAAATTCACAGAATCATAAAAGACTATTTTGAACACTAAATTCTAGAAGATATTGATAAGTTTCTGAATATATACAAACTGCCAGGATTGAGTTATGAAAAAATAGGAAATCCAAACAGACCAGTAACAAGCAATGTGAGTGGTTTGGAGATAAAATTCTCTATTTTTGGTGTCATTGTTGTTTCCTTGTCTGCTTTGGTGTCAGAGTAATGCTGGATTCATAGAATGAGATTAGAAGGATTCCTTCATTTTTAATTTTTTGCAAGATTTAGTGAAGAATTGGTAATAGTTCTTTTTTTTAAATGTTTGGTAGGATTCAGCAGTGAAGCTATCAGGTCCTTTGCCTTTTCTTTAAGGGAGAATTTTATTTCCAACAGTCTTACTTCTCTGAGACTCCCGTGAGTCAATCTTTGCTGTCCACAGTCCTATCAGAATTCTGGTCTTCTGAGCTTTCACTAGAATCTTCCATTAAAGTCTGCTTACAACATTCTAAAAATTTTCCAGTTTATATACCTAAACTTTTCAAAATTTACTCCCCTTGCAAACTAGTTCCAAAGGATTCTGAATCACGCAGTCAGTTTAGTCAGAGTAACAATCCCATTTATTGGCACCGATTTCTGTTTTATTCAAATTTTTTAGTCACTGTGACCAAAATATCTGACAAGAACAATTAAAGGAGAAAAAGTTTATTTGCCTCATACTTTTAGAGGTCTCAACCAATAGAAGGCCAACTCCATAGCTCTAGACCCAAGGTGAGGCAGAACATCATGGCAGAAGGGCATGGAGTGGAAAAGTGGCTTGGGAAGAGTAGAGAGCTCCACTAACCAGGGACAAAATACAAACCCAGAGGCATACCTCCAGTGACACCCTATCTGCCTACATTTACCACCCAGTTAATCCATAACAGGAGATTAATGGATTCATTAGGTAAAGGGCCTCAAAACTTTTTTGCATTGTCTCACACATGAGCTTTGGGGGACACTTTATGTCTAAACCATAACAACATTAAAATTATCATTCATAATGATCAAATGGGATTCATTTCAGGGATGCAAGGATATTTCAACATACATAAATCAATAAATATGACACATTGCATTAATAAAATGAAGGACAAAAACCATATCATCACTCTAGTAGATACAGAAAAGGCATTTCACAAAACTCAATATCCCTTCATGATTAAAACTCAACAAATTGGGAATAAAATAAATATATCATAATACAACAAAATTCATATATGACAAACCCTCAGCTAACAAAGTGAATGGGGAAAAGCTGAAAGTTTTTCCTCTAAGATCCAGAACAAGATAACATTTACACTTCCAGTATTTCTATTCAATATAGTACTGGAAGTTCAAACCAGATAAATTAGATGAAAGAAAGAAATAAAAGGCATCCAACTTGAAAGGAGGAAGTTAAAATTGTCCTTGTTTGCATATGATATGACCTTAAATATAGAAAACACTAAATACATCATCAAAAAACTGTTAAAACTAATAATGCATTCAGTAAAGTTGCAGGACACAAAAATCAGTAGCATTTCTTAACACTTATAGTGAAACATCTGAAAAAGAAATCAAGAAAATAATTCTCTTTGTAAAAGCAACAAAAAAGAAAAGAAAATTAAAATATCTAGGGCTGGGATTGTGGCTCAGCAGTAGAGTGCTCACCTAGCATGCATGAGGCACTGGGTTTGATACTCAGCATAATTATATTTCACATAAATGTAAAATAAAGATATCGTGTTCACCTAAGACTAAAAAAATAAATTAAAAAATTAAAATATCTAGAAATAAATTTAACCATGAAGTGAAAAATCTCTACAATGAAAAATCTCTGATGAAAGAAATTGAAAAGGACACACAGGGGAAAAAAAGAAGAAGAAGAGAAAAGAAAACAATTCCACGTCTAAGGGTTGGAAGAAGTAATATTGTGTCCATACTACCAGTAGTGGTCTTCAGTTTCAAATCAATTTCTATCAAAATACTAATGACATTCTTCTAAGAAATAAAAAAAAGTATAAAATTTGAATGGAACCATGGAAAATTTCAAATAGCCAAAGTAATCTTGAGAAAAATAGAACAAAGTTAAAGGGATCACACTACATGAATATTCTATGAAGCTATAATAAACAAAATCATATGGTACTAGAATAAAAACAGTCACATAGACCAATAGAGAACCCAGAAATAATCCATACATATATAGTCAATTGAGGTTTTTTTAAAAAATACATACCAAGAGTACATATTTAATATGTATTGAGGACTCTGTGTGTGTGTGTGTGTGTGTGTGTGTGTGTGTGTGTGTGTGTTGCTAAGAATAAAATCCAAGGCCTTGTACATGTATATGCTAGGCACATGCTTTACCACTGAACTGTATTCCTAGCCCAGTCTTTTCAATGAATGGTAATGGGAAAACTGGATATCCCTGTGTAAAGAGTAAAATTAGACCCTTATTTTTCATCATATATAAACATCAGCTCAAAAATGGATTAAGTACTTAAAATTTAAGGTCTGAACTGTGAAACTACTAGAAGAAAACATAAGGGAAATTCTTTCTAGCATGGGTCCTGGCAATGATTTTTGGGAGGATCTGATCTTAAAACAAAATGCAACAAAACCAAAAAATTAACAAATGGGATTACCTCAAAGTAAAAAAACCTTCTGTAAAACAAAGGAAACAATTGACAAAGTGAAGAGACAGCTTACAAAAGGGAAGAGGTATACATCTGATAGAGCTAATATTCAAAATTTACAAGACACTCAAATAGCTCAGTAGCAAAAGAAAGAAAGGAAGGAAGAGAGAAAAAGAAAGATTGATTTTGGAGAAGAGTGGAGCATCCTCAAAATATTAAAAATAGAGGAGATTCAAGATGGCAGATTAGAGGAAGGCTGTGTTCCCAACTGCTCTGTGGCTCAGAATTCAAGAAACAGGAGCACTGCTTCTCAGCAAGGTGGGTGAAAGAGGGATTTCATGGAAATTTAATACTGGACAGTCACAGTATCTTAGAGACTCAGAACAAAGAACGAGGAAGAGTACACTGGAGCCAAGTTGGTTGTGGCCGCAGCAGTGGCAGCAGCACTGGTTAACTACAGAGGGAAAGGACAACACACAGAGAGAAACACAACAGGCAGATTTGGCAGGGAGAAACCTGTAGATAAGAAAAGCAGCCTGAATTTGACTGATCCAGAAGTTGCACAGTGGTGTTTGAAAGTGCTGTGGAGTTTTCTACTAGCAGAGAGTTGAGGTGGAAGCCATCTTGAGAAGGTCACAGGAGATCACAGAAACATTGTCATACTGCCCCAGGAAGCACGTAATGGGTGGGCTACAGTGTACCTAGCAGAAAGTGAGTGAAACAGCATAAAGAAAACTGTACCCAGAATACAACAATTACTAATAGGGCATTATGTAAAATTGTGGATGCGTAACCGACGTGATTCTGCAATCTGCATTTGGGGTAAAATTGGGGGTTCATAACCCACTTCAATCTAATGTATGAAATATGATATGTCAAGAGCTTTGTAATGTTGTGAACAACCAATAAAAAAAATAAAATAAAAAAACTGTACCCAGGGGGATTCAAGTCAAAAAAAATGAAGGACAGTCCAACAGATTTTCCCTCTGAGGCTGGCAGCACATGTGACCAGTTGAATAGGGTCTGGAGTCTGAATAGGCCAGTGTCAATATACTCAAGGACTAAGTCTGGGAAGACTGTATCTGTAGGCTCCTCAGCTCCACAAGAGTAGAATTCTTGGGAGGCTCCTGAGATTCAGACTGTCAGCAGAGATCTGCATCTACCAGCCTACAGGTGTGTTGATTTGACCTCTCCAGAGAAGACACCACCCAACAAATACCCTAAGGCCTGATTAGACCTAAGTCCCAAATGCCAGAACTCCCTTCATAGAACTTGCAAGAGTACTACCACAGGAGTGCATTGATTGATCTGGTCTGTGTAGGCAAAACTCCAGTCCACAGTCCTTCCCATTCCATCCTACCAGATACTGGTGAGAAGGGAAGCTGAGAGGTATTTCAACCAGGCCACTCCAACTGGCAACTCAGTAAACAATACAAAAAGAGAAAGAAGTTAACAATCCCATAACAATCCCATTCATATCTCTCTCCCTCTCCCCCTCCCACCCCGCCCCATAGGCAAGAAGAAATGGAAAGGACAATAGTCAGTGACTCTCATTCTCAATGACTATTTTGACCACCTCAGTGGGGAAAATATTTTCATGTTTCACTAAGAATATTTGTGGTTGTTGTTCTTGCTGTGCTGATTGTTTCATGGACATATATACCTATACATACCTGTTTAACATACTGAATGCATTTTGGGAAAAGTTGACAAAGGTTTATGTCTTTTCTCATTGAAAATATATATAATTGTAGACTAAGACTTCAGAAAGGTAGAAGTGAACAAAATGGGAAATGACAACTTTCAGAATCTAACAAATCAACCTAAAGAATGAAAGTGGAAAAAAAAGTTATCTGTCCAGAGCTAAGAAAAAAAGCTAGAAAATAGTCTAATGATGTATACCATACCTTCCAACAAAGGAAGCTCTTACATCATATGAGGAGAAAGCATAATCCTCTAAGCAGCTGTGGAGCTTCTGTGTACCTCACATACACAGGGTACCACCATTGTGTCCTCCCAGATTCCAAGTCTCCAGAATGCTATGGCACTTAGAACTTATGGAGTTCATCTATCCTCTCAAACGCAGGAAATCTTTTTACAACTTCACTGTAACATGGCTGTTTTGCTTCTTCCTAACATTTTACGTTTGTGCTCCAGCACAGGTATTGACCATGTGATAGATTGCAGATTCTTAGCACCTAACCACAGACTACTCATCAGGCACTTTACATATATATTATCTTGTTCTATTCTTAGAACACCTTACAGGTGGTGGGACAATGATATCCATCTCACAGACGAAGAAACTAAAGTGAAGAGAGTTGGCTCACTTGCCCAAGATCACACCTTACCATTGAGCCTGCCTCCTGAGCTCATCCCTTGGCTGAGCTCCAACTGCTCCCTTAACTGAATGACTTCATCAGCAATGAATAAGGAGCCAGAAATTGCATAGAAGGCATATCCAGGTGAGATATTCTAGCAGTGGGATGGAACCATGCAATTATTTCTAAGACAAAAAAGTTTTGCAAAGTAGCTCCATTTTTTTGATCGGGGCTCTAAATGTCACAAAATGTTCTTTATATTGATGCCTATGTGAAATCTTCATCTGTTCATTCTTCTAGATCCTCTGAACTTACAAAACAGAATGTTAATCCTTCTTCTATATAAGATCATTTTAAAAGATTTTAAAACACTGTCATATTATCTCCTTACTCATTATACCAATATTGGAGTAATAAGACTGACAAACGACTTGCCATTAGGAGGTTCACTGTTGTGTCCTGTGGGTCTATAAAATTTGTTTCTTTGAATTCTTCCCTATTTCTTGAAAAATGTATTTTATTCCAAATAAGCATGAGATAGAATAGATTGTTAATGACTATGAGTCAAACAATATAAATCATCTTAATTACCAGGTCTTTTAGTCAGCTTTTTTCTCACTTTGACCAAATGACCTGACAAGAACAATATAGAGGAGGAAATGTTTATTTGGGGCTCACAGTTTGAGAGGTCTCAATCCACAGATGGCCAATGTCATTGCTCTGGGCCCAAGATGAGGCAGAAGGGAATGGTGGAGGAAAGCAGCTCAGGACTTGGCCACCAGGAAGCAGAGAGAACTCTGATCATCAGGGACAAAAGGCATGCCCACAGTAACCTACCTCCTCCAGCCATACACCACCTGCCTACAGTTACCATCCAGTTGATTCATTCAGGTGAATTAACGCACTGATTAGGTCAAGGTTCTTGTAACCCCATCATTTCACCTCTAAACTTCCTTACAGTGTCTCACAGATGAGCTTTGGGGAACAGTTCAAAGAAAGGACCTGCAGAAATATTAATGAAACAACTATAAAAAGCTATGGGAGAAATTGTGGAAATCTATAAGGATTTTCTACTCAGATTACTGCAAATGTGTCCAGTTCTCACTCCACTTACAAGAATCTGATACTGTTCATTTTAGAGATAGTGCCTTACAAGTGTGGTGTGTATAAAATAAACCATTGTTTATGAACCTATTCTCAAATTTTAAGCCTATATCCAAGGATTGGCAAGGAATGTGTATTTGTGCATTAAGTAAAAATAAGGTTCTAAAAATACCTATCTATCCTTTTTGAAACTATTCTTACTTGAACCAACTTTTTATTTAAATTTTTTTTAGTTGTTCATGGACTTTTATTTATATGCAGTGCCAAGAATCAAACTCAGTGCCTCACCTGTGCTAGGCAAGTGCTCTACCACTGAGCTACAACCCCAGCCCTCACTTGAACCAGCTGTCTTTGATTAGCCACAAGTGCCCATTGTGTCACTTGAGAGAATTTCTACTAACTATGGCTGAAATACATCCTTCTCATCCTTCCAGATTATTAGAACCTTGTTAAAGACTGCCACGATCATCAATCATTCTAGTTGTGCCTCCCAACTTGCTTTCATCTTCCATCTGATAAACATGTCTTTGGGGCTGTAATCTAAGTTGATAAAAAATGTACCCCTTCTGGTTAAAAAAAAAAAAAAAACTGGTGTCCTATTGTTCTCATGATAAAGGGCATTCTTAACATAACCTAAGTTTCTAACTTATCTGGCTTCTCCCTCTCTCTCCGTCTTTTCACTGTTATCACTCGGCTAACTCCTTCAGACCTCTGTTCCACCATCCTTTCATGATTTCCCTCATTTTCCTATGTTAGGCTCTCATAACCCCACACACTCCTCTATCATATAAATAATCAGGAATGTAATTTTGTATTTATTTGTGCAATTGCTTTTTACAGAAGGCTATGAATTTCACAAAATCATAGACTATGTCTGATTTTACTCACCTTATGTCATTAACAAGTAACTTTGAAGTTGGCGCATCATAAAAACTCAATGTTAAAGTCATAAAAACAAAAAATAAGCAAACAAACAAGCAAAGATTAGGGAATGAGCTGTTTGGAGTACTACCTAATCCCTTCCTCTCAGTTGATAATGTTGGCCTAAAGTCAAACCTGGGTCTTTAGAAAAAGAATCTACAAATTCGGATCTACAATGCAGAGCCACAGGTGGCTCTTTCCCTTTTGGGAAGGAACAATGGACTGGCATGAGAAAATTCCCACAGCCCTGGCTATATTCCCTGGTGAAAGTGAACTCAGGAAACCCAGCCACCACCACTTTAGAACAGGAAAATACCTTAACATAGTAACATCTGTATAGAGCCACTGCTTTCTATTCTACCACAACTGTGTGAGAACTAATTACAATGCCTGGCCACATCCCCTCCTCTCATGTAATTTCACCTGGGGAAAGCCCCACACATGAAGGGCCCTAGCTCCCAGCTGACAATCAACCTGCCTGCTCATGCCCACCCTCTTACCCTACACACCTCATTAACTCCACAGTGGAAACGCCAGAAATGGAACCAAACAAGACATATGATCTGGGAACTCTAAATTCCACTTGCTATGCCACTAGAGACTTGCATCCTTGTTGGATAGCTTTCTGTGTGCCTCACGTACGTGGGAAGTGACACTACAGAAGGACATACAAATACCCAGTAAAACCTCCACTGAAAAGGATTATTAGAGAAGTAGCTTTGTTTCAGCATTACTGAAGCATAGTCTGTACAAAAACAAACAAAAAAACACACAAAATTCCATGTGAAACTCACCATAATATTATACATCTGAAGACTCATGTGAAGCATCTGATTAGACTTCATAATCAAAAACAACACTGTGATCTCTAAAATTTACCCTCTCTTAACACAGATCACCTGAAAGCACTTCACTTGGACAACTCAGTAGTAAAGTTCTACTCAGAAAGACTTTAGTAAATTGAAGTTTAATCTTTTTGTGTGTCACTTTAAAGAAACCACATAAAAAAGAAAATTGTGTTTTCAAGAATACCTGTTTTTTGGTCAAAGATACTTTCTTCATGATATTATTTAATGCCCATGACACAGCAGCTATTTGATAACTTCCAAGATTATTAAAAGTCTCCATACATCCTATGTGTTTTCCAAACTATTGGCTGAGGTCCATTAATGGGTGATCATATCAATTTAGTAGGATTGTTTTCAAAAATTGAAATAGAGTTGAATATACTAAAATTTTTTTATGAAATTTCTGTTTTCTCTTTCTACATACATATATATATGTGTACACATACACACGCACACACACACATATGAATGTGAACAAATCTTGGCACATGGGAGGGAAGAAAGGGGGCAGTATAGAACAATGATGGAAAACAGAGGGCCTAGGTGTAGGTCAGTGGTAGAGTTTTTGCCTAGCACATGCAAGGTCCTGGGGTTTAATCCCCAGTACTAGAAAAATGAAAGAAAGGCAGAAAGAAGAGAAGAAGGGAGGGAGTGAAATTCTTGGTGTCAGAATACATGGGTTTAAATCCTAGATATGTTATTTACTAACTGGGTAACCTTGGACAAAATTTCTAAAATACTACATCTAAACTTTCTCCATAGGGATAGTAATAGTTTCTACACCATATGGTTTGGGAAATAAATAAGTTAACATAGGCATCTAGAATAGGACCTGGCCAATAACCAACACCATTTAAGTATTATTTTTAAAAAATTGTGTGTATTTGTGTCTATAAATGTATGAACATATACATAATGAGTTTTAATATAAAAACCTAATTCTTGCTATGGGTAATAATCAAAAATGCTTAAAAGCCACTGTAGTAGACAAAATTATATTCCCCCAACAAATCATATTGGCCAAAGAATTTTCTCTTTTGCCTAAACTCTTAGTAACTTAGAGTTAAATTTAAGACTCAATTACAATGTCAACCTCATCCCATATGTCTATAAGAACTATCCCACCTTCCTTTAATTGGTTTTTTTCCTTCCTTCTTTCTTTCCCTCTTTCTTTATCTTTCCCTTCATCCTACCTTCTTTCTCTTTCTCTTTTTTTTTTGCTATCTTTGAAAATTCCCTTAATCTCTTTTTGAAATATGTCAACTTCAAAACACATTAAAAATAAAATGCACTTGATTTTTTTTGAGTTTTTAATGAGTGTTCCATTTATTGATCACTGGGAAAATACAGCCTATTGAGAATACATGGCATGCATTTGAGGGAAAAATTAACTAAATCTGCTCTGAAGCCATTCAGTAATCCTGCTATGAAGTATGTAAGGTAGCACAGACCAGCTCTAAGGACATGGGAGGGATGACTCAACCAGCCAGTCAGTATTGTTAAGATTCAAACTGCCAAATTCTTTTGGAACATATTTTTAATTTAAAAATCACCGGGAAAGAAGGAAACTCAGTCTACCCCTTTATCTTAAACTAATGCTATGAAGGATGTTGTCAATCATTTAAATACCACACCTCTCCCCAACAATTATGCTCACTTTAAATTTTAAGGCAATTCCACTTTTACAAATTCTTCCATATCAAATCATATGCCTCAAAATTAAAAGCAGCCATGTGGATTCAGAAAAGATTAACTGATGTCAAACAATGTACTCATTAGATTCCAGAATCTACTGCTGATTAACACTAGCAAATCTTTATGCCCACATTGTGAACTGCCCCCACAGATGTGTTTTAAATCACTGATACAATAAAATGATACAAATTAAAGAATTCCAGTTACATTTAAAAGTACAGAAAGATTAAGCTTTAAAAATATTTTTAGGATACCTTACATGATAATTAAAAACTAATTATGTATGGCATATTTAACACAATTGCTATAACTGGATAAAATGCCAAAATGTATCTATAACTACAGTTACATGCCACATATTTTCCCCAGACTTTGTAGTGGATATTTTTTCTTAAAATGATATCAATGTCCCCTGATATTCAAATAATGTGAACTACTTTTTATGGTTTTATGGTAGCTAGGAATAAAAAACAGAAAGCTATACCCCAATGGAATAAACATGGGACAATTTGGCATTTTGTTCCTTTTTAATGAGGCAGTCTGTTCCTTTCATGACCATCTTTTCTTCATGCTTTAGGAGGAATCAGTTATGGCTTACAGCGCTGGACAAATAGAGGGTACAAGCATACATCTCGGATGTGATATCTATTCAGAATCCAAGTCAGGAATCGTTCTAAGCCCAAGCCGTATCCTCCATGAGGACATGTACCATATTTCCTCTGATCTGTGTACCAGTAATAAGGAGTGGGGTCAATCCCTTCCCTTTTATAACCTGCCAGAATTTCTTCCCTATCCCAGATACGCATTGAGCCTCCCACAATTTCACCAACATTGGGCATCAACACGTCAACAGATTCAGTAAGACGGGAATCCTCAGGACATCGCTGCATATAGAAGGACTTGATCTCCACAGGAAATCGACACAGCAAGATTGGTTCATTAATGGTGTCTGTCATTAGTCTCTCAGGAGCTTCTGGGATATCTTCTCCAAATTCATAGAAAGTCCCATCTTCTTTCTTTACATTGTGTTCTTTTAGCCACACAATAGCATCTGAGTAGTTCATCCGTTTGAAAGGCCGTTTAGGGGGTTTAAAGTTCGGGTTGAGGTCATACACTATGCTTGCTGCTGGTGATTTTAAGACTCTATCTACCACATCACAAACCAAGTCCTCCAATCTGTTCAGGAGATCCTCAAAGGTCAGGAAAGGGCACTCAGCTTCCACGTGAGTGTACTCAGCCAGGTGCCTTCGTGTTCTGGATTGTTCTGCTCTGTATGACTGTGCAATACAAAAAACATCTCCCAAGGATGGAAGGCAGGTCTCCAGGTACAACTGAGAGGACTGAGTCAAAAATAGTCAAGCTTGGAGAGTGTGGCACCACCTTCTACCTGCGTCTGCACCAATGTTGGAGGAGTAACTTCACAGTACCCCCTATCAAAGAAGTGATCTCTAAAGCCTCTGGTGATCATGGAACGTGCTTTTAGGATTTTGGACATATTTTCTCCTCGGATCATCATATGCCTATTGTTCAGCTGGACATCAACATCAGATTCTTCGTTGATTAAGTTATCTGCTCCTCCAGCAGGGGCCAACCCCATAAGTTGCCAGAAGTCACAACTCAGCTTGTGGCCCCCTGGAGCCTGCTTGCCCTTTGGAGTAAGATTTAGCATTCCATATACAGCAACACTACTCTTAGTAGACAAAACTACTCCATTGTAACACTGACACAACTCATCTGACAAGACACACTGAAGATAACCCGTACCATCCCGCAACACCAGGAACATTAAATTCTTTCCTTGCCTACGCAGCCTATGGACCCAGCCAAAAACCTTCACTCTCTGGCCTCTATATCCTTCTAATGCATGAATCTTCACACACTGTGGCTCTGGCAGACTTGGATCATTTTTAATGGTAATCTTCTTTGCTTCTTCAAGGTTCTTTTCTCTTTGCAAATTATCTTCTGCCTCTTTCTTCTCTCGGGATTCACTCTTCATTTGTTCCCTATGCCACATTTTCCTAATGTTCTTCATCTGTGATTTAGAAATAATGTCCCACCTCTCATTTTCTTTTTGTGAATCTACATAAATGGTAGGAAATGGTTCTTTTCCTACTGTCATCAAAGCCTTTAGGCCTGTTTTAAATGGCTTCTCTTTGGTTCCATCTCCCGTGGCATCATTTCCCTCTCGATCTGAGACATACAGCTCTGCTAGCACCATCCCTGCAGTCGCCCTGGTCACTTCCAAGGACATGGTCCCAACACCACCACCGCCCAGTCACCCCAACGTGCGCGAAAGGCTTCCTTGACTCCAGGGTTGCATCATGCAACGTAGTGCCGCAGGTCGCAGGTCAAATGCACTTGATTTTACATATTTGTAAAAATGAGGCAATGATTCCTAAATTACCTTATAAAACAGATATCCCAATTGCATCCTAGGGCCAGGGTTGTAACTCAGTGGTAGAGTTTGTCTAGCCTGCATAATTGATTGATCCCTGTACCACTACCAAAAGCAAATCCTTCAATTGCACCCTGAATTTCAAATATTAAAAAATCTATATCTATGAAACAAAATATTTCAAACTTATTTCAGTAATTTAAAAATAAAAATGAATAATTTATACCACTTAATATAATTTTTTAAATTATCTGTAAGGATTTGTAAAATCATAAAAACAAAATTTCTAAGTTTAAAAAAGAAGACTCAATTCCTATAAGCTTTGGAGATGTCTTTTTCATCATCACTGGTAGACTGAGGCCTTTGTAGCCTTTTAAGAAGAAAAAGCCTTATTTGATATTTATATCAAGTACACATATACAACATACCTATTTATATAATATCTAAATGTAAGTAAACATAAATAAATGTGCATGTGTATAGTATGGTAATTTATTCAAACACACACACACATATATACACACATACAACTATACATATTATATGTATAGACACACACTATCAGTTTGGAGTGATTCATCATATCATGTGGAAATAAGGCCACAAATACATTTTTACATAAATGCATACACACAAATATGAACAAATATATATTTCTAGATAAACATAGACAGCATGAAATATATTGATACTTACATATATAAATGCATAACAATATAAATGAGTAAAAAGAATTATTAAAAATAAATTCTTCTCATAACATTAAGAAAAAACTATGAGCCAGGCCTGGTGGAGCACATCTACAATCCCAGAGGCTTGGGAAGCCGAGGCAGGAGGATTGTGAGCTCAAAGGCAGCCTCAGCAACTTAGTGAGGCCCTAAGAAACTCAGCAAGACCCTATCTCTAAATAAAATAAATAATAGGGCTAGGGATATGATTATAGGGCAGTGGTTAACCACCCCTGGGATCAATCCCTCGTACCAAAACAGAAAAAGAAAAACAAAAAACTACGAACCCATAACATGTTTCATGAAATAAACTGATGCCAAAAGTAGAGACACAATAAAAGCACAGGAAGTTACAGGCAATAATTTTTCTGAAAGAAACTGAGGTAGCCCATTTGTTTTAGGCATAACACTTATATCCTCTTTAGATAAGAGATACATAATAAAAGTGCCATTATTCTAGATTTAATTCAATTTTGGTTTTTAAATCAACCAGAACCACCTGACTCACTTGCTTAACCATTTTAGTGGTTAAAAACAATTATAAAGCAGTATCAGGAACACAAATGAGTACATTTTTTTTCGTGGATGGCGACAGCTTCTGAAAAAGAAAAACTTAACATGTAAGAAGATGAAAACAAAAACAGTTAAGGAACTAACTACCCATATATTCCATTTATACATAGTGGATTAGCTTAAACAATTAAAGACAAATTATACAATAATCTTTCTTTTAATACTTTTGAAGTTTCAGAAAGCTGAGACTGCATATATAAAACCAGCTTGTAGTTACACGTATGTATGTTGCTATGGCCAGCTCCTGACTGCCTCCATGTGGAGGACCTGTGTGATTCACAGGCTGTTTCTTACCCCTGGTCCCAAGTGACTTGAAAACCAAACAGCTCTGGTTCAGCTGAAAAGAAGAAAAGTGGCAAAGAAACCATGTCCTACTGTGAGGCCTAAACTTAGAAGATAATTATCCATGGATTTGATTACCAGAGGAGCTTATTAAAAAGAAAAATACAGGAAAAAACAAGGAATCAAGGAAGACTAAGCAGCATATTCATAAATCATTCTTTGGATACATCTTAACAAACATGTTGTTTGCCTCACTAGACAGAACATCTTAACTGCAGTAGTCAGTGACCATCAGTAGTGGACGCTGGCAGTGCCCTACTGATCCCCTCTACAGGCTGGTGCACTGACACCCCAGCTGCCAGGAGGTCAATGGCCTGTGGCTGCTCCCTTCTCTGGAGAAAGACCTAAAGTAGATAGCACCTCACCTGGGAGGTTAGATGCTACCATTCCCTACCTCACCTCCACTCAGGCAGCCTATAGCCAGTGACTAACAGGGACACAAAAGGCCTCCTTTCCACTCTTGCCCAAGACTTCCACAGGTACAGGCTGAATCCAGACCCAGCTCAGACCACATGCTTGCTTGGGCTCTTCTCCTGCCCATCCCACCTCCCTCCCTCTCATCCTCCTGTAGCACTCCTGCAATAAATTACAGGTACCCAAATCCCTGCCCTCTGCTTCTAGCTAACATGACCTAATTCAACAACAATAAAAAATAAAAATTATAATTATTCTTGAGAGACAATATCAATACCTTCATATGGAAACATCTTTCGATTATGACATAAACACCACAATTATTTAACTTATATAAACATTATATATAATATAATATTTAATGAACATATGTTTTAAAATGTATTTTTTAAATAAAAATACTTTCCAAACAAAAGAATAAAAATACAAATAATCACTAAGACGTTATACTATTTAAAACAGTCTTTTACATGACTCAGCTAGTTTTCCCCCAATCATGTCACCAAAAAGTGTCAGTGTTTAAGTTACTAGGGCAATTTCTAGCACCTTCTAGTGGCAAATTACTCAGAGGAAACAAATTTGAAAAGTATGCTATATAGTTTCTGGTCTTAGCCTTGGTCTTTGATGCATTTGGGGCATAATATCTACTTAAACACTATAATGTAACAGTAGGGCAGGGGGCATATAGGGTGTATGTGTGTGTAAAGGAAGTCCACTTATCTAAGGCTAGACTGAGGAACAATTATTTACCGAAGTTCTAGTAAGAACCCAGAATCTGTCCTAGTATACAGATAAACTCTGAGGGAATCCATATAAGTCTACCACGCAGCCTGCGCAGTGGTTTCATTAATGAGGTTCTAGGCATAAAGTTAGTTAGAAGAGATCAAAATAAAACACACAGACCAGTTACCTTATTTATATTGCTAGGTCCGAGACGGCTCACCTCTCTGGTTCCCACCTCTAGCCGCCCAGCAGGGCAGCGAGGATTACTCAGGGCTAGCAGGAGAGAGAGAGAGCGAACACGCCTGGGAGTAGCCCTTTATTGGGGAACAAGAGATTCAGGGGAGAATTCCATCCAATGAAGGTTGAGGGGGGGCTGCACTCCAAGGTCAGGGTCAGTGATTGGGTCCCCGGGGTCAGTGGTCAGGCACACCCCCACACGGATGGGCTCTCTCATCAGGAAAGGGTCGGGAAAGCTTCGACAGAGCCAAAGCGCCTCAGGCCCTTAACGGGAGTCACCCAATCACGTGTTAGAATGGCTTCCCACATATAAGTAAGTTCTTCCATGCATCTGGTAATAAAAAGAGATGTACCAAAACATTGTAGGACATGAGATTAATATCAAATTATTGACTCAGCTCCTATTTTAATGCTTCTATTGGTTATGGATAATTTTGTCATTGTTGTGGGGTTCCCTTCTTCCCTTTCTTTCTTTATTTTTGGTAGATTAGAAGAGAGGAATTAAAGAGTTAAATTTTGAGAATAAACAACTCTGAACAATTGATAGTACACTAGGCAGAAAATCAGCAAAGATAATGGTTACTCAACACCTTTTAGACAAAGGATATGAGATAAGACTTTTAACCTGGTAACAAAATACTGATTCTTATAATATGCCCAAACCAGGTAAATAAATATAAGCCATCTCCCATGCCAGAAAGAAAAGTTACCAAGTTTAAAAGAATTGAAATCACACTTAGTGTGTTGTTTTACTACAGAGACTAAAAATAGAAGATAGTAAGGTAAAAGAAAATCTTCAAAAACTTGTAAAATAAGCACACTCCTAAATAATCTACAGGTCAAGAAAGTTTGAAGGAAAATAAAATAGATACTGAACTAAGTGAGAATAAGACCTTTAAAATTTTGTAGGCTAGAGCTAAAGCAGTACATAGCATTAAAAACATTAGAAATGAGGAATGGGCCCAAAGCAATAATCGTTACAGCATGAGAAATCTAGGGCAGTGTGGAGGGGTGGTTTCAGAGAAAAATAAATGAAAAGTAAGCAGAAGGGCTGGAGATGTGGCTCAAGCAGTAGCACGCTCGCCTGGCATGCGTGCGGCCCGGGTTCGATCCTCAGCACCACATACCAACAAAGATGTTGTGTCTGCCGAGAACTAAAATATAAATATTAAAAATACTCTCTCTCTCTCTCTCTCTCTCTCTCTCCCTCTATCACTCTCTCAAAAAAAAAGAGAAGTAAGCAGAAGAAAGGATTTAATAAAGATAAGAACAGAGCTTAATTAAATTGAAAATTATGACAATGGGAGAAATCAGTGATACAATGAGCTGGTTGTTTGAAATAATTAATAAAATTCACAGAATTGTAATAACATTAATGAAGGAAAGAATAGACAAATTTTCATTATCAAGTGTTAAATGGGATATTAATTACTATAGACCCTGAAGACATCAAAGTGTAATGAGTAAATACTATTTTGTGGGTATGCTTTGGGCACAGTGTGACACCCAAGGGTTCATGTGTTGGAGGCTTGGTCCTCAGTGTGGTGTGGAATCCTTCAGAAATGGACCAAGTAAAAGGTTATTGGACCATTGGGCATCATCTTTGGAAAGGGATTAAGGTGTTTTTTTTTTTTGTCAGAACCCAGCTAATTCCTGAAAAGTTAATTAATATAAAAGAATGAGCCTTGCTCCTGCACTCTCTCTGCCTCCCTGTCACACTCTGTAATCTCTCCTTTGTGCGTTAGAAATGCTGACTCCATTGTAATGCCATCTGCCATTTGGCCCTCACCAGAGAGCAAACAAATGGAGCGGTGGATCTAGGACTTTCAGCATTTACCACTGTGAGATAAATAAACCTATTTTCTTTATGCAGTGTCTACTCTCAGGTGTTTCACGAGAATGACAGAAAATGCATTAGTACAACCAAACAGTTGAAAATACAAAAACTACAATTGAGATGAAATAGTTCAATTCGTGGAGAAGCATAACTACCACAACAAGAAGGATATTGGATGGTGGGATGACCATTAAGGAAATTAAATTTCTAATTTAAAAATCTCCAAAAGCGTCTTCAGGTATAGATAATATCATAGAGAATTCTACCACACTTTCAAAGAAGAATTGATACTACCTCTATGCAGTTATTTCCCAGAAGCAGAACAGGGAACAATTCACAGTCTATTTTATGAAGCTAATTTAACAGATTATTAGTCTGGAAAAGGTGGTGCCAAAATAAAACAATGAAAGAAACCTAAACTTGACAGGCCAACGTTCATCATGAATACAGACATGAAAGTCCCTAAATAATGCACTTTATTGACAAGTGCAGGAAGTCATGTGACTGCATGAATTAATATAGAAATATCTTATGACAAAATTCAATTCCTGTGGATTAAAAAAATGTTTTGGAAAAATAGGAATAAAGTGTAACAGGTTAAATTTGCATCCTCTAAAGCATATGTTTAGGTTCTAACCCCACACCACATCTAGGAATAAGGTCTTTTTTAAAGAAATAGTATTATATGAAGAAATTACCTGAGATGGGCTCATATGGGAGTAGGGCGAGTTGTTAGTTCAGTGCAACCTGCATCCTTGAGTGGGACTTGCTTCCTTATAAGGAGCAGGACAAGCTCTTGATTCACTGTTCTTTGCCTCTTTATCTGATTATCTTCTCTCCTATCTAGTTGATTTTTGTAGTGAGATATTTGAATTCCCATCCCTTTCACTTTGGATATGTGCTACAGGTATTTCTTTGTGGTTCCTAAGTACATTTCATTTGAGAAAGACAAACCACTCTGATATGAACCTATAGCAGTGTGACTTTAGTAACACAGAGAATGCTGCCCTGTCCACCTCCACCCCCAATCTGTTACATATGTACGTCTTGTATGTGGAAATCAAGGCTGAAGTGGCATCTGAGGGCCTATGTACTTCCACATAGTAAAACAATTTCTGAGGCACCCTCTGGACTAGCAGAGTGTCTCATGATCTCTTTTCAAAGAAATATTATCTTCTGTACCCTAGAGCCCTTAGTGGGTATGTTATTACAAATTCAAGATACCCTCAAGGCTTCTTACTAATTGTGTTTCTCTTCAACCAGTACATCTTACTTACCTCAGCTTTACATGCACTTTTCTGGCCCAACTGCAAGTTTTTAAACTATGTTCACTCTGAATTCTTTCCCCACTCCATTCTCACAGTAAATCAGGCTAAAGGCTGTCAGCAATATGCAGGCCAGAGACTGAATGCTGTGCCATGTGAAAAAAAAAAAAAACAAAAAAAGCAAAAAGAGACAGAAGCAAGGTGCAGAGGCAAAGTGGCAGAATAGCAGGATGGCAGAATGGCAGAAAGGCTCCTTGTCCAACCTGCCAGCTTTATTTATATCAATAGGTTACATTAGGTCACTGGCACCAAGTAGTACATTATTGTTCATTGTGTCATTAGGCAGATTACAGAGTTAGCAACATTATGCAGCTTATTCCTCAGTTACATACTATAGTTTCAATGTGCAATGTTAGGAACTTTGTGTAGCTCTCAAGAAAGTCCATTGTTTAAAGTTACTGCTATGTGAATAGGTTCAGGCTTAACAGAGCTTGGTGAGACATTGTCGTTGTCTAACAAGAGAGTTCCTTTATTCCCAGGAGCTGAGTGCCTGAGATCAAGGTCAAGGCTGATAAGACTCTAGCACTGAGCCTCCCCATGCAAAGCATTGCCACAGCAGTTAGGCATGTATTAGTTATCCTACTAGTTCCTGGGAGAAATTGCAGAATATTCCAACAAAGGGAAACAGGGCGCCTGTCCCCGCACCCCCCCCAGCAGTTTGATTACCTGTCCTGTATATTTCCATGGTCAGAATCCTTACAGTGCCATCTTAAATTTTTCTTCCACCAGAGTAAGTAGTTCATTGCTTTTTAAATTCAGCATCACATAGAGTCTTGGGATGTGGTCAAAATATAATCAAGCTCTTAGTACAAATTTCTGTTTCTGTTAGCTTTTTGGTTGCTGTAACCAACCCACTCCTCCACAAGAACAACTTACAGGGTTACAAGTTTACCCAGGGCTCATGATTTGAGAGGTCTCAGTGCATGGATGGCCAACTCCATTGCTCTGGGGCCAAGGTGAATCAGTACATCATGGGTCAAAGGCCCAGCTGAGAAAGCTGCTCCCCTCACAGCAGCAAGAATGCAGAGAAAGAAAGGAAGGGTTTGAAGGGAAGAAGTGTGCACTTCCAGGGCACGAGCCCAGTGACCTACCTCTTCCAATTATGCCCCACCTGACTACAGTTGCGACCCAGTTAGTCTGTAGAATCTAGGGAGGTTAGATTAGGTTACAGCCCTCACAATCCAATCATTTTAATGAATATTCCTGTATTAACACAGGAGCTTTGGGGGGACACCTCAAATCCTGTCTACTCAGAACACTGTGGCACAAGGACCACAGGTTTAAGCCCAGGCTGAGTTAACTTAGTGAGAACTTGTCTTAAAATAAAAAGGCTGTAGATGTACCTCAGTGGCAGAGCAATTGCCTAAATTGGGCAAGGGCCTAGGTTCAATCACCAGTATTTTGTGGAGCTGGGGAGGGAGGGTGCTTGAGGGAATGAGTTCTACCCTTCTGCCTCTTCCATCATGTGAGGGTACAGCAACAAAGTACTTTGACCTTGAACAGAACCTTGTCAGTCTAAAAAACTTGGAGAAGTTAAGTTACCCCATCTAATGTATTTTGTTATAGCAGTACAAAAGGACCCAGTCTTCTCAGAATGCCTCCATTTCTTCCCCCTTTGGTAAGGAAACTTTGCTGTTACTAGGATTCTTAGTTTCCATATTTTGTCCTTAATCACTTTGAATATATCAATATACTGTCTTTTGCATTCCAGGGCTAATAATGAGAAATCTGATGAGGACCATATGAGAAAATTATAATGAACCCTTCCTGCCTCTCAACTCCATAGGTGTTAAGACTGCTCTACAGTGTCTTAGGGAACAGAGTATTTTATTATAATATCACAATGAGTAAGATGCTACCATAGTTTTGATATCAATTATTTGGAAGAAAAAGGAATTGACTACCTTAAGGGTAGATATGATGAGATCTTCCAAAGCCCAAAGTTATTATAAATTTTTAGACTTGAAATGGTAAGTCCATTAAATTACTGGGCAAATTTAAATTTCTAAACAAGTAAATATCAGTCTCCATAACCCACTAAAGCAAAAAATGTCTGAAGTCCTTTCTTATTCCTATTCTGAAAATGAAAAAAGTTTCAGAGGCCCCCCCAAGGGAGTTGACCACTGGGTATGCTCAGGAATGACTGGGTGATTTTTTGCTCTGATCTCTCAAGAAGCCATTGAGGAAAATTCAAACATCAAAGAGGTGGCTGAAGCTGGGTTTTTGTGTACAACTACAGGAAGCTTTAGATGGTGACCTCTTAGATTCCAGATAGCATGTTTGGTGGTTGTGGTCTTTGGATATTGTTTTTTTTTTTAATTTGTATTTTTTTTGTTTTGTCTTGTTTGGTTTTTGATTTGTTGTTTAGTTTTGTTTGGGTTCCCTGCCCCACCTCCTGCCCCCATCATCCTTAGTTGGTGCTCCTGCTTAGGATGAATAGCCAGAGTAGTCAGATTAGTGTAGTGTTGCAGGTCTCAGCTCCTGTAATGAGTCAGTCTTCATTAGCCATTATGAGGTCCTGAGGGGCATTGGGCATGGCAGGTTTGGCCAGATGAAACTAGTGAGGCTTTGCCTCACTGAGGCAGAAGTAGCAGTGAATGTCCTACTAAGTTAGAGCAGAACCTCCCTGTCCTCTCTGAACCATGTATGATGAGTACTCTGGAGTATCCCAATGTGATTTAGATATTTCAGGTTATTGAGACCCACAGAAATATCTACATAATGATGGAGTATCCAGGTGGGGCTTCCCATGTGGTGACACCTATTTCACCACATCCCCTGTATGGCATGTAGGAGGAAGAAGCCTGGAGACTTTTCAGGCAGATAGCACATGCTGTGGGATTCTGCCATGACAAGGACATCATATACAAAGACTTGAAACCACAGAATATCATGGTGGATCCCAGAGGCAACATTAGATCCCTGGACTTTGGCGTATCAGGTTCACAGCTGGGCAGAAGATGAACAGGTTCTGGGGTACTCTCTCATACTTTGCCCCTAAAATTGTCCTAAGGCCAGCATATGAGGGCCTCCCAGTGGATGTCTGGAGCCTGGGTGTTATTCTGTATTTTATGTTGACCAGGAGCCACACACTTATGGGGACCACTGCCAAGGAGCTGCTGAGGCAGATCATGTTTGCAAGTTACCACATCCTTCCCTATGTTCCTGTCAAGGCAAAAGGCTTATCCACAACATACTGACTGTGAATGCCAGGAAATGGCCACAGTCAAGCAAATCTTTTAGCACCCTTGGCTGAAGGAGGGTGAGTGGTATTTACCCCATCACTGTAGTGAGGTACTCCTCAAATACCCAGACCCAGCAATAATGACAATCCTGCTTGATATGGGTTATTATCTGTACAAGACCTGGGTTTATCTAGCCCAGAGAAAATTCAATGTGGCCATGGATACATACCTAATACTCCAGCACCAGAAATGCCAGGGGGGCAGGCTGCATGTTCCAGGGGAAGCCTGGGCCTCTGAAGGTTATGCCTTACCCATGCCCTATAGATCTTTTCAATTTCCCTATCCTCCCAAAGAGGAATGCCAGTGAGCCTGCCCTTCACACCTTCTCCTTGCCCTGTGAGCATCAGCTGCCTGAGGAAGCCAAACAGTCATGGCAGAAGGACCAGCCTGACTGCCATTCATCTCAACTTCCTATGTGCAAGGACCCTCTCCCAGTAAAGCCTCCCAGCTTGACCCTGTGCTCCACATGCCCAAACCCTGGATGATTCTCATTAGGTGAGCCAAAATAGCAGACAGCAGCAATTCCTCCCAGGATACATCCACAAGGCATCCTCATGGCAACAGAAAGGGCTGGAAGGGGGTGACTAGGAGGATTGCTAGCTGTGTCGGACAACTGTGCTATTGCATGCCATGTGTCGGCAAGAAAGTGGCTCCAGTGAAAGATGGCAGAAACATGCTAGATTCATAAACAGTGTGGCTCCAATGAAGTGGAGAGCGGAGACAAAAACCAGTGGACAGCCAGAGGATACTGTGCTAGGCGCATCCTGACGTCTTGGTGTGGGCATGGCTCATGTGGACTCTGAACAGCTGCAGGAGCATAATGTGCAAACTACCTCAGATTTCTCTGCATGGGTTCCATCCAGGAGCACTTCTGGATCCCCAGGACATCATGAGTCTCCTCTTTCCCCACCTGCAAAAGACATCAGAGACTGTTCTCCCTGGGACACTTCCCCCTGCCCTGCTCCTCTGTCCTTTCTCCCATTTTTCTGAGATGTTTCTTAATAAATTTGTTTCAAATTGCATAATGAAATTATTATTCCAAAGATTAAAATAATAGACTAACTGTAAAGAGGAGGTGCCTCAAAGTGAGAGTAGGAGCCCACCAACTATCCACTCCAAGGCTGAACCACTGTGCATATCTCTCCAGTGTAGAGAGTCACTCACCTTTAGCCAGAATAGATGGGGACTCAGTAGCTTTTAGCCAGTGTAGGTGGTCACTCACCATGAGTCAGTGTAGAGCATTCACTTGCTTTGGCCTAGTGCAAACAGACTCACTTGCCTTGACCCAGTGTGTATGGAGACTTTCCCCTTGAGCCACTATAGACCTCACTTTCTTTTAACTGGTAATCTTAGTCAGAAGGAATTCCTCCCTGAGGTGTGCAGATGGGTGGGTGGAACTGTTGGAGAGAACACCTCTGAGAAGTCACAGATTATTGTAAGGCATCATCTTCATAATAGTGTGTGCAGGGAAGGAAGAGATGGGCCAGTGGGCAGGGGTGAGCTTTCTTGCAGCAGTGGCTGGGTGCCTCACCATCTGCTATGCAGCCTCTCCACCTAAAGTGACCTTATGACTGTAAATGTAGAGAGAAGGAATACATAAGATTACAGGTGTAGAGATGTTAATTCGCCTTATGCATACAAGTTACATAAAAGCAAAGTGCACTAATATGGAATTGCTCTTATCTTTGAGTTCTATTAACACAGTTTTGTAAAGAAAAGTGTGCCAAAATGAAAAGGAATGGTCAGGTTCATCAAAGGGTGCAGCTTTTGGGTACCTTCCAACTCTGACATCTCCACAGGGATCACACCCAGAGCTGTTCTGACAGCAGCTTCCTGTTCTTCCCTCTTAGTGGTCAAAAATGGACACCTTTGCAAAAAAATGTATGTCAGTGTTCTCTAATTTTCACTGTAGAGGTCTTTAATATCCTTGATTAGATTTCTTAACTTTTTTTCAGGTTATTGTGAATGAGTGTTCCTAGTTTCCTTTTCAACAGATTCATTATTGGAATAAAGAAAAGTGATTGATTTATATCTGTTTATCTTGTATCCTGTTACTTTGCTATTTTTTAAAAATCAGATCTAGAAGTCTTCTGGTGAAGTTTTTTGGGTCTTCCAAATAGAGGATCATGTTATAAGCAAAGAGATAATTTCTCTGTTTCATTTTGTTATTTGTTTCCTTTTAATTTCCTTTTCTTGCCTGATTGCTCTGGCTACAGTTTAAAGATCTATGTTGAATAGGAATGGTGAGAGTGGACCTGCATTTCTTGTTCCCTCATTTTTAAAATTTATGGTTATTGGAACACACACTGAGCCCGGATCGGCTGAATTCAAGCTCCCGTTCGCCTGCTTCCCGCAGACAAACAGCTGTGACTCAGCACTAATCCATCCGGCTGAAACGACTGGTCAGCCCTTCTGATCCTACGGACTGACTTCTTCCCTTCCCTTCTAATACCTTTCCTCCAAAGCATCTAATAAATTTATAGGAGTAAACAGTAACTCATCAGTCAAACAGAACAAGAAGTAACATGAGCAGCTTCAAAAAGCAAGGAAGAAAAGGAGTACAAATAATGCAGGACAGCCTAAATATTCAGGAGGACCTAGAGTCATCAGAAAAATGGTCATATAAAGAACTCAAGGAACACCTTAGACAGATGGAATGGAACCTTAAAGAGGATACAAGACAGCAAATTCAAGCAGCGAAAGAACACATTGAGAATGAATTACATAAACAGATAAAAGAAGAAGTAAAGCATCTTTATCAGGAGATAGAGATTATAAAAAATAATCAAACAATAATTCTAGAAATGAAGGAAACGATAAACCAAATTAAAAACTCAATTGAGAGTATCACTAACAGAGTGGAGCAAGTAGAAGCCAGAACGTCAGATAATGAAGACAAAATATATCATCTTGAAAAGAGTCTAGCCAACTCAGAAAGGCTGGTAAAAAATCACAAGAAAAACATCCAAGAGTTATGGGATAACATAAAAAAACCAAACTTACGAGTCATCGGGATAGAAGAAGGTACAGAGATTCAAACCAAGGGAATGAGTAACCTGCTGAATGAAATAATTACAGAAAACTTTCCAGAAATAAAAAAGGAAACAGATATACAAATTGAAGATGCATACAGGACACCGAGCACACAAAATCACAGTAGACCAACGCCAAGACACATTGTTATGAAGATATCCAATATACAGAACAAAGAGAAAATATTAAAAGCTACAAGAGAAAGGAGACAGATTACATTCAGGGGTAAACCAATAAGGTTAACAACGGATTTTTCATCACAGACACTGAAAGCAAGAAGGTCATGGAACAATGTATTTCAAACACTGAAAGACAATGGATGCCAACCAAGAATTCTGTATTCAACAAAACTAAGCTTCAGGTATGACAACGAAATAAAAATCTTTCATGATAAACAAAAGATAAAAGAATTTGCAGCCAGAAAACCAGCATTGCAAAGCATTTTGAGCAAAACACTACACGAGGAAGAAATGAAAAACAATAACCAAAACCATCAGTGAGAAGTGCCTCAGTAAAGACAGAGGGCGAGGGAAAAGATAATCATGGAGAAACAAACTAAATTTTTTTAAAAAAGGATAAATAATCAAACATGGATGAAAGTACAAACCATATATCAATAGTAACTCTGAATGTTAATGGCTTAAACTCTCCAATAAAGCGACATAGGCTGGTATCATGGATTAAAAAAACAAATCCAACAATATGCTGCCTCCAGGAGACACATCTGATTGGAAAAGACATACACAGGCTCAAGGTGAAAGGATGGGAAAAAATATACCACGCACACAGTCCTCGTAAGCAAGCAGGGGTGGCCATCCTCATATCAAAAAAAATCGACTTCAAGACTAAGTTAATCAAAAGGGATAAAGAAGGTCATTATATACTGTTAAAAGGAACTATTCACCAACAAGACATAACAATTATCAATATTTATGCACCAAATAATGGTGCTGCGACATTCATAAAACAAATTCTCCTTAAGTTCAAGAATCAAATAGACCACAACACAATAATTATGGGTGACTTCAACACACCTCTCTCACCATTGGACAGATCCTCCAAACAAAAGTTGAATAAAGAAACTATAGAACTCAATATCACAATCAATAACCTAGACTTAACTGACATATATAGAATATATCAACCATCATCAAATGGATATACTTTTTTCTCAGCAGCACATGGATCCTTCTCAAAAATAGACCATATATTATGCCATAGGGCAACCCTCAGTAAATATAAAGGGGTGGAGATAATACCATGCATTTTATCTGATCATAATGGAATGAAACTGGAAATCAATGATAAAAGAAGGAAGGAAAAATCCTACATCACATGGAAAATGAACAATATGTTACTGAATGATCAATGGGTTACAGAAGACATAAAGGAGGAAATCAAAAAATTCTTAAAGATAAATGAAAATACAGACACAACATATCGGAATCTATGGGACACAATGAAAGCAGTTTTAAGAGGAAAATTCATCGCCTGGTGGTCATTCCTCAAAAAAAAAAAAAGAAAAAACCAACAAATAAATGAGCTCACACTTCATCTCAAAGCCCTAGAAAAGGAAGAGCAAAACAACAGCAAAGTAGCAGAAGGCAAGAAATAATTAAAATCAGAGTGGAAATCAATGAAATTGAAACAAAAGAAACTATTGAAAAAATTAACAAAACTAAAAGTTGGTTCTTCGAAAAAATAAATAAGATCGACAGACCTTTAGCCATGCTAATGAAGAGAAGGAGAGAGAGAACTCAAATTACTAACATACGGGATGAAAAAGGCAATATCACAACAGATGCTACAGAAATACAGAAGACAATTAGAAATTATTTTGAAAACCTATATTTCAATAAAATAGAAGATAGTGAAGACATCGATAAATTTCTTAAGTCATATGATTTGCCCAGAGTGAGTCAGGAGGATACACACAATTTGAACAGACCAATATCAATGGAGGAAATTGAAGAAGCCATCAAAAGACTACCAACCAAGAAAAGCCCAGGACTGGATGGGTATACAGCGGAGTTTTACAAAACCTTTAAAGAAGAATTAATATCAATACTTTTCAAGTTATTTCAGGAAATAGAAAAAGAGGGAGCTCTTCCAAATTCATTCTATGAGGCCAACATCACCCTGATTCCGAAACCAGACAAAGACACCTCAAAGAAAGAAAACTACAGACCAATATCTCTAATGAACCTAGATGCAAAAATCCTCAATAAAATTCTGGCGAATCGAATACAAAAACACATCAAAAAAATTGTGCACCATGATCAAGTAGGATTCATCCCTGGGATGCAAGGATGGTTCAATATACGGAAATCAATAAATGTTATTCACCACATCAATAGACTTAAAGATAAGAACCATATGATCATCTCGATAGATGCAGAGAAAGCATTCGAAAAGTACAGCATCCCTTTATGTTCAAAACATTAGAAAAACTAGGGATAACAGGAACTTACCTTGACATTGTAAAAGCTATCTATGCTAAGCCTCAGGCTAGCATCATTCTGAATGGACAAAAGTTAAAGGCATTCCCTCTAAAATCTGGAACAAGACAAGGATGCCCTCTATCACCACTTCTATTCAATATAGTTCTCGAAACACTGGCCAGAGCAATTAGACAGATGAAAGAAATTAAAGGCATAAAAAATGGAAAAGAAGAACTTAAATTATCACTATTTGCAGATGACATGATTCTATACCTAGAAGACGCAAAAGGGTCTACAAAGAAACTACTAGAACTAATAAATGAATTCAGCAAAGTGGCAGGATATAAAATCAACACGCATAAATCAAAGGCATTTCTGTATATCAGTGACAAAACTTCTGAAACGGAAATGAGGAAAAACACTCCGTTCACAATATCCTAAAAAAAAATAAAACACTTGGGAATCAACCTAACAAAAGAGGTGAAAGATTTATACAATGAAAACTACAGAACCCTAAAGAGAGAAGTAGAAGAAGATCTTAGAAGATGGAAAAATATACCCTGTTCATGGATAGGCAGAACTAACATCATCAAAATGGCAATATTACCAAAAGTTCTCTATAGGTTTAATGCAATGCCAATCAAAATCCCAACGGCATTTCTTGTAGAAATTGATAAAGCAATCATGAAATTCATATGGAAAAATAAAAGACCCAGAATAGCAAAAGCAATTCTAAACAGGAAGTGTGAATCAGGCGGTATAGCGATACCAGATTTCAAACTATATTACAGAGCAATAGTGACAAAAACAGCATGGTACTGGTACCAAAACAGGCGGGTGGACCAATGGTATAGAATAGAGGACACAGAGACTAATCCACAAAGTTACAACTATCTTATATTTGATAAAGGGGCTAAAAGCATGCAATGGAGGAAGGATAGCATCTTCAACAAATGGTGTTGGGAAAACTGGAAATCCATATGCAACAAAATGAAACTGATTCCCTTTCTATCGCCATGCACAAAAGTTAACTCAAAATGGATCAAGGAGCTTGATATCAAATCAGAGACTCTGAGCCTGATAGAAGAAAAAGTTGGCTCCGATTTACATATTGTGGGGTCGGGCACCAAATTCCTTAATAGAACACCCATAGCACAAGAGTTAATAACAAGAATCAACAAATGGGACTTAATTAAACTTAAAAGTTTTTTCTCAGCAAGAGAAACAATAAGAGAGGTAACTAGGGAGCCTACATCCTGGGAACAAATTTCTACTCCTCACACTTCAGATAGAGCCCTAATATCCAGAGTATACAAAGAACTCAAAAAATTAGACAATAAGATTTAAACAAATAACCCAATCAACAAATGGGCCAAGGACCTGAACAGACACTTCTCGGAGGAGGACATACAATCAATCAACAAGTACATGAAAAAATGCTCACCATCTCTAGCAGTCAGAGAAATGCAAATCAAAACCACCCTAAAATACCATCTCACTCCAGTAAGATTGGCAGCCACTATGAAGTCAAACAACAAGTGCTGGCGAGGATGTGGAGAAAAGGGTACACTTGTACATTGCTGGGGGGACTGCAAATTGGTGCGGCCAATTTGGAAAGCAGTTTGGAGATTCCTGGGAAAGCTGGGAATGGAACCACCATTTGACCCTGCTATTGCCCTTCTCGGACTATTCCCTGAAGACCTTAAAAGAGCATGCTACAGGGATACTGCCACATCGGTGTTCATAGCAGCACAATTCACAATAGCTAGACTGTGGAACCAACCCAGATGCCCTTCAATAGATGAATGGATAAAAAAAATGTGGCATCTATACACAATGGAGTACTATGCAGCAATAAAAAATGACAAAATCATAGAATTTGCAGGGAAATGGATGGCACTAGAGCAGATTATGCTTAGTGAAGCTAGCCAATCCCTAAAAAACAAATACCAAATGTCTTCTTTGATATAATGAGAGCATCTATGAATAGAGCAGGGAGGAAGAGCAGGAAGAAAAGATTAACATTAAACAGAGACATGAGATGGGAGGGAAAGGGAGAGAAAAGGGAAATTGCATGGAAATGAAGGGAGACCCTCATTGCTATACAAAATTACATATAAGAGGTTGTGAGGGGAATGGGAAAATAAACAAGGAGAGAAATGAATTACAGTAGATGGGGTAGAGAGAGAAGATGGGAGGGGAGGGGAGGGGAGGGGGGATAGTAGAGGATAGGAAAGGTAGCAGAATACAACAATTACTAATAGGGCATTATGTAAAATTGTGGATGTGTAACCGACGTGATTCTGCAATCTGCATTTGGGGTAAAATTGGGGGTTCATAACCCACTTCAATCTAATGTATGAAATATGATATGTCAAGAGCTTTGTAATGTTGTGAACAACCAATAAAAAAAATAAAAAATAAATAAATAAATAAAAAAAATAAAAAATAAAATTTATGGTTATTGCCTTGTCTTTTTAGGATTAGGGTTTTGAGTTTGTTTATTTTGGTTTTGTCTGTTTCTTTCTCTCCTTTCTTCTTAACAAATTATCTTTTCTCTTTCTCTCTCTCTCTCTCTCTCTCTCTCTCTCTCTCTCCCTTTGCTTTATTTTTCTTATTTTTTCTCCTTCTTTATAACTATCATTGCTATAGCTCTTCTGAATTCTGTCTGTCCACATTTTGAACACTCTTTTCCTTTACCTTCTTATCACATTCCTTTCTCTTAATGAAGTGGATTTTACCCTCTTTTAGAACAATTTAGTTAATGTAACTCCAACCCACACCATTCACATTTGTGAAATTATTACTGCTATGAATGACACAGTTGACCCCTGCTGTAAGGCCACATCTAGCTCACAGTTATTTATTGTTTTTGCTATAGGCAATTGCTGACCACACTGTTCCTATTTTTGTGGTAACTAACGCTGTAGATGTCATATTGGGCACTGGGTATTTATTTGAATACTGTATCTTGCTTGATTCAGTTGCTGCTACTGTTTGTTTCCTCCTTTCCTCTGAGGTGATGGGAATCTACAAGGATACTACAAGTTCACAGGGAAGAGACTCTGCTACTGAACTAAACTCAGCCAAAATACAGCACACATGGCTCAACACCAAAATTAGAAACACTCCAACTCCTGCTATATATATTTTTTAATATTTATTGTTTAGTTGTAGTTGGACACATATCTTTATTTTATTTATTTATTTTTATGTGGTGCTGAGGATCAAACCCAGAGCTTTGCACGGGCTTGGCAAGTGCTCTACTGCTGAGCCACAACCTCAGCCCCTGTTATACTTTAATACAAAGTAATAAAGAGAGAAAAACCTCAACTAATAACCAGGCCCAAAGTAGAAACAGCTCGGGTGGGACCTCAGGTCTCACACACAGATATATCCATCCACTCCTGCAGCAAAAACAGAATTAGCACAAAGACTGTGGATACCATATCTCAGGTCTCAATTGAGATGTCTCTACAACACTTTGACAAGAGAAAGCTGTGCACTAACAAGGCCCACAAATACAGTGGAGGAGTAACCCATCTGAATAGATACATAAAATCCTACGTAGGAATACAAAATATGAAAAAAAACATATGATGCTTCCTAAAGCTCATAATTCATCAGAAATTGATTCCTAAGATATTAAAATAGATGAAATAGCAGATAAAGAATTCAAAATAATATTTATAAAAATGATCAATGAATTTCAAGGAACACAGAAAAACAACTGAATGAACTAAGGAAGACAGTATAGGATGAATGCAAAAAAAAGAACCAAACAAAAATACTGGAAATAAAAGACACAATAAATCAAATAAAATATTCAGTTGAATTTCTCTCTGATGCAGTTGAATTCAGTTGAATTTCTGTCTCATGCTGCAGACAGAATCTCAGCTGAAAGACAAATTGGACAATCTTGAACAGACAGTATTAAAGAAAAGAAAATAAATAACCATGATCAAAATATATAAGAATGATGGAACAACATTAAGAGTCCATTGGAATTGAAAAGAGCTGTGAGATGCAGGCTAATGGAATGGAATTCCTGTTTAGGGAAATAATAACAGAAAAATTTCCAAATCTTGACAATGAGATGGACATCCAGATACAGGAGGCATTCAGATCCCCAAATAAACAAGACAAAAATAACCTCTCCATACACATAATTAAAATGGCAAACACAAATAACAAGGGTAGAATCTTAAAAGATTCAATAGAAAACCAAAGGTATCCTTCAAAATCAAAATAGAAATAAAAACCTCTGACACACACCTGTAATTCCAGTGGCTCTGGAGGCAGAGGCAGGGAGATCTAAGTTTAAACACAGTCTCAGAAACTTAGCAAGACCCTAAGCAACTCCGTGAGATCCTGTCTCTAAATAAAATATAAAAAAAGAGCTGGGGAAGTGACTCAGTGGTTAAGTGTCCCTTGGGTTCAATCTCTGCCACAGAAACAAAAAAACAAGCAAACAAACAACAACAACAACAACAACAACAAAAAACCCTTCCAAGATAGGCAGAAACTAAAAGAACTTCTTACTACTAATCTGGCACTACAAAATTTACTTAAATAGTCAACACAAGAGGAAATCAAAACAAAACTCCAGAGCTCACAAGTGAACAAATCACATTTGAAGAATAGAAACAAAATCTAATTAAAAATTAAAAATAAATCAAAATGGCAGGAATTAATAAACATATCTCTATAATAACTTTTATTGTAAATGGTTTCAATTCTCCAATCAAAAAACATAGACTGGAAGAATGGACTAAAAAACAAGACCTAACTCTATGTTGTTTGCAAGAGGCTCAGCTTACAGGCAAAGACAGTCACAGGCTAAAAGGAAAAAGGGAGAAATTGATAGTCCATGCAAATGTATCCTGAAAATAAGCAGAAGTAGCTACTCTCATATCCAACAAAGCAGAATTCAAGCCAAAATTAATCAGAAGAGACAAAAAAGTTACTTTATATTAGTAAAAGAAAAAAATCCAGTAACAAGATATAAAGATAGTAAATAGTTATGCCTCAGATGTTGGTGCACTTAAGTATATGAAAGAGAGTATTTGAATTAAAACCTCAGATAAGCCCCAGTACAATAATACAGAGTGATTTAAATATGCCTCTCTTACAAATAGACAAGTCATCCAAATATAAACTCAGTGAAGATTCTTTGAACACAAAAAAATTACAAATCAAATGGACTTAATAGACATCTATAGAATATTTCATTCAACCACAGCCAAATGCACTTTCTTTTCAGCAGTTTATGGAAAATTCTCTAAGACAGACCATATTTTAGGCCACAAAGCAACTCATAGCAAATATGAAAAAAATGATATAATCCCTTGCATTTTATTAGATTATAATGGAATAAAACTAGAAATCTATAACAAAAACCATATAGAAACTATATAAACACATGGAGATTGAACATTATACTTTTAAATGATGAACAGGTGATAGAGGAAATTGGGGAAAATTTTAAAATTCTAAGAATCAAACAAGCATAGTGATTCAACATACCAGGAACTCTGGGACAGTATAAAGGCAGTTATCAGAGGAACATTTGTAACTATGAGGGCCCACATAATATTAGAAAGATCCCAAATAATCAACCTAATGATGCATCTCAAAGCCCTTGAAAAAGATGAGCAAACCATTCCCAAACAAGTAGAAGAAGGGAAATAATTAGATCATAGCGAAAATAAAATGAAATTGGAAATAAAAAACCACAAAGGGTCAATAAAATGAAGACTAGTTCTTTGAAATGATAAATAGCCCTTAGCCAAACTAACCAAAAGAAAAATAGAGATCAGGTACAGTAGTACATACCTGTAATCCCAGGGACTCGGGAGGCTGAGACAGGAGGATCACCAGTTCAAAGCCAGCCTCAGCAACAGTGAGGCACTTAGCAATTCAGTAAGACCCTGTCTCTAAATAAAATACAAAGTAGGGTTGGGGATGTGGCTCAATGGTTGAGTGTCCCTGCATTCAATCCCCAGTAACCATCCCTGACAAAAAGAAGAAGAAAAAGAAAAAAGAGAGAAGGCCCAAATTAATGAAGTTAGACATTAAAAGAGGAGAAATCACAACAGACAGACATCACAGAAATCCAAAGGATCATTAGGGATGATTTTGAAAGTTTATACTCAAATAAGTTTGAAAAGCTAGAAGAAATGGATATTCTAGACATATACAATCTGCCAAGACTGAATCAAGAGGACATAGGAAACCTAAACAGATTAATAACCAGCAATGAGATAAATGCATTAATAAAAAGTGTTCCAACAAAGAAAAGCCCAGATGGATTCTCAGCTGAATTCTATCAGACCTTTAAAGAACTAATGCCAATGTGACTCAAATTATTACATAAAATAGAAAGAGATGTAATAGATACAAATTCATTTTATAAAGCCAGTATCACTCATACCAAAACCAGATATGAACATATAAACAAAACTACAAACAAATATATCTGATAAACTTAGATGCAAACATCCTTAATAAAATATTAGCAAATCATATTCAACAGCATTTAAGATGATTGCATATCATGTCCAAGTTGGTTTTATCCCAGAGATGCAAGGATGGTTTAACATATGCAAATCAGAAAATGTAATTCATCACATAATTAAGAACAAAAATCACCTGGTCATTGAAAAATTCAGCACCTATTTTATTTATTTATTTATTTATTAGTTATTGGCGGACACAACATCTTTGTTTGTATGTGGTGCTGGAGGATCGAACCCGGGCCGCACGCATTCCAGGAGGGCGCGCTACCGCTTGAGCCACATCCCCAGCCCCCAGCACCTATTTATGATAAAAAAATTCAAGAAACTAGGGATAGAAGGAATCTAATTCAACATCATATAGGTAATATACAAAAAAAAAAAAAAAAAAAAACCCAAAGCCAACATCATAGTAAATGGGGAAAAACTGAAAGCACTTCATTTAAAATCTGGAACAAGATAAGGATATCCAATCTCACCACTGCTATTTAATACAGTACTATAAATTCTAGCCAGAATGATTAGGCAATAGAAGCAAATTAAAGGGACAAATATAGGAGGGAAAAAAAGCCAAATTATCACTATTTTCAGATGATATTACTATATATTTATAAGATCCAAAAAGCTCCACTGGAAGATTGCTAGAGCTAATAAACAAATCTGGCAAAGTAGCAGATTATAAAATCAACATATAAAAATCAACAGCTTTCCTATATACCAACAATGAATCTGCTGAGAATGAAATCAGGGAAACAACCCCATTTACAATAACCTCAAAAAATAAATTAAAATGCCTAGGAATAAATCTAACCAAGGAGGTGAAATCCCTCTATAATAAAAACTATAGAACACTAAAGAAAGAAATTGAAGACCTCAGAAGATGTATAGAACTCCCATGTTCATTTTAAATAATTGTTAAAATGGCCATAATATCAAAAAGCAATATACAGATTCAGTGCAATTCCCATGAAAATATCAATGACATTCTTCACAGAACTAAAAAAAAAAAAAAATCCTAGAATTCATCTGAAAGAATAAAAGACCCAGAATAGCTAAAAATTTCTAAGCCAAAAAAAAAAAAACCCACAATGCTGGAGACATCACAATTATACTACAGAGCTAAGTAAAAACAATAACAAAACAAACAAACAAACAAAAAACTCATTTTTTTAAGATGGCAAAGTACAGGAGGTCATTTTCCCATCTGCTCTGTGGAATGAAACCAAGAAAGCAGATAGGCAGTTTCTCTGCAAGGTGGGTGAACAAAAAAAAAAGTGGGGGGACTTTACTGGAATTTAAAACTGGACATTCAAAGCAGATTAGGGACTCAGGAGGTTGGATATAATAAAATAAGGAAGAAATCCCCAGTGGCACAGCCACTGCTGCCAGGCCAGAAACACCAGCCAGAGTGGTCCCTCCATGAACATAGTAGAGGGACAAGGGAATTAACAGAAGCTGCATTTTTAAACACTCCATATCTTGGATATGGAGTGTTTAGAAACCAAGGACATTACCAGGCAAACCTGAAAGTCACACTGCATAATATCAGTGTGCAAGGAAAGAGGTCGCCATATCTCCTGGCAGGGTGCAGAGGACAAAGGAAGTAACTACTTGCAGCTGCTGTGTGGGGGTTGAGGGGGCTGATTTCTGGCAAACCTGAGTTGGCCCAGTAAACACACTGCATGATAGAGTGTGCTTAAGTGACCGGGAGAAAGTCAAATGTAGAGAGGATTACACAGGGGACAACTGGTCATGGAAACCCACCCAGCTCTACCACTCCCCTCCAATCTGATTGCTTGTGAGACCCACTGGGAGAGACACATCTGGCTGGGAACTCAGAAGGACAGGGACAGGAGATTTTTTTGAGACTGAACCCAAGACCCGGAATAGAGGGGTCTGAAAGTGACATAGGGGACTGAGAATTGGGTCCCCGGCCACACAAGTGGAACCCAGGGGAGATCCCTGCACTACAGTCTTCCAGTGTGGACCAGCAAGTACTGGGCACTGGAGGTATGCTGCTTTAAAATCTCCAGACCAATTGGCATTCAGTGAAGAGCATGGAGCCCACCTAACCCTAACCCTGCCTCCAGGAATTCTGCCTACAGGATAACCTCTCTCACTCCAGCAATCCAGAGGACCCCACCTAAAACTGCTGAGAAGAGAAACTGAGACTATTTTGAACTCTAAAGGAAAGAATTCTTTAACTTTTCATCAAAATTTTTGTAAAATTCTTTTTCTGTTTAATTCATCAACACTATAGTGGAAGAAATGTCAGAGAAGGAGTTTAGAACGCAGACAGTTCTTCCTTATCTGTGAAGGATGGTAAAAGAAATGAAATCAGAGAAAATACAGGAAGTGAAAAATCATTTAGATAAAGAGGCAGAGATTCTGAAAAGAAAAAAAAAAAAACACCAACACCACCAATCCTAAGAATGAAGGAAACAATAAACCAAATTAAAAATTCAATAGAGGGGCTGGGGTTTTGGCTCAGCGGTAGAGCGCTCACCTACCACATGGAAGGCCCTGGGTTCGATCCTAAACACCGCATAAAAATAAACAAAATAAAGGTATTGTGTACAACTAAGAAATAAATATTTAAAAAAATTCAATAGAAAGCATCATCAATAGACTAGACCACTTGGAAGAAAGAACCTCAGGCAGTGAAGACAAAATATATAATCATGAAAATAGAGTTGACCACAGAGAGAACATATTTAAAAACCATGAACAGAACTTCCAAGAACTATGGGATAACATGAAAAGACCAAATTAAAGATTTATCAGGATAAATGAAGGTGTAGATACAAACCAAAGAAATGCACAATGTTTTCAATGAGATAATATCAGAAAAATTCCCAAACCTATGGAATGACATGGAAAATCAAATACAAGAGGTTTACAGGACGCCCAAATGTGCACAATTACCACAGACCTACACCAAGACCCATTGTAATGAAAATGCCTAACATACAGAATAAGAATAGAATTTTAAATGTTGCAAGAGAAAAATATCAAATTACATATGGGGGGAACCAATTCAGATCTCAGTTGATTTCTCAACCCAGATACTCAAAGCTAGGATGTCCTGGCGTAACAAATACCAAGCTCTGAAAGAAAATGGATGCCAACCAAGAATCCTATATCCAGCAAAATTAAGCTTCAGATTTGAAGATGAAATACAAAGATTCCATGACAAACAAAAGTTAAAAAGAATTTACAGCTAGAAAGCCTGCACTATAGATAATTCTCAACAAAATATTCCATGAAGATAAAATTTTTTAAAAGTGAAAACTAGCAAAGGGAAGAACTACACTAAAGGAATAGTCAATCAAAGGAGAAACTAATGTAAATTAACAGCTAGAAATAAATCCAAATGACCAGGAATACAAATCATATCTCAATAATAACCTTGAATATTAATGGCTAAACTCATCAATCAAGAGACATTGACTGGCAGATTGAATTCAAAAACATGACCCAACAATATGCTCTCTCCAAGAGATTCATCTCATAGGCAAAGACATTTACATACTAAAGGTGAAAGGATGAGAAAAAGCATATCATTCACATGGATCATGTAAACATGAAGGGGTTTCTATCCTCATATCAGATAAAGTGGACATTAAGCCAAAGTTGCTTAGAAGGGACAATGAGGGCCATTTCATACTGCTTAAGGGAATTATACATCAACAAGACCTAACAATTGTAAATATTTATGCCCCAAACAATGGAGCATCTACATATATCAAACAAACCCTTCTCAATTTCAAGAATCAAATAGACCATAACGCAGTAGTACTGGTTAACTTTAACATGCCTCTGTCACCACTAGATAGAGCCTCCAAACAAAAACTAAATAAAGAAGCTATAGAAGTAAAAAATACAATTGATAATTTAGATTTAACATATACAGAATATTTCATCCATCAATGACTGAATACACTTTTATCTCAGCAGCACATGGATCCTTCTCTAATATAGACCATGTTATATAAGCTATTACAGATGTTACCATACAATTGTAATGTCACCTTAATATATTTTTAGCATCTGTAGGATGTTTTTCTGTTGTTTTGTTTTGGTTTTGGTAGTGAAACATTCGTTTACTGTTAAAACAGCTATAACAGTCAACACTTGACCACTGAGCAACAATGTAGAGTTATTTTGATAGGTCCCTTTCCATTGTTATTTTTTACCTTGATTAGACTTGTTTATCAAATTTTAGCTATTTCTTCTCTATTTCATATATTTCTGCTCCTACTCTTATTTTTTCCTTCCTACTACATAATTTGAAATATGGTTGTTATTTTATCTTCTTTCTGATGCAAGTACTTTTATGTTAAATGTTCATCTGAATACTATTTCATCCCAGAAATCCTGATATTTTAAGCTTTTATTATCACTTCGTTCAAAGCACTTTTTACTTACTTTTTTTGTGCTTTCTTCCTTGACCTCTGAGACATTTATAATTGTACCATTTAATTTTGAAATAGTTGACATGTTAGGATGGGGTCTGTATATCTTAAGGTGGTTGATTTCTAATGTAATAAATGTAATAAATATGCAGGAAACACAGTCTACATGACTTCAAATTCTTAAAAAAGTAATGGAAAAATAAAGAACAAAAATTGCATTGCGCTACCATAAAACCAGACATATAGACCAATGGTACATTAGAAGACACGGAGACAAACCCACTTAGATACAGTCATCTGATCCTTGATGAAAAGGCCCAAAACACACATTGGAGAAAAGTCAGTCTTTTTAACAAATGATGATGGGAAACTGGTTATCCATATGTGGAAGGATGAGACTAGACTCTTATCTCTCACCCTGAACAAAATTCAACTCAAAATGGATCAAATACCAGGGCTGTGGTACAGCACTTGCCTGGCATATGTGAGGCACTGAGTTTGATCCTCAGCACCACATAAAAATAAATATATTGTGTCCACCTACAACAACAAAGTCAAATACCTATGCTTTAGACCAGAAACTATATAATTTCTGTAAGAAAACATTCCAACAAATAGGATGACTTCCTCTAAAGCCCAGGAAATGCCAAGAGTTAATAAATGGGATGGCATCAAATTTAAAAGCTTCTGCACAGCAAAGGAAACAAATACTAATGTGAAGAGAACCCCTACAGAATGGTAGAAAAATCATTCCTAGCTACTCTTCAGGGAGAGTTTTAATACCCAGAATATATAAAGAACTAAAAAAAATTAACAAATGAGCAAATGAATGAAACAAACACTTCTCAAAAGAATACAAATGGCCAACAAATATATGAAAAAATATTCAACATCATTAGCAATTAAGGCAATGCAAATCAAATCTACCCTACCGTGAAATTTCATTTCATTCCAGTCAGAATGGCAGCCATCAAGAATACAAACAATAATAAATGCTGAAGATGATATAGAGAAAGAGACATTTATTACATTTCTGATGGGACTGTACATTATGCATAACCACTATGGAAACCAGTATGGAGTTTCCTGAAAAGACTAGGAATAGAACCACCATACGACCCAGTTATACCAGTCCTCAGTATTTATCCTAAAAACTTGAAGTCATCATTCTATAGTGATAGAGGCACACCTATGTTCAGTGCAGCAATTCATAACAAATTATTGGACCTGCCTAGGTGTCCATCAATGCATGAAGAACATGTGGTATATATACACAATAATTTTATTCAGCTATAAAGAATGAAATTATGGGGCTGGGATTGTAGCTTAGTGGTAGAGCACTTGCCTAGCATGTGTGAGGCACTGGGTTCAAACCTCAGTACCACACAAAATAAATAAATAAAAGTAATGTGCCCATATACAACTAAAAAATTATAAAAATTTATTATGGCTTTTTGCAGGAAAAAGGATAAACTTTAGAACATTAAGCAAACTCAGGTCAAGGGTCATATGTTTTCTCTCATGTGGACACTAAAGAAGAAAAAGGAGAAGTAAAATGGGGGAGGGATCTCATAAAAATGGGAGATTAAAGTACAAGAGACCAGAGTGAGAGAGAATTGGAGGGAAAAGAGGAAATACTGGAGAATGATATTGTATACATTATACATACATTATATAATATGTATGTACAAGTATGCAACAACAAATTCCACCATTATGTACAACTATTATGCACCAATAAAAAATGTGGAAAAAATTGAACTATCTTATGTTCTAGCAATCCCACTACTGGTTACATATCCAAAGGAAAAATAATCAGTATGCTAATAATATCTACAGTCTTGTGTTTATTGTAGCACTATTCACAAAAATGAAGATATAAAAATCAACCATATATATACAACAGGACTCCATTTAGCCATAAAAACAATTTAAAAATATAGAAAGTAGGTAATTGCCTTGGGCCAACAAGTGAAGCTGGAAGGTATGTGGAATGGCTATTAATGGTTATAAAGTTTATTATGTGATGAAAATGCTCTAGAATTGACCCTAATGGTTAGATACCTGTAAATATACTAAGAGCCATTGGATTATACACTTCAAATGGGTGAACTGCATATTAATCACAAGTCAATAAAGCTGCTAAAATGGCACAAAAGTTTATAGAAATGTGAAAGTACTTCTTCTTATCCCATTATCCTTCTCAGAAATGTCAACTTTTTTCTAGAGTTGATTATCCATAATTTGTTATGTACCTTCTGTCTTATTTTGTGTGCATATTTTAATGAATTCACTATGTATTACTCTGAAATTGTTCTTATCATCTACAAAATACTTCTTGAAGCTCTTTCCAGTCAATACATTTCAAATGACAGAATTCCATCATAGGGATTTTTTCCCTACCATTTAGATTATTTTTAACACTTTACTATTTGATCTCTCCTGACCAAAAAAAAAAAAAAAAAAAAACTTTTAATGTACACATCTTTGGGCAAATAACCTAGTTTTGTACGATATATTGAAAGAAGCAAACTTATTGGCAACACTTTATATTAACAGAGAAGAAAGTCCATTTGCTTATAGAATAATATGGTCTACTATGTGCCTGACACTTTTTTTGGCATTAGGAATACAATAGTTGGCAAAATAGATACATTTTCCTACACTTCCCGTTTTATTTTTTTCCACAATTTCACTTCTTACCAAACTTTGAATAACAGTACACGTGAAATGAACAAACTACCATTATTCTAATGATCTTTTCAACCTACCTTAAGATAAGGTTGAAAATCAAACAAGATGATTCATGGAAAGTACTTAGAACATTGCTTGACGATAAGCAGTACGAGGTAGATACTATTTATTATTTCTCATTTTACAGGTTGGAAACCTGAGGCTTAGAGATGAAAAGTAACTTGTTTAATGCTACATAGGTAGAAAGTGGCAGTACAGTCTTTAAAACCATTTCTAACCACAATGACAGACACTGTCTTCTGTTCTTATTGTCAACCCATATTTACATATTGCAGTACATACAAAATGTCAAAAATTTCCCCTCTAGCATTTACTACCTTTTCTGAATTTTGGATTTACTGTCATCACCAACAAAAAAATATACAAGTAAGGACAAGTTACTAAATTACAAAGCCAACATTCTGGATGCAGTACAAATGTTAATTAACTTAGTCATTGATACTTAACTACAAAACAAATTGCTTTCTTTTTTTAACAATGAAAAGTGACAGCAACACTATAAATTACTTGTGACAAAGTCATCAATGGAGAATAATAAAAACAAAGCTAATTAACAGGCATTGCTTCAGTTCAAATTAGTAATTTCCTTTAAACAGGAATACTAACATTGATCTAGTGGTTCTCAACCCTGTCTGCACATTAAAGAAATGGAGGAAAGAAAGTTGTGTTTAAAAAAATAGTAATATCTAAGGCCCACCTCAGAATAATTGAACATCTCTAAAATGGGGCCCAGGCAAAGATTTGTTAAGTGCTGTCAGTGTTGAGAACTACAGGTCTAAAGTAATAAGCAATAAAAAAAACCATGCCCTCAATTCAAAATCAACAAAGTGGTCATGATAAATTTCTTTCCTTTTATATTGGAAAAGAAGGAGGTGACCAGGCACTGACTTTTCACTTTTCTTTATCCATTTTTGATTAACCATAGTAGAGTTCAACAAATATCAAATATTGGAAGTTATTTAAACCCAAATTGAAATTCTTACTACTTTTCATTTTTACAAAACTTTAAAAACAATACTAGCTTTCAAAGAATCCCCACATTTTAAGTTTGCATAGATGTTCAAGTCAGTTATTTGTTCAACTAAGAAGAGTCAGTAAGATGTATTAGAAATTATTTTATTAATAAGTTATTATAAAATGATATTCATGAGCCACAAACTTTTGGTGCAGATGAGAGAAAGATTTGAGTATTTTCCATGCATTCCTAAAACTTCTAGAATCCTTTTTTATAAGATCAGTTTCTTAAAAGTCAGAACCTAAACAAAACTTGCTTCTTTAAAAATATATACATAAATATTTTGCATACCACTCTGCTATATTGTTGACAAATCCCTATTAGTAGGTCAGTAGTAACTACAGGCATTTATCTTCAAAACAACCTTTCCTCATTTTTCAGGTTTGGAAATGATACTACATCAAGTATGGAAAACAACTTTTTCCTAAAAAATACATGAATTCACTTAGAGATGTCTCCTCAAATTCAGGAAATCCCATTTCTTCAGCTCTTTATGTCAGGACTCCATGTCAATCTCAACCACTTCATTCTTGCCCTCAAGTGTTGCTTCTGACTGGTTGTTTTCACTCACATCTTCGATGTCTGACAGATCAATAGGTGGTAAAGGATTTCTCCAGTACTGGAAAGTATTATACTGCCAAAATTCTTCATTGTGCTTTAAGAAAAAGAGACAAAAATACACCAGTAACTCAGAAGGTTTCCCCCCCAAGAAACAAATTTCCTTGTTTTAAAAAAGCAAACTCAATAGACCTTGTAGTATTTCACTTTGCATTTTAAATGTATGCATTTTAAATTTTGTCTAATGAAAATACTTCATGTATTCAATTAAATCTGCACATTTTAATATTTATGGGTTGTGAAAGTATTTGCTAATAGGGTAAATTTTTAAAAATTTCATCCACAAGTAGCTTTCTAGAATTTTCTAATTTTTCATCCAAAGAAAATGTTTGAGAGGGTGCAGCGGTGCATGCCTGTAATCCCAGCAGCTCAGGAGGCTGCGGCAGGGGGATCAAAGTTCAAAGCCAGCCTCAGCAACTTAGCAAGACCCTAAGCAACTCAGCGAGACCCTGTCTCTAAATAAAATATAAAAAAGAGGTCTGGGAATGTGGCTCAGTGGTTAAGCACCCCTGGGTTCAATCTCTGGTGCCCCCATCAAATGTCTAAAAATGATCTTAAATTTTAAATTTAATAAGAAAAATAAGAGTTTATACACACACACACACCCTTATAACTTAGTTTTGGTCTTTATTCTGAGGTTTGGTATTTTAAAGCAGTGTAGGATACAAACATGGTGAACAGAAAGAAAATGTTAAGTTGATCATTAAAGATATCCTTTCATAGAAGGTATAACTTTTAAATCAATATATCAAAATTTATCAATCCAAATGATGGCCTCTTAAAAATTTAACAGCTTACTCTAAAAGACTAAAAAATTAATCCAAGTAATCGAAGTTAAAAATTGGCACAGAATTTTAAGCATCCCCAAAATACTCTGTATAAAGAAAGTGGCACTGGAATTACATGAAGGCTTACAAGGTCATAATTCTAAAAATTAACACCATTCTCAGATCAATATCCAAATATATTCTACTATGTTGTGCTTTTATTTCAAGTTTATATTTGTTATAGCAGCAGTGTCTTAACACAAATATCATGGGAATTACATATGTACTTTAAAATTTTCTAGTAACCAAAGCCAAAAAAAAGAACCAGGGGAAATAATCTAAATAACTTTTTTATAATATTTTTGGTACTGGGAATTAAACTCAAGGGTGCTTTACTACTAAAATACATTCCCAGTCCATTTTATTTTTTATTTTGTGACAAGAACTAAGTTGCTGTTGGCCTTGAACTTGTGATCCTCCTGACTCAGCTGCCCAAAATGCTGGGATTATAGGCACCACCATGCCCAGCTACCTTAACATCTTATTTCACTTAATATATCTAAAACATTAACATACCCAATATTTTTTAAATTAATATAATACATCCTTTCTAGGTTTTCAAACCTGGCATGCATTTTATACTTCCAGCACTATTCAGACCAGCCATACTTCCAATGCTTGTTGGCTATGGGTATTTAAGGATGATTGTACTGGAGAGCACAAGTTTACCAGAAAGTCTCAGAGGGAAGTTCATTCTGCGCCTTAAAATTTAAGGCTTAAAGAATCAAGCCTTTGGGGAATTTCTTAATATTGGGAAAAAAGATGCAACAAGTCAAAAATTTATAAACTTTCACTTCAATAAACAAATGAGGTTAAAGTTCTAAGTTCTCTTTTGGAAAATCCATTGTTAAAATTATCAACTTGTAAGCACAGATTAAAAAGGGGGGGGGGGTTTGTTGACATCAGTAGAACATAGAGGATAAAAGCACAAATTTTGCCAGCAGATAGACCTGGGTTTGGATAACTCTGAACTTGATTTCACTGGTAACTTTGGAGTAGGACCATTGTGGGAATTTAAGGGTAGCCCAGTTATTGCTCAATACTGCTAGGTATTACATTCCCAAAATGAATATAAAACATTAATCACCTTCTCCTTAGTGAAACATTCGTTTACTGTTAAAACAGCTATAACAGTCAACACTGATAGAGCAATGAATTTGCCTAAAATGACACTAATATGAAAAATGTGTATACTTCATATCTGACTTTTTAAGTTCTCCAATAAAAACTATATCTGAAACCAATGTAGGAAATATTCTAAGGTTTCAGCACAGAAAAGAAGTACCTTGCTGCACACAGTGACCCATGCCTGTAATCCCAGGAACTCTGGAAGCTAAGGCAGGAGAACAGAGGTTTGAGACCAGCCCCAGAAACTCAATATCACCCGAAGCAAATTAGGGAGACCCTGTCTCAAAATTAATAAGATCTGGGGATGTAGTTCAGTGGCAAAATGTCCCTGGGTTCAATTGCCAGTACCCGACCCTCCCTCAAAGAAGTACCTTATTCTGCTGGTACTGCATCTTTGATTTAGAAAGAAGGTATATGAAGTAGTATTTTCTAAATGAGACCCCAGGGGTGAGGATAGGAACTTAAGCTTTATTCTCACCAACAGAAACCAGGCAATTACATTGAACTGAACAAGCTTTTTCCATCTCATGTTTTTTGCTATTTTCCCTTGTAATAAGCTATAATACCCTTAAAACAATAAGCCTGGATCTTTGGAAGCAAAAAGTAAAGAGGGAGGCACAAAAAGCACATCCATCTCTTAGATTTGCAGAAGAGATGCAGCCTAAGGAAGAGACTTAACAAAACGAAGGAATTTGAGTGTTCAGGTTTTTGCTCAAAGAAAAACCGACAGGAGACTAGTCTCAGTGAAGAAGAAATCCCAAGAGCCAAACTTCTTCGTTCCATGAGCTTGCAGCAACTAATGGAAATTGAGCACTGCTGGATCTAGTCAATTGTGTAACACAACTAGCTGTTTCTAGGAGATTCCAAGCAAGTGCCTTTATGTCACTCTACTTTTTTGCCTGTTATTTTCGTCCCCTCTTATCAGTTCTATGGCATATGACACTTACCACATTGTGGTAGGAAAGACAAGCCTTCATATGGGTGAGGTCCCAACAACCATCTGAAGAGTATGATTTTTAACTACACAGGACCTATCTCCATAACCAACAGGTCTGGATGACTCATTGTTTTAAGGAAGGTGATTCTGAACATCTAAAAGCATTTTGAAGAAAAAAGCCTAAATAAGGCTGATGTTTATTCTAAATTCCAAGAAAATTGAAGTAGAAGGACTTACAATTTCTAATTTCATTCAGAAATGGTGATCATAGTGATTAAGTCTAAAAGATAATTTCTCTCACAGGAAAAAATAATCTTCCCTAACTATAAAATTTGAACAAAGGAAATGCATTTTTTTTTTTAATTCTGCAAGGTAGTTAATCAACTCTGTCACAAAACATTTAATCCACAGAACAAAGTTGAGTGGTTACTATACTGTAGTGGTTGAAGACTGGTGAATTCTGAGCCCCTAAACTTGATTCTTCCACTGGGGACAACTCCCCTAGTAAGTCATCCCAGAACTGGGAAAAAGCAAATTCCTAAATCTAGATCAAGGTTCCCAACATATAACATGAGCCATAAAATAAACATTTTCTAGTAGTTATACTAAAAAAGAAAAAGATGAAATTAATATACTTTAATAGCATATGTTATTTCTTGAGTAATCAATAGTTTATCTTTTTCTTACTAAATCTTCAAAATCTCATGTGTTGCACGTATAGCAGCACATATTGTTTTGAACTAGTCACATTTCTAGTATTTCATAGGATCACACAACTAGAGGCTGGGCTATCTGGACAAATCGGATCTTTTAAGGATTCTTAGATGCAGGGAAGCGAAAAAGGGAAAACTTCCCCGTGATTCTCATAAATGCTTTACTTTGATGCACAAATGTCAACAATCCGTCTTCATATGATGGGGTTTAACACTGAACAGTTAGAAAAGGGTTTTCCAAAGATACAAAAGGACTTCCTCTCAGCCCAAAGGGCTGTACCAAGCCTCCAATATGCCCAATCAACAGATGGCTCCCAGCCGGCCACTCTCCCTCCGGTCACGGATTCTCTTCCTGGTTAACCCTAGGAGGGCTCGCACTCCCTTTCCCTGACGTTTGTCGTTGAGCTGCACCCCTTGGTTCAGTCAACGTCTACAACCTGCCCAGGCCTCGCTTCCACTTCTCCTGCACAGTGCCCTGGCAGATGCTACCTCCACCTGGTCTACCAGTGTTCCTCTCAGACTCCTCCAATACTGCCAAGGCGGGCTTTGGGCGCCGCGTGCTGCCCGGGACCCGGCTTTTTGCCTTTTAGGGGGTGTTAACGGACCCAACTTGAGGGTGGGGGATCCGTTCCTTTCTGGGCGCGCAGTGGCTAGAAAAAGGGGAAGCCCTTCTCCCACCAGCCCCCAACCCCTACCTGGAGCGGTGCGGCCCCCCAGTCTTCCCGCGGGTGCCTTGTGCGTCCCGCCCCGTCGTCACCACCGCCCCCCGGGGGCTGGACGTCCCGGGACTCCTCCCCTGGCCCCCGGGGCCCTCCCGGCAGCAGCGACAGCGGTGGCTCTCCCGTCTCCAGGCCGCGGCCCTCACGCTCCTCGCCGCTCGGGGCGCTGCTGTCCCCGCTGTCGCGGCGCTTGCTGGGCGAAGCCGAAGGCTCTGACATGGCCCCTGCGTCGATTTTGCGCTTTCGCGGTAGCCCAGGATGCGAGGGCCCCGACGGCGGGATCCAAATCGGCGACCGCGGCGGCGGCTCCTCCGTGAAGTCGCAGAGCAGGAGCCGCTTCCAAGGCACGTGGAACGTCAGCGGCTCAGCCGCACGCCGCTTGGCCATGGGCCTAAGGGTTCGGGCGGAGACGGCCGGGCGCGGGACCCAGCGCCGATAGTCGCAGGGCGGAGCGCGGGACGCGCGAGGGAGGGCGAGGCCGACCCGGATTATGCTGCGTCTGGAAGGTGGCGAGGGGAAGGGGGCGGGGCAGCCCGGGTGGAGTCGAGTGTCGCCCTCTTGCGCGGCCTTAGCCGCCTCAGAAGTGCGGCCCGGACGTTGGGCAGCAACCGCGAAGCGACGGAGATTCGAACCTGCGCACGAATGTGCGCGCGCGCACTCAGGCCGACCAGACGCGGCCTCTGGTTGGTGGAGGCTCGCTGCGCGCGCTCCCGAACACCCTCGCGGCCGGAAGTGCGCGTCCCGGAGGGAGGCGGGAAGGCGGCGGCGGGCCGATTAAAGACCCGGTGTAGTTATCTGCAGGGGGCGTGACCTTTTCTCAGGCGTGGGATAGCGTTTGTAAGACTATGGGCTGCGCCTTACATTCGACACCCTCTTACAGGAAATTTAAGACCTTCCAAATGTATGTTAGTAGTATTCCCTTCCTCGTGTCAGTGACCGCGGGACGGCGCCTGGAGGTTAGGACGCAGGTTATGCAGATGCCAAATAACTCTAGTGTTAAGAGGCTTCACAAGGCGTACGGGCCCAAGGAATTATTAAAAACTAACATGCAAAGAATCCAAAACAGTGTTCTAAGATACCTGCTGTAGAAAGTGAAGTCAGCACCATTCTTCCAAGATCTCTTGATTAAAAACTTGAAGTGGCCGACAAGATGTGCAGCTCATCCCAAACAGCTGAATAGTTGGCAAGAACCAAGCCAGGAGCACAGCTTAGCTCGTCTCTTCCAACTGAAACCTAAGATTGGTTCTTATTTTGTTGGAAGCCTGAGGTCCCTGCCTTCTCTGCTATGGTCGGACTGGGATTGCAAAACCATTAACAGGAAAATTGTATATTGTCAGGCGAAGTTACATGGAAACAACCGCAATATATTTGCCTTAATATTTTAATTTCAGTAGTTTGATAGACACTACAAGTAAACAACAACAAAAAAAAAAAAAAAGGAAGAAAACGAAACATTAACAGCTTTCAAGGGAGAAATTTATAATCCCCATAATTGGGATTGACCCCAAAGGCTCTTTATCACTCTATCGTGCTTCATCCTCAACCATTTTTCTTTAGGGTCTTGCTAAATTGCAAGGCTGGCCTCAAACTTGAGATCCTCCTGCCTCAGCCTCCTGGTGTAGCAGGAATTACAGGCATGGGCCACTGTACCCAGCAGAGGAATTTATAATCTTATGGGGAAAAAAATGTGTGCAAAGATAATTCTATGCCAGGTGTTAGGTACTGCCTAAATATTAATTACTACTTGTGCCTACCACAACAGGGGGTTGTGAAAGGTTAGAGTGATTGTTTACTTATTAGCAGAAATGGGGTAATGTGTAGGGTAGTAAGCAATAGGTTTTGTTTGATTTTTCTTGTCTTTTCTTTGATAAAAAGTTTGCCATTTTCAAACTAGTGATCCAGATCAAATGAAAGAGCTTAATCCTAGCTGTCGGTTTAAAAGGTTTGAAGGGAACTCAGCTCTAGAAACAATAGAACATAGTTAAGCTAATCGTTTATTGTGTTCCTATCCCCTGACCTCTTTTTTAAAATTGTGAAATTTATCAATATTATGCAATAGATTGTATAAAATATGCATGTAACTTAAAGAAAGATACTAAGACAGCCAGGGCTCAGTGTCAGAAATAGAGTCATACCAATACCAGAACATGACAAGCTGCCTGTGGTGCCTTTCTCATAGTAGCACTCTTTCCCTCACTCCAACTAATTCTCTATTTGAGTTATCATTCTTTTACTTTTTATTTGTAATTTATAATACAGATGTACATCTGTATATATGTTTCTAAAACCCTTTTTTTGTTTTGTTGACTTAGAAAAACAGCTTTATTGAAGTCTGACATATAGTGAACTTCATCTATTTAAAGTGTACCACTTGACATATGAATACACCTGTGAAACCATAAATAATATACATATCACTCTAAAAATCTTCTCTTGACATTTGTAATTTCTCCCTCCTTCCCCGCAACCCTTGCCCTATCTGTAACCACACATTTACTTTCTGTAATTACACTCCCTTTTAGAATTAATACTCCCTTTAGAATTTTAATTATAATTGCACTAAAACTTTGGATCAATTTGGGGAGAATTTTCTTTATGATACAGTGGCCCTTCCCTATTCAGGAACATTATGTAGCTCTAATTATTTAAATTTCTAAATGTCTTTAGCAGAGTTTTATAATTCTCACCATAAAAAAGCTTACACATTCTTTTTAGGTTTGTTTCTAGGCACCTTTTAATAAATTTTGTAGATAGTACCCTTTTCCCCTCCTCTAAATGACACTTTCTGAGTTATTGTTGCTGCTCTAGGTTCTTAAAAGACTCTGAAAGTATAATTTTAAGTTATTTTACTCTTAGTTATAAATAGCACCAGAACCACTTATTCAAGGAATTAATATGCAGTTTATTCACTGAATTAATCTGCAGTGGTTGCTCTAAAAATGATATGTCTTTAATTTTTTGCAGTCTACTTAAAGTTGACATTGTACCATTCCATGTAAAAATGAAGCATTTTCTTACCCCTCCAGTCTGCATGAACCATTTTTTTTTTCACTGCTGGGGATGGACCCCAGGGCCTTGATACCACATGCTAGGTGGGTACTCTACCACTGACCTATATCCCTAGCACCTAGATTCATTTTTTTCACAATTTTTGTTCTTTTTAGAAATACATGACAGTAGAGTGTATTCTGATATATTAGACATACATAGAGTACAACTTATTCTAATTAGGATCCCATTCTTGCGGATGTACATGATGTGGAGTTTCAATGGTGGTGCATTCATATATGAACATAGGAAAGTTATATCAGATACATTATGCTGTCTTTCCTATTCCCATTACCTCTTCCTTCCTTTCATTTCCCTTTGTCTAATTAAATGAACTTCTATCCTTCCCCCCGCCCTTATTGTGTGTCAATATCCACATATCAGAGAAAACATTCAGACTTTGTTTTGGGGGGGTATTGGTTTATTTCACTTGGCATGATAGTCTCCAGTTCCATCCATTTACTGGCAAATACCATAATTTCATTCTTCTTTAAGGCTGAGTAATATTCCATTGTGTACTTATACCACATTTTTTTTTCATCCATTCATCTGTTGAAGGGCACCTAGGTTGGTTCCATAGCTAAGCTATTGTGAATAATTGCACTGAAACTTTAGACCAATTTGAGAATTTTTGAGCTTCTATAAACATTGATGTTGCCGTCACTGTAGCATGCTGATTTTAAGTCCTTTGGGTATATACCAAGGAGTGGGATAACTTGGTCAAATAGTGGTTCCAATCCAAGTTTCCTGAGGATTCTACATACTGCTTTCCAGAATGATTACACCAGTTTGCATTCCCACCAGCAATGTATGAATGAACCTTTTTCCCACATCCTCACCAACATTTGTTACTTGTATTCTTTGATAATTGCCATTCTGACTAGAGTGAGATCGACTCTCAATGTAGTTTTAATTTGCATTTCTCTAATTGCTAGAGATGTCAAACACAATAAGGATGGAAGGAGAATAGAAGTTTATTGAATTAGACAAGGGGAATGAAGGGAAAAGAGGGGTATGAGAATAGAAAAGATAGTAGAATGAATCAGACAAACTTTTCTATATTCATATATGAATATCAACCAGTGAAACTCCACATCATGTACAACAAAGTAGGATCCTAATTAAAATGAGTTATACTCCATGTATGTATAATTGTCAAAATACACTCTATGTCATGTACTTAAAAAGAATAAAAAAATCAAAACGAATGGCATTTTAAAAAATCACTTATTTTCTTCTCTCATGCCTAATCTGTTGATTCTATGCACTATATTTTTCATCCTACACAATGTACTTTTCATCTCTAGAAGTTCAATTTGGGTCTCTTTGTCTTTTATTTCTCTAGATCAGGTTTTTGAACATATGAAATAGACTCAGGCTATAACAGTATTCTTCTCTACTAATCCAAAAATCATTGTCAGTTGTAGATTGGTTTCAAAGGATTGATTTTTCTCCTCTTTATGGTTTGTATTTTGTAACACATCTAGTAATTTTTTACTACACACTGGATGTGAATTTTTGTTTGTTGGGTGCTAAATATTTTTATATTCCTAAAAATATTCCTGAGCTTTGTTCTAGCATGCTGTTAAGGTACATACAAAGTTTAAATCTTTTGGATCTTGCTTTTGTCCAGTTGGATCTGAGCATTATTGACTCTCTAGCTAATTAGCCCCCACTGCTGAGGTGTTGGTCAGCTTTTCATAATTATGACAAAGTAATTGAGATAAACAACTTATAGGAAGTAAGGTTTATTTTGCCAGCCTTGTTGTTTTGGGTCTATGAGGGCACCGTACATCATGGCAGGATTGTGTGGTGGATGAGGTATATTCATCTCATGATGACTGGGAAGTAAAGGGCGGCAGAAGGGGCTGGGGTCCTTATTCCTTTTTAGGGATAATCCCCAATGAACGCTAACGTTCTTCTACTAGGTTCTACCTCCTGAAAGTTTCACCACCTTCCAGTAACACCACATACTAGGAACTAAGCCAGCACATGGGCCTTTGAAAGACACTTATCCAAAATGTAACATGCATGAGGCAAGGCTTTTCTCTGTATCAAATCCAGTGCCCTAGAAATTGTGAAATTTTCCAATATGGGTATGGAAACAAGCATTGCAGAATGTTTCTAGGATACTATTATCAGTAGTTGCCTATGTGGTGGGTTATTGGGGAACAAGAATGAAAGGCATATGGAACACATTTGGGCTACTTCAAATTATCTCACTGGTACCACTGGTATTACTGGTGTCTTGTGGGTTACAGGTTTTTTTTTTTTTTTTTTTCATTAGAAATTAATACCCAGAGTTTCTGGCTTCTTCTGCTGTCTTCTGTTGGGAAACAATTTTCCATGAGTTTCTTGCACTTCTTCATACCTTGTAAGCAGAGGCATTGGCTGATTTTATTCAACATTAGCGTTTTAGAGTTGTTTTGTATGGTATAGAGTTGGAAGAGAGAGAGATCTTTCAGGAGCACAGCGCAGGTTTGTTTATTGTCCAGTATAATAATGTCTTTCACTAGGGAAAGTCAGACATGAGGACTGCTTGTTCATTATAAGATTAAGCTTTCTGGAGCTCATTATGAATGATTAAGATTTCCAAAGTGTGGGATTCCTCTCCTGTAATACAACCAAAATGCATGTGCAGGCATCACCTGGTACTCTTGAGGTGTTCTGTGAGATTAAGGACTGAGGAACTAGTATAGAATTAATAATACTCTGGCTACTGCTATTACTGTGTGTAGTAAACGGTCCTTTTGTCTTTGACATAGGAGTCTTCTGGAAACTGTGGCAAGCTAATATCCTAGCTTGAAAGCAGAGTAAAATCTCAGACCCTTTATAATTGATACCTTCAGTCTCAGATGAATTGCCACATGAAAGAACATGACATCTGGTCTCAGCAGCAACCTCTGGGTCAGATCATACAATTTTGAAGCCTGGGGGAATTATCTCCTTTTGAGCAAGCTGTAACTTATAGATAAATTTTCTTTCACCCTATTTCCAGCCTCTCGAGAGATGTCCCCATATATATCAGTGACTATGTCTCTTTGCAAAGCTGTCTTTTAACAAATAATTTTGTATTTTCTCTGTTCTTCTTTCTCTATTTCTTTGTAATCTATTAATCATTTTTTTTTTTACATCTATCAGAACTGACATTGCAGGGTAATTAAGTCAACTTAATTCTAAAGAGGGACAAACCTCTCAAAGGAGAATGGGACACAAGATATTTCATGTTTGGCAGAGCATAAAGAGGTATACTGCCTTATAAGCTGTAAAGAAGAATCTGCAAAAATTTTACATTCCTGTGGATTGGGGGTTAGCAACTCAGGTTACAGTAACTGGAAGTCCCAATCAGAAGGGATGTTTATACTCACTCATAAGCATTTTTCTGGGTCCTCAAGGGAGAAACTTGGGGGCACAGCAGTCTTTGGAGAACACCCTGGCAGGCATGAATGCATAGAATAGCTTCTACTGAGGTAGGGGTAGGCACAAAACCATACCTGATTCCTTGGACCATTCTGTGCTATAAGCAAAAGCTTTAAGCCACTGACGGAGAATCAACAAACATTTTCCTAGGACACAGATATTGCTTTTGGAGTGGAAGCAAAACTCCTTTGCCTTGGAATGAGGGGTGGAAACTGTCCCATTTCTAGGACAAAGGCAAAGGATACTTTATTTCTGTGAAAAAGCAGAAGCAAATACCTTCATTTTAGGGAGAATGGTAGAAAATCATTTGATAGGACTGTTGGTGGAGCAGGAAATTCCTGTGAAGTCCAACCACTGATAGGTCGAGAAAAAGGATAGGACTGCTAAGAAAAATCCACTTCTGAGACTAAGACACACAGAGCCTTCCTAAGACTGAGTCTGGGCTAGAACAATAAAGTTCATGGTACAATAACAAATAGTCTAAACTTCATATTAAAAAGTCCTAGGAGAGAGAATGGGAAAGAATATCTGTAGAGTTAAATGGACAAAAAACTTTTAATAATGACAAAACACCAAACCACAGATCCAACAAGCTCAAAGAACCCCAACAGAATATCAGAAACAAAACCACATACACCTAGGCACTTAAGACAACAAAAGCTGAGCTAATTCATTGCTAAAAGACCTGTGACATAAAGGAGGTTTTTCAGGTAGCAGTATGATGCCAGATAGAAACTTGGATGCATATAAGGAAATGACTGTTTTGTAGCAAATTATGCTAAAACTTGATAGTGTAGGAATTCACTATCAGCTGAATGGCTCAGGGATGCCCCTGTAGTTGAAGTCAAGATGTTGGTGTGGCTGTAGTCATGAAAACTCAACAAGGTCCTAGTATCCATCTCCAGTCTCATTCAGTTCACATGACTGTTAGAAGAGGCCTAAGTTCTTCTCCATTTGGGATTCTTCACAGGGCTATTTGCTTATCGTTGGGTTTCTCTCAGTACAAGTGGTCTTAGAGAAAAGTGGAAGCCACAATGTCCTTTAATTAGAAATCACATGGGCTGGGATGTAGCTCAGTGGCAAAGCATCTGCCTTGGATTTGCAAAGCCCTGGGTTCGACCCCCAGCTTCAAAAAAGAACCCCACCAAAAAAAAAAAAAAAAAAGATAAAAAAAGAGAAAGAAATCACATATTTTCCACCAATTTATTCATTAAAAGTCAAGTACTACAGGGCTGGGGATATGGCTCAAGCAGTAGCGCGCTCGCCTGGCAAAAAAAAAAAAAAGGTCAAGTACTACAAGCCCACACTCAAGGGAAGGGGAATTAGACTGTTCTGAAGGGGGGGGATTAACAAAGAATTTGTGAACATATTTTTAAAACACCACATACTAAGGGGATAGGAAAGGTAGCAGAATACAACAATTACTAATAGGGCATTATGTAAAATTGTGGATGTGTAACCGACGTGATTCTGCAATCTGCATTTGGGGTAAAATTGGGGGTTCATAACCCACTTCAATCTAATGTATGAAATATGATATGTCAAGAGCTTTGTAATGTTGTGAACAACCAATAAAAAAAAAGAGAAAAAAAAAACCACCACATACTAGAAATTATTTAAAATGGCTGGGATTGTAGCTAAGTAGTAGAGTGCTTGCCCCAGCATGTGTGAGACACTGGGTTTGATTTCAGCATATAAATAAATAAGGTCCACTGACAACTAAAAAAATATTAAAAAAAAATTATAAACATGAGACATGTTCATCATTTTTATTACTTTAAAAGAATTTATTCAGAAGCAAAAATATTACCAATGTGTTCTGGGTTTTACTCTATGCATAAAAGTAAAATGAATGATTTTTGTGAGGTTTCTATAACCGTACACGAAGTGGTATACTGTTATTTGAGGGCAGACTATAAGAAGTTAAACGTGTAAACCCTACCTAAACCACTGATGAGTGTATTTTTTTGTTGTTTTGTGTAAAGAGTTCAAACTACTAAGCTAATAGTGGGGATGAAATCAGGAAAACTGAATTCAAAAGGTACAGAAAAAAATGGTACAAGCAGAAAGGAGCAAAATGGATTTGAATTTAACCATATCAATAATTACATGAAAATGTAAATAGTTTAAATATTTAATTGAAAGACAGCCAATTTAATAAAATAGCAAGACCCAGGTATATACTGTCAATAAGAAACCCAGCTTATGACCATGTGGCATCGTGGGAATACATCAGCCCCAACCTGGAATAGGATCATGCAGGAATTCAAGGGACAAAGGATCTTCACCTTTGCCCAGATGACAATTCCTCCTCAAAACTTCAGGGCTGCTTCCCCTCATTACCCTAAGGGGGCTAGCTGTGGACCCAGCAGGACAGACAGAAGACCAGTGTTAGTGTTAGCTTGGGCTCCCTCTCCATCTTTGCTGTGCATTCTGGGAACACTGCAGAGGACCCCCTTTTGGCATCAATGGTACATCATCTGAAAACGACATTATGCGGTATAATGCAGTTATATTTGGACCAGAAGAGGCCAACTTTGAAGAGGCTACTTTTAAAGTAATAATAGGATTTTCTGAAGAATAGACAAATAAACCACCATTTGGTTTTTATCTAGAATATTTCATCCAAATGTATATGCTGATGTGTTTAGACATCTTGCAGAATTGATGGGAGTCTCCTGTCAGTTTAGTCTCTGGATGAATCAAATCGAAACAGTTCAGTCAATAGCCAGGCAGCACATCTTCATCAAGAAAACAAAAGTGAGAAGTTTCAGCCATAGTTAAACGAAGTTGGAATCTACCAGGGTAGACAACTATGTATAGTTGTATATAATTTGCATATCAGTAGAAAGGCTAACAAATTTTAAATGCCACAGGTTGTAAGGGTTCTGCAAGGAAAAAAAAATCCTTCCTTTAGTTTGCTTGTATTTTGTGAATGTATTGCTGTATAAATCCTGCTTGTAGTTTTTCCAAGTGTATAATGCTAGTGTGTTCATGAGAGTATATGCACACCATTTTGTAACCTGTACTTTAAAATACTGTAAACCTTATTTTCGAATTATTAGATTTTTAAATTGGAAAAAAGCATTTGTTTTTTATATTTGAAGCTGTTAAAATACATAACTTCAGCACAAGAGACTGTCACTTATCTCCTTGTCTGTGTGAAATGGATTAATAAATGCCTCATTTTCAATCATCTGATTGTTTCCTTTTAAATTTCTTCCTTTTTTCTTCCTTCTGTCCTCCACCCACCCCGCTTTTGAGTGCTAGGGATTGAAGCCAGGGTCATTATACCATTAAGCTATATTCCCACTCCTTTGTAAATTTTTAAATTTTGAGATAAGGTCCCACTAAATTTTGTCCAGACCATAAATCTAAGTTTGAATTTATAATCCTCTTGCCTCAACCTCCCAAATCAAATAGGATTACAGGGATGTTCCATCATGCCTGGTTTACTTCCAGTTTCAAAACAACAAGCTTACGTTTTATCACGAAAGTCATCAAATTTTATTTTAAATTCCAATTATAATCTCCAACTTTATTTTGAATAAACTTATTAGTTTCAATCAGTTACAGACATAACTGGTTTCTGTCCATCTGTCTTAGGCCACTTGTTTCTTTTTTTTTTTTTACTTTTACTTATCCATTTATTTTTATGTGGCGCAGAGAATCAAACCCCTCGCCTTGCACATGCCAGGCGAGCGCTCTACCACTGAGCCACAAGCCCAGCCCCACTTGTTTCTTCATGCATTAGCTACCATTAAATTGCACCTTTTGTGGTTTACCATCAGTAGAGAAGTCATGTAACTTTTGCTGGTTGGTAGTACTTTAATGAAGAAAGTAAAACCAAAAGCATTAACAAAAAGTCTCTGCTCCACTGGCAATGGCTGCATTTGAGTAAAGCACATGTTTGTAAGGAAATTTTATGTAACTTATTTGAAAACTGCCTTTTAATGCCACTGAATATCTGGAAATGTTTTAACACCAGGGCCTGCTGAATTGCTTTCTCTTGTAGAGACATGATCATTTCTCAAGCTGTTTACAAGTTGGACTGAATCTTAAGTTTACTGGATAAATGTAAAACAGTATTTAGAAAGGTAAGACCAGGCTCTTCCAGAAGTGTTGTCAGGCAACATGTACATCACCTAGTAAGTAGTATGACGGTCAAACCAAACCTCCACCAAGAAAGGGTTCTGTGGAGAGCACTGAACCCTCAAACAACAAGAGTCTGTTAAGAACAACAGATGGGAAAAAGATGATAAGCACAGTGGTGAGCTCCAAAGAAGTAAGTTTCAGATGGCTTACTCAAATTTATTGAGAGCTAACATGGATGGGCTTGAGGAAAAAAAAAAAAAAGAGCAAGAGTAAGAAGAGCGAAGCAGCACAGTGAAGGGTACCAAATTCCCTGCTTCTACCAAACCACTGAGTTACTTTTTTTCCTTTGGTTTCTGGTTCCCCCATCGGTAACTGTTTTCATGTGATATTAGTGTTGGAGAAAAGAAAGGTTGCAGTGTTTACAAGGTAGTTGTGGTAAGTTTATTCCAGATTTGTGATACATCTTTGTATATTCCTGAATTATAGTTTTTTAAATTTTTAGTTGGACACAATACCTTTTATTTATTTTTATATGGTGCTGAGGACCAGTGCCTCACCCATGCTAGGTTGAGTGCTCTATCACTGAACCACAACCCCAGCCCCTCATTAGGTGTTTTCTAATACTAATAACATCATACATCCTTATACAAAAACAGTTACAATGTCACTAGGTGACATATTATGCCCTTTGTGGAATGAAACATTTGTTATGCAGTGCATGACTGTACTTCCATTGTTGCTCATTCTCTTCTAAGGATGATGATGATGGGATGTTAAAATAGAGTAGCAAGACCTGGTGGCCATTCAAACGTGAGCGAAGGAAAAGTCACCTAATAGTGCAAAGCCTAACACCTGGCTCCTGCCACAGCCCAGCTTGGCTAGTAATGATGAGGCTTTGGGTGCCGGTGTGGACAAAACTGGAAATGGTAAGGCAGATCACCAATGTGTGCATGGACAGAAAGCGAGGATTTCTGATGCTGGACACTCATTGGATGCTGAAGATACAAAGGGGGAAAGTAGGAGTAGTGCTTAGGCAATGAACCTCCTGGGGACAGAGTCAGTGAAGAAAAATGACAATAATCAAATTTCCTCCCCAATACCATTGCTCACTGTCTCTGCTACCAGGCACTTCCACCTTGGTCTCTTGGCAGCTATTCTATAGCATCTGATACACACATGAAACTTCTTGGCCTTGTTCCTATAGGGAAAAAAGTCACCTTCATTCAACTGAATAGGATTTGGACAATGGTTGCAATAGGGAAAGGAAATGAATTGTCAGGGGCTCAAGATAGCCATGGAAAGCGGAGCTGGCAGGTGTTGCAACAGTGAATTAAAACAGGAAGTCAAAAGAAAAGTAAGAGTCAAGATTTTAATCACTTGCTGAAACAGTATGAGACTAACCCATAAAAGGCACTTTCATTTTCCATACTTCCCCTAAAATGGTGCACTGAAGTCAGGAGAATCAAAGACGGGCCTCTTCTCACTGCTTAGGGGGCTCTGAAAAGGCTCCTGTGTTTTGTACACAAGGTAGGGATGGGGAAAGGAGGAAAGACTAGGAGTGGAAGTGCCAAGCCAGAGTACAGTGGCTTCAAGTCCTCTCTCTCTCTCTCTCTCTCTCAGGAGGCCTCAACAGAAGCACCTGAGAAGGCCTCAGAATTGAGGAAAGTAAACCCTGAAGATCTAAGTGCTTTTCCTACTAACGGCTGGTCCTGGAATCCTTCCTACTGTTTGCCTTTATAGCTCTTTTTCTGTAATTTAGCTAAATTAAAGATCAAGATTAATCTTTACCTTGGTGGATTCTAAGTTCATTACAGTGAACTTGAATGAAAAAAAAGTGAAAACAATTAATACAAAGCCTAGCATAATCAAAGGGCAAGTAATCATATCACTAACTTCTAGAAGCACTGAAGACTAACACTGAAGACTAACAGGGTTCAAAAGTATGTGTGCACAATGAATTAAAATTCCCATATCTGTGGTTATCACTAACTTAGATGGAAACAACCAAGCAAATATTGTTTCGTAGCAATTGGCAGACTTTAATATTCAAGAAAAATTAAGTCCATCATACACATTAAAAATATAGGAAATTTCATGCAGACATGAAGCTTCCAATTCAGCCTCTGTGGCAACTTTTAGAAGGAGAATTACATATAAATACAGTACACTTTGTAGTTCCCAAACTTAATAATTTTATACTGTGATTTATACAGCTTCTCTTTATATTTTATATATCCCACCTCACTCATTTAACACAGCCTAAAATCTGCACCACTTCAGAATATGAAAAAGAGGGGGGAAAAAAAAAAAGCAAGCACACTGACCACTTTGCAAACAATTCTTTTGTGTTTTGAGCTAAATTAAGGGGGAAAAAAATGTTAAGGCTTACATACTTTAGTAGCCAGGACTAAATTTAAGAAATACAAAGTTAAATAAATCCTCCAGTGACATTTCTATTATTGATTAATACCACATTTTCAAGTTTAGAATATATTAACTGCAAAAGTTACAAGAAAAAAAGTGATGCAAATTTGTATAGACATTTAAAAATAATATTCATGATATGAGGAAGAAATTAAAACAAATGAAATAACTTCAGAGTTAACTAAAATATATTCTGTAATTTAGAAATACAGGTAACATTATTAAAGAATAAAACCTGATAGTAAAAAAAAAAAAAAAACTTTTAGGCAATAAAACCAATCACCAGTGTCAACTTATTTTTGCCTTTGTGAGAAAAAGATCTTTTGTTTTGATACAAGTGATAAAAAATATTAGTCATCAGTGAATAAAAGGCATTTTTTACATTGTTCAAAAACAGAATGTATTCCTTGCTATTCAATGGATGTTTTTAAATACTTATGTTCCTTTTAAGTTTCTTTTTCCCTTAAAAAAATAATTTTGGGGTGCTTTTCCCCTTTGCAATTAATTTCAAGTTCATTTATATAGGTAATGAGAATTCCTACCAAATAAATGTATGCCAAGTATTGAGGGACATAAACACAACATAGTTTTGTTTTTAAAAACCTTGGGTTTCAGATTTTCCTGACTTGACAAGTCAAATTAAAATTAGCTCCATGGAACCTTATCCTGCATAATGGGAGTAAAGATAAAAAAGCTCCCTTGTTGTTTGTGGAACCCGCCCCCAACCAGAAAGATGCTAAATGCAGTAATGATTCTTACAACCTACAGTCTTCTACGAAGGTCTGAACATTTACAATTAAGTTTTCTTATCAAAACCATGACACTTATGCTACCAGCACATTAAGTTCCTCTAATCCAAAATGCCAAAGAGATAACTTAAAGCAATCATAATCATTTATGAAAATATTCAATAAGGGTTCTTTCTTCTCTCCAAGAAAAGTTTAAAACATTATTCATCTTTGCTTTCCAAGGTACTGGAAACAGAAGAACAAACATTAAAAGAGAAAAAAGAAAAAAAAAACTGCCTCCAATATAGATCTGCTAGAGGTAGTAATTTACAGCAGCATATATAATGTTTAAGCTCCATCTATCAGGGAACAAAATTGGTGTTAATATGAAATTACATGAATGCCAGCTACTCAAAGACAGACCATGGGCAGTAATTCATCCCTGAATTTCATACTCAAGATTTTCCATAGTAATACCATTATGACAGTTTTTACTAGTATATGATTAACTAAAAAAGTGCTTGCTTTCATAATCCTGATAATCTAAAGACATTATTGTAAACATCACACTGGCAAACTGTATTCATTTCTAGTTTGAAATCATACATTTCAAATGGGCAGATTTTAATTTTCCAGTCTCCTAGCACTACTTAAAAAAAAGGCTTTTGTGCCTTACTTAGAATGTTGAGATCCCATACATTTCAAAGTGATCCATTATGAGCATGCTTTCATAAAGTGTTCCATTTAGTGTGGACGAAAGACTTAATTTCTCAGTTCCATTTTACTGACCAGTGATACAATTAAATTTAGCATTTCATAAAAATGAAATGTATGAAGCTTCTCTAAATTCAGTTGATTTAGAAAAAATAAAGTCAACTAATTTAGATGAAAAAAAGAAATAGAAACACATTTTATGTATACATTGCTCAGGAAGAAAGTGAACAAAATCATAATTGCAGATGATGAATGTAATAGGATCCTTAAACTTCTAAAAATAGCATATGCAATACACATAAAATAATAAAAAGGAGATTATTATGGACTTCAATACTATCAATCATTAATATGGCAGATTTGCGACAACTTCATGAAGACACTGGAGATTAGTTTTTTTTTCTGCTGCAAGACAATTCTGGGTTTCAATGAAAAAGTATATGTGAAGATAATTTCCTCCATTTTTACTTGTGTAATACAAATCTGCATGGCATAGTATATTTCTGAAAAAAGCAATAGACATTATTAAGAAAATAGACACTATTTCTAAATTTTGTTAAGAATAAGAAGGCACCACTGATTTGAGGTTGTGTCCTGTCATCACTGATAGTTGATTTTGAGTTGTTTATTTCAGCATTTGTTCTTATTATATTTTTCTGGGTGATATCACTTAAGACCATTATTGTGGCTTACGGACCACAAACAAGACACATTCATAGTAGTATTTCATCATAGAGAGATCATTCACAGTATATGTTGACAACACAGATTCTTTTTCCACCTGCAATGCAAACAATAATGATGATGATGATGATAATTATGATCATAACAATCCCACTAATAAATTCTGAGCCTCACAAGTAGCAGGCATTATTAAGCAGATCAACTTATTACAATATAGCTACCCCTGTAAGATCAGTACTATCACTAATTGCACTTCACATAGAAGGGTCATGTAAGTGGCTCAAGGTCGTACCATGAATGCTAGAACTATGATTCAAATGCAGACAATCTAACTCCAGAGTTTGAACCCTATAATACATTGCTTCTATTTTTAGCAAATCTGTTGGTTATATTTTAAATGAATGGAATACTCCTAAGTAAACAAACAACTAAAACACAATAGCCAAAGTGTCATAAAACATGTGATTCACATGATAAAAACAGGTCAAGCAGTATGAAGAACAAAAGAACTATATTATTTTTATACCTGCCTTCCCACACTGCTCTTTCTGTTTTTCCAGAGCATAGTCTACTGGTATCTATTAGTAAGAGTTTACCAACACCAATACTGTAATTCAGCTACCACTTACTGAAAGCCTATTTTGCCAGGGATTATAGATTTTCCTTAATATACATTATCCCAAATCCTTATAATCTTGAAAGCTATATTATCTTCACTTTATGGATAAGAAAACAGGAAGATTAAGTAGTAAAGCTAGGGCTAGGATTGTGACTCAGAATACTTGCCTAGCACATGTGAGGCACTGGGGTTCAATCCTCAGCACCACATAAAAATAAATAAATATAATAAAGGTATTGTGTCCACGATAACTAAAAAAAGAAAAAAAGTAGTAGTAATAGTAGTAATGCTAGCTACTGCCATAATATCTAGATTTCTGTTTAAGGGCTTTAGAAGTTAAAATTTGGCAATATTTCATTCCATCCTTACCTCTACCTGGAATCCATATTGCAGAACAACATTTTTTATATCCTCGTAGCTCAATTCTATAGAAAGTTCATTTGCCAAATTTTCAAAGTGGTACAGCAGAGGACCTGTGTGTTAAAGATACTATGAATGAATTATCTGATATATAAGCTTGCACTTAGTAGCTATGTTACACTGAATGAACATCAAGCTCAATAAATTGAGCAGTAAATGAGACAAACATAAAAAGGAAAAGACCTATTTTATTCGTTGAGGATAATTATCTAAACCTCTGAAACTCTGGCCCAGTAACTAACATCTAAAACCTAGGCCTATACTCATGGTAAATGATTCCCTGTGTGTATATCTGCCTGGCAACATGGGCCTGAATGCACCAAGTCTCTAAATTCCAAAGGTAATATAATTATAAATCTATAAATAAATTTAAAACTGCAGTTTCAAACTAGTTATCATACAAAAACAGTAAAGGATTCAAGCTAGCCCAGGTGAGAGTGTGGAGAGGCAGAGAAGTTATAGGGAAGGCTTCCTGTAAGGAAGAGGTGACACTACCTAGCTGGCTTTCATGCCCCAGCTCTAATACCTACTAACTGTGTCTATGGGCAAGTTATCAACTCTGCTTCATATGCAGCATGACTCTAATATGAGATAACAGGCAATACATTTGCATGAAAAAGACACTAAGTCAATGACAGCTGTTATAGCTATTTTTTTTTAAACTTTCTCCACTTTACTATTCTAATTCCAGTTAGTCACAGAATTAACATACGATTCAAATTAGGATTTTCCAATCTTTCAATCTCTCACATTTTGCCCAATTCATCAGCTTCATCCTAGGAAATATTATCACTTAACATACTGTACCTGATACTAATGTAGACCATCTACTCTTTAACTTTCATTAGACTAATTATAAATCCTGCATCTAGTTTTCTACCCCCACTCCTCACTGTATGAATAGGGGTTCCTTTTATCATGGAAGATAAAAGGAACAAAAGGGACAAAGTTTCTGCTCCCCAGAGGCTTGCCATCCTGTGGGTCATACTTACAGTTAAGTCCCCCCATGTTTTTTTAATCCTACATAAACCACTAGAAAAAAAAAATTATCATGAATACTATTTAAATAATGTTAGCACTCTTTCCAAAAGATAAAAATACTTTCCTAACAATTTCCAATAAGCCTACATTTCTGTCAACAGTATAGTAAAAATAATCCCATAGTTAACCATCTACCTATCCTCTGATGTGCCCTAAAGTATCCCTAACCCTTTTCTTAAAGAAGGCAGAGCCTCACAGCAAAATCTTTTTGGCTTTTATCTATCTATCTATCTATCTATCTATCTATCTATCTATCTATCTATTTATTTTTGGTCTTGGTATTGGAGATTTAACCCAGGGGTACTTTTCCACTGAACTACATCTCCAGCCTTTTTATTTTGGCCTTCAACTTGCCATCTTAGCCACTGGGATGATAGGAGTGTGCTAGCTTTTAAAGCTCTTTCCAGCTTTTAAAGCTTATGCTGTTCCTGTTTCACTAAGAACCTCTGATAACATGGCTTTATTATGTGTACATATATACACTATAATGATTCATACATACCCAGGCCATATTTTACCTCTACTTATGTTTGTTGCTTTCCATCTAAAAAAACACTCTCCAATTCATGTTTTTGCCCTGCTTCAAAACACTCCTGCAATCTATTCCAATCTTTATCCCACTGCTATTCCTCTTAATACAGTGTATCTTACAATTCACTTAATGCAGTGTTGCACCGCTCATTGTAATTAGTACTGTTTTCTAACTAGGTCACAATTTAAATGTCAAGGAACATGTCTTAAGTTTCTTTGAATTCACTAAAATGCAATCTGCTAAATGTACATCATAAGCATCTATAATTGTGACAGACAAAAGATGTGATATATATTTTCTATAGTCTTCTATTACAAATGGTATTTCAACAAATCATCTCCACACATTTCAGATTTTCCCTTATAAGATTTATTGAAAATCAGAGAGAACAAACACTTTACTGAATTAATCTAAACTGCTAAAATGCTTTCCAAAGATTTATAGGTTGACAGTCCCTTACCCTTAGGGCTAAAAATGTCCTTTGGACTCTGGAATATTTGAATATACATAATGAGACAGCTTAGGGAGGGGACCCAAATCTAAACACACAAAATTCATTTATGTTTCATATATACCTATATACATAGCCTGAAAGGTTTTTGTTTTTTGTAGTGTTGCGGATTGAATCTAGGGCTTCACACATGCTAGGCAAGTGCTTTACCACTAAGCTATACTCCACAACCACTAAAGGAAACTGTTTTTGGTGCACACCTGCATTTTGACTGATTGTTATTCCAAGTCAAGGTAAAATTTTCCATTTGTGGTGTCATGTAGGTGGCTTCAAAAGTTTTAGATTTTCACTCACAATTGCTATGATATATACTCGTCTCAAAGCCTTAATGAGCAGTGGGAATGTAATGGTACAGTTAGTCTAGAAAACGGGTTGGTATTTTCTTGTGAAGTTCAAGAGAACTTTTGGGGGTAATGGAAATGAAATATTTTCTGTCTTAATAATAGTTATATGGTTTATTCCATTTCCAAAATGAATCAAACTATGTATTCAATAGAGATAATTTTTTAATTATGTCCATTATACATCCAAAAAACCCATCTGACTTAAAAAAACAATTTTTAATAAACAAAATATTTGCTAGTTTGATAAGGGGGAAACAATAGGCAATAAAAGTAATGTGAGCATTTCCTTGAAGTTGAGCAGTTTCTCATTTCATTACCTAGTTGCCCATTCTTTAAATGAAACTTATCACAAATATCTGACACTGAACATATAAAGACAAAATAAAATATGGACACACATCTAAGAGTTTTAATTTTCTCAATTTTCATGTCTCCTGGTATTCTTGTTAGTGGCTATAATAAAAGGAACAAAGATATATTTTTCCTTGGCCATAATTATAAGCTCATAATAGAAAGCTGAAGTAACATGAAAAAGTATAAAAATAGAGTCAAACTGATTTCTAATGCACTCATTGACAAACACTTGAAAATGTCTTACCTTGCACTTTCCTAGATGTGTAATATAAGATATCACATACATAGTTTTGCATCTTCATTATGAACATTTCTCTATTGGGCTAATTATTTCTAGAGAACAGTTTTACTCTGGGGAATCTTATGACTATTCATCAACTCCACTGCTCTTAAAAATACAGGTTCAGGGCTGGGGTAGTAGCTCAATAGTAGAACACTTGCCTAGCACATGTGAGGCACTGGGTTCGATCTTCAGCACAACATAAAAATAAATAAAACAAAGTTTTGTGTCCATCTACAACTAAAAGTTTTTAAAAAAAATTTTTTTTAAATTAAAAAAAAGAAAAGGCAGATACAGTCTAAGTTTTTGTTGAGTATGTCGACCATTAATCAGTCTTTATAGTCTTTGCTGGTATCTGATTATTTTTCCTCTAACAGATTTCTACAAGTAAAATTAACAACAAATGTATGTAATAGTGAATGTAATTATGTAGTAGGCCAGATGGCAAATATTTTAGGCTTTCTGGGCTATGTATAGTTTCTATCACTAATCTGCATTTCCTCCCCCAACAACCTATTTAAAAATGTAAAAAAAAAAAACAGCACAGCAGTACATACCTGTAATCCCGTCGACTTGGGAGGCTTAAACAGGAGATCACAAATTCAAAGCCAGCCTCAGGAATTTAGTGAGGCTCTAACCAACTCAGTGAGACCTTGTCTCTAAATAAAATATTTCTTAAAAGGGTTGGGAATGTGCCTGAGTGGTTAAGTGGCCCTGGGTTCAATTCCTAGTACCACCCCCCCTCAAAAAAAAAAAAAACAACCTATAAAAACAGTATTTTGAAGAATATTAGAGAGTACCTAAAATTCCCCTTAATAAAAACATTTATAATTTGGGTTTTGTGTGAATGTGTGGTGCTGGGGATGGAATCCATGGCCGCTCATGCATGCGAGACAAATGTTCTACCAATGAGCTGCATTCCCAGCCAAGGACTGTTTTGGGTTTTCTTTGAGACAGGTCTCACCAAGTTTCCCAGGCTGCCCTCAAACTCACAGCTTTTCTGCTTCAGCCTCCAGAGTAGCTAGAATTACAGGTGCCCACCATACTCAGTTTGCATTTTAAAACTTAATCCTTCCAACCCTGATTTGATGCAATTTGGGCAATATTTTCCTAATTGTACCTCCAGTGTAGTTTGTCAGTGTTGGAGGGTAGTTGGCAGTAACAGTTCTCCTCACATATGAATGTAATGATATTCTAATCTACATAAGCAGACAGTAAAGTCATTCCCAAGGGATTAATACACTCTCAGTTTACACAGAAAATCAAGGCCCCAGATCCATATGGCTGAAGTCAAAACCATGAGAATGTTATAAATTCACCAATAGAGACACAATTTTATCATGTCTCTTGGAAGCCACTCTCCCCATGACACCTGAACATTACTTTGTTCCCTCTTTCAAATGTGGAATAATACATTCATTCACAAACATAGCATTCACTAAGTAGCAACTATCCCTCAGGCTCTGTCCCAAGAGACAAGGAAGCATTAGATCCCTGTTCTCATCACATTTAGAGATGAAGGGGAAGGAAAGAGAAGGAAGCAGAGCCATAAGACAGAAGAAAGATCACAAAAAGTATACATAATCCTCAAGAGATTTAAGTTATTGGGCTGGGACTGCAGCTCCAGGGGTAAATCACTTGCCTAGCATGCATGAGGCCCTGGGTTCAACCCCCAGGACAAGAAAAGAGAAGAGGAATATATGTTATCAGGAAAGCTAGAATTTTACGTAGGGAGTCCAAAAGACACAGATTTTCGTGTTGGAAAGATCACTCTGGTGAAACTATGGAGAAATGAAAGGGGTGTGGAGGGCTGCAGACAACTTGAAGACAGTGATACTAAGGAAACTATAATGATAACTGAGGCAAGTAATGATGAAATTAGAGCAATTTTTTTTTAACTGGAAGCATTTTTTTTTCCCTTCTCAGGGACATTTTCCAATGTTTAAAGATACTTTGGGTTGTCATAACTGGGAGGTGGTACTGGAATCAAGTAAGTAGAGATCAGGGATACTATTAACCATTTTATGATGTACAGGACAGACCCCAGTTGAAGAATAATCCAGCCCCAAATGTCAGTAGTGCCACAATTGAGAAACTGAGATAAAAGGGTTTACTGGATGCAGATGGTGAGACAAAAGAGGAGTGTTATGGGTTGAATGTTTGTCCCTACTACCCTACCAGTTCAAATACGGAAGCCCCAATCCCTAGTGTGGCTGCATTTGGAGGTAGGGACTCTAAGGAAGTAATTAAGGTTAAATGAAGTCATAAGAGTGGTATGATCGAACAGCATTAGTGTCCTTGTAAGAAGGGACACCGGAGAGCTCTCTTAGGCACTCTTGCCCTCTCCACGCCCATGCCAAATACATAAGCACACAGCCATTGGCAACACAAAGGGAGAATCCTCACCAGATATTAACCTGGCTGGCACTTTATTTTTGGAATTCCACTCTCCAGAATTATGAAAAAATACACTTTTATTGTTTGAATGGCCCAATCTGTGGTATCATAATTATGAGAGTCCCAAGTTAATAAAAGAGGTACTCCCTAGTTTGTTGGAGGAATTCAAGAGAATGACAGAATAGGAAAGGTATGAACATCATTTTCTTGAAACATGGATTTTGAAGTATCTATGGTACATCCAAGTAGGATAATACTGGCTTGGAGTACAAAAATATTTGGATCAGGGACTGAATGAATAGGGAAAGTCAAGAAACTGGGTCAGAGGGACAGAGAGTAGGGATAGGAAGGGCAGCAGAATACAATGGACACTAGTATTGCTGAATGTATATACGTGGCTGTATAACCAATGTGATCCTGCAATCTGTACACGTGGAAAAATGAGAATTCATACCCCATTTGAATCAAATGTATGATATGTCAAGATCATTGTACTGTCATGAGCAACTAATAAAAAAAAAAAAAAAAAAAAAAAAAAAAAGAATGAGTACCTTGGGCTAGAAATATAGCTCAGTTGGTACAGTGCTTGCTTTGCATGCACAAGGCCATGGGTTCAATCCTCAGCACCACCAAAAAAAAAAAAAAAAAAAAGAATGAGTACATGACATAAAGAGTGAAAAACCCTAATTTAACACCTGGAACACACCAATATCTAAGGAAAAACTCATTGTAAAATTATTGTTTTTTATATTCTTTAACTTGTACATGCAAAGAATTTTGTGCATAAAGTATTAACTTTTTAAAAAACTATTTGTAAGGATTGTGTTTTTCCATTATTTCAGTTCTTAAAAATTGTTTTGAAATTCTATGGTTAGGAGTCTGAAAGCTCTAACTTCCTGTTAACCATTGTCCATAACAAACATTGCAGCCCATCTACTCTTAGGCAACAGTATGCTTTCCAGGGGCCAATTTTATTAGTTCCAGAAGATTATAAATATTATTACATAACAATAATATCAATAAACAACAAAACCAAGTTTTAAAAAACAAAGTTGTTTCCATGAAAGTTAAGTGCTTTAGAAATATATAAAATCTTACCATAACCATAACTCAGAATTGGGATCAAAAATTCTGATCACATAAATAACAGGATCATGTTAATCTTCAGCTACAAACTGACAATAAATGTCTGACTATAAACCTATCTCTACCATGTACAAGCTATAGGACCTTTCTGCTAATCACTTAACCCAGTTTGAAGATTCAGTTTCTTCAAGTACTAAAGAATGATGACTGCAGTGTACAGCTGCTCTCATCTGTTCTTACAGAATTCTAAAGAAGTCTGACGTATTACTACTGTTTAGGCGTACTACTACTTCTAGTCTGAGTCCTACTGGCAAAATCTCTAGAAGAATAAAACCATTAAAAAGGAAGCAGAAAATAAAACTAGCCTAATCCTGAAGACCATGGAGTCAAAACCATGTACTTTGTGTGTGTCTTGTGTCTGTGTGCGCGTGTTGCTGGGGATTGAACCCAGGGCCTTGTGCATGCGAGGCAAGCACTCTACCAATTGAGCTATATCCCCAGCCCACATCTTTTCTTTTAAAGTATGATACCTCATCTTGAAAGCCTTTAAAAAAAATCTAGCCTTGCTGTCTTTTTGAACATAGATTACATATCTCGCTTAAAAAAAAATGTATACAAGGACATGCATACTTTCCTTGATGTTAGCATTGTACTTCATTTTAAGGAAAAGCTGACAGTTTCCCTTAGTTTCTGGAAGGGAGGGATCATGTCACAGTCATCCATTGATTTCTAGCATCAAGCAGGAGTTCAAGTTTTTTTTTGCATAAATGAAGTTATATTTCTATTCTTTTTCCTATCTATCTATCCATTGTGATACTGGGGACTGAACACAAGGGGGAGTCTATCACTCAGCCACATCCCCAGTCTTTTTTATTTTTTACTTTGAGACAGTACTAAGTTGCTGAGGCTGGTCTCGAACTTGTTATCCTCTTGCCTCAGCCTCCCAAGTATATGGGATTATAGGTGTGCACCATCATGTCCCACCTCTATTCCTTGTTAAATTCAAGGTAATCAGAAAAGTTATTACATGTATTCTTTTCCTGATATATAGGTGTACTAAGGAGGACAACTTCATGACAGAAGTAAAATATTTCTCCCAAATGCATAAGAAAAAAAATAAAGACCACTCTCCTATCAGGACGGTCTCCATGGCATGGGAGTTAGGGAAGACAAAGGAATGAATGCCTAACCATCAAATTAAAAATCAGTATAGTACATGCAATTATGACCATAGCAAGACTGACCTAAATATGAACGTACAATGTTTGGGCTTCCACTGCTTTTGGAGGCATCACCACCAGAATGTGTCTAAAGAGAACAGCAGGTTTTTAAATGTGTACAACATAATTCCAACTTTCACAAACATTTAGTAAAGTCACCAAATGTAAAATAATTATAAATACTCAGAGTTATGTGTAAAATTTTAATAAATACTGAAGCACTTACCAAGATTTATCCAAATTCCACCTGGCTTGAGTATTTTCCATATGGTATCAATATAATCAATCACATTGTGAGCTGTGTCTATGAAGAAACAGGTGGCAATACAGTCCCAGGTGTCTAATAAAGAAAAATTAAATCACTGCATCTGTTATCTTGCTTTTTCCCTTTTGTTAATCCTTCAACAAACTGACCAGCTAAAATATTTAACTGTAGTACTACAAAAGCTAAACTTTTCTTTTTTTTTTCTTTTTTTGCAGTACTGGGGATGGAACCCAGAACCTTGTGCATGTTAGACAGGAGCTTTACCAATGAGCTACATCCCCAGCCCGTTTTGATTATATTTTGAGATAGGGTCTCACTAAATTGCTGAGGCTGGTCTTGAACTTGTGATCCTGCTGCCTCAGCCTCTTGAGAAACTGGGATTATAAGTGTGCACTCCCACCTAGTCAGAAGCTGAATTCTTTTGATCACCACTATAATCAAGATAACCAAATAATCATTTATGGGGGATACTCCATAGTTCATAAATGTTTATCAATAATCTGAAAAAGTGATCAATTTGGAATTCATTCATAATAACATACATCACTAAAATCATTACCAAATGATATCTGTAAGTTTTATCATCTATTTACTCTCCCCCTCCTTCTTCTGAGGGCCTTGCACATGTTAGGCAAATACTATACCACTGAACTATACCCCAGCCTCCAGCCTTCATTTACAATATATTAAGACAATATAATAGTCATTTGAATTTTAGAATCTAATATGAACCTATGCTAATCACCAATTCTGGTAGGCTTTACAGAGACTACAGGCAAATTATTGTCATTTGAAAAAAATGAATGACACCAAATAATCTAACCACTACCAAATCACCAAGTAAATGAGGGGCCAAGGGCAAGTGGACACCCAGCAAAGAATACTATTTACCTCTTGAAGTCTGTGGCCTAGCACAATGATAGGGACCAGAATGACATGGTCGTATTTGTACCAATGCTGGTGTAATGAACGTACTCAATCCCAGCAAGGATCACCTGCACTGTTATCTTAAACACTGGTCCAGAAAAAGGAACTCTTAGGAACTTATCATTCTTTCCTCCATTCCTATTTCTCCATTTGGGATGGCAATGTCTATTCTTTGTACCAAAGGCACATCCTATGCATCTTTCTCTTTTTAATAGAAATAAGTATCTTATACCAAGGCCTATTCCATATATTTTGGAAGCACAGAACTCGCTGCACATGTTCACAGCTAAAGAGGAATTCTGCTTCAGGTAAGACCCTCAAGTCTCACCCATGTCTGATTTAGATAATCTTTAGTATTAATGGTGGAACATGTGAAGACTTTGGGGACTGTTGGGATGGAATGAATGTGTGTCCCAAACAAGAAGGACATGAATTCTGAGAAGCCAGGAGAAAGAATTCAATTATATTGTGTCCCTCCAAAATTTATATTTAAACGTTCAACATGATGGTATTTAGAGATGGGGACTTTGGGGGATAATTGGATTTGGATTCAGTCAAGAAAACAGGGTCCCGATGACCAGATGGGTGCCCTTATGAGAAGGGATATCAGCTCACTTGTGCACACACTGTTATCCACCCCCACTCCCTCTCCCTGACAATGTAAGGACACAGGGAGAAAAAAACTATCTACAGGATAGGAAGAAAGCCCTCACAAAAGAATCAAATAAGCCAGCACCTTTAACTTGGAACTGTGTGATAATAAATTTCTGTGTTTAACCACCCAGAAAAAGAAAGTGACTTATTTGCTTAAATGAGGCTTTCCATTATTTGAGCCCCTTTTTTGAGATCTTGCTGCTAAACTTTTTACAACAGTTCACATCTTCCAGTTCTCCCTTCCTAATGTCAGAGCACACAGGCTCAATCTCAGAGTTCGGGGAAAAAAAAACCCAAAAATTTCTACATTGCTAAAAATGAATAAATAGATTAAAAATTTCTATGTTGTCCCTTGTTCTAAAAGCCTTCCCACCAATGGCTTCCTGTCTCTCTCACAGTACAACTCAAAGTCCTTGCAATGGCTTACAAGTCTACCTCACTAACCCTCTGCCCTCAAACCCCACACTGTGCTCAGTACTTAGTGACTCTCTGTACCCCCAACCCTCTGCAACATTTTCCTCCAAATCTGCATGCATTGCTTATTCACTCATTTGAGGTCACCTCTGAACATTTTTAGTTTCTACTCTTAGGCCTTCCCATTTTTCTTCCTCACAATATTTATTTGTTCTTATTTATCTCTCCCTTCTAGTGTATGAATCTCCTGTGGACAGGAACTTTGTTTTGCTCACTGTTCTCTTCTGAATGCCTATAATATACCTGAGGTAAGTGCTCAACAAATATTTGTTGAAAGAAGAATCTCACTGACTGCTCGGCATTTTGCTTTTCTTCTTCCTTTTAGTCTTAATCCCTCTCTTCTCTTTCCCCATTACTATCTCTCTTTCTCTAATGCCTAATTCAAATGTCTTCAACCTGATTATAAAGGTCTTCCATATTCTGGAACAACCTACTTTTCCAGCCATATGTCTCACTAAATCTCTTTTCCTGCCAATCTAGCTATGTCATTGTCCCCATGACCTGAATCATTCACTCTTACCTTTGTATCTCTGCCTGCCTGAAGTGTTATTTCTCCCTATTATTCAAGTTTCGGCCTCTCTACAAAGAGCCTACATAAGCTTCCCACACTAGCTTACTTTCTTCTTCAATACATTCAATACACATTTGAACTGTTTACACGTGGTCTTATATTAACAGACTCAATAAATTCTGAATTTCTCGGTTACAGATGTTTCTTTATATTTAGTATCATTGCCTTGTGCATGACCTGGAAAATAGTCCAAATTGTCACTGAAGTATACTTTGTATTCTACCATCAAATGAATGACCAAAACATTGGCTCATTAAGTTTCAATAATGCATAAGACCTTTAAAATACTTGCTTTGAACTTACTGCATTCTGAATAAATCTCCTGAAAATCTCCTGCTGTCATAGAAAAGTTAGAACCAGGAGGAAGACTGTGGGGGTCAACATCTGGGAAAAAGATGGGTCGTATCTGATCAGCTGATCTCCGATTATTGCTAAACTGATGGATCCAGGGATAAAGTTTATATTTATTAATTTCAGAACATCTGTAAAATATGAACATAAAATTTAGTGTTAACATTTTACCAAAAATAAATCTACTCTAAATTATGATGTTTGAATGTAAATTTGCATTTATAATTCATTTGTGCCAACACTACCCCCCCCCAACTCATATAGGATAATGTACATATATATATATATATATATATATATATATATATATATATATATACACATATAGATGAGCAACCAATCATGGATTAAAAGTCAGAAAAAAAATTAAATTCAGAGATATAAATATGCTATTCATTCAAACTTATAAAAATATATTTTTAAACTTCAAAACCAAGTAAAATCAGTCCAACTAATTTTTAAGAAACAGTACTGGCTTCAACTAAAATAGTCTGCTATTAATTTTTATTATTTTATACAACCCTCTTCAAAATTTTCCCTTTATCACCAACCCCCTAAAACTCATACTGCCATCAGAGACAATATTATTTAAGTAAGGCAGCTATTTGTTTTCCTCTAACACACACCTTCTGACTTTAGAAATAACAACTCTTTTCTACTACCTTCTAACAGAGGCCAGAGAAGTTCTCAGGGATTTTTCCAACTCAGTCATGTAAGTGTGCCTGGCCATTTTATAATAACTCAAGGAAAACATAATCACAATTGCTTCACTAAATTCTTATTTCACTAAAGGAAACAAAAGGTTGAAGAAGTTTAAGAAATGATGAGAAAATACTCCTTCCTTTGTTATAGGACTTCAAAGATTCTGTACAGAAATCATTTCAGTTTCATGGAAGACCCACTTTTTAAAAAGTAACTTACTCATCTTGTGTCAACATTCTGTTAATTAGGCAATAAAGTGGTAATCTGTATAAGCATTTTGAATTTAACACAAACACTGATGATCTACATTATAAATACAATGTATTTTTCTTAAAAAAAAAAAAAAAAGGTAAGTCAATCTGATTCTGAGAAAATACTATTTCCAGCAAAAAATAAATTAAATACCTGTTCAGAACAAAGTTGGAAGAAAAGAGCATAAAAAAACTCCATTCATTTCCTTGACAAGCATAACCTAGCATAGCTATTTCCCAGGCCAGTCTTCCTAGTCCAGCACCAGGTACCAGAATATTTACTTTAGAAGGATCCCTGAAATGAAATAAGGCAATTATGTCCAACCCCTCAAAGAAAAAAAAATTAAAAAGAAAGACAAAATCCATATTAACAACTAAAAACTTACTCAATTGTTCAATAAGAATAAGCTTGTTTCTTAAAATTGAAAGAATAAAAAAGAATAATCTGATTTCTTAAAATTGAAAGATACTTGTGAATTAAAAAAAAAAAAAAAGCTTAAGGACTTATCAAAGGTGTTCAGATATCAGACAAGAGTTTTATTCCCTAAAATTTATCTTTCAGTTATCTTATAACTGAAGATCTATAAAGGTACTCATATTTCTAAAAGCTGTTACCTGAAAATTAACTTATTCCTATGATGAATTTAAACAAAATTATTCCATCAAGAGATAATAAAACAAAACATAACTTTATGCTGAATTCTATATGTAACACAATGATTTGTAAAATCAAACAAATTAAATATGGGTCAGGTATATCTCTAACACAATATAGATTTCAGATGGAAAAACTTTCATGGGGAAAATGGGAAACTGCCTTGTAATTGAGCATATATGGCAGCAAATATATATAACACCAAAACACAGGTTCACAACTAAACTTATCTCTATTTGCTAGCACCACACTGCTATCATACATTTTCTTTGTTGTAAGTTCTAATCCTCCCACTTTGAAACTGCCAAAAGCCTTAGCAAAACTAGGTCTTTTCTCAGGAATTCTGGCAAATCAACATAATCCTGAGAAGAGCAAAACGTATTTCTATAGGAAACTAAAGAAAAATATATACAATCAGCTGGCATCATGTCAAAAAGGAATCTCAAAAAAAAAAAAAAGAAAGAAAGAAAACATTCAGAATCATTTAAAAAAAAAAAAAGGAATTTCACACATAAACTTGGGTCACAAATCAAATTAAGTTCCCAAACCTACTCCTACTTACAATTCCATCATTAAACCACATGGACTTAAAGTCTGGCATGCTCAATCAGAAGAACAACATTTTATTAGTAGTCCATATGAGAATTTTAGCATATCCTACTTTAAAATGAATAAATAGGGGCTGGGAGTTGTAGCTCAGTGGTAAAGTCTTACTTGCCTAGAATGTGTGTGTGAGGCACTGGTTTGAGCCTCAGCAGCACATAAAAATAAAGTTATTATGTCCATCTAAAATTAGAAATAAATAAATTAAATTTTAAAAAATTTAAATGAATATACAGCTCTTTGGGACTTTTGCAGATATAGTATCCTGGTAATTTGCCTAAGGTGATTCAGTCCTACATAACTAAACATGGACATGTGTCTGTATGAACACCTTAACAAAGTCTGCTTGTTTCACTTAATTATATAGAAAAACAATAAAAGGAAGTTTGTTAAAAATGGGTGACAAATAGACCTATTATTTTAGTAGTTATCTAGGCGAACGAACACCAAGTAGTTAACAGTATTCACTAAGATAAAATAAAATGGAACACTTTCTTCTTGTTCTAGATTATACACTGTGTGTTTGTGTGTTTATCTATACTATAATTTTAATGAAGAGGATGGACCTATCCTTTCACTTTGTTCAGGTCTACCTATATCAGTCATTTAATGAGAATATGCATATTTTTAATACTATACTTGAAAACTCCTAGTTCTAAGACTCAGTGCTCTTGTATAAGAATCTGCACAAAAACAGTCTACATGGGCCTGAATCTCACTTTCTTCTCTCTACCAGACAGACCAACAACCCTGCTCTCCAGAATTACCCCCTTTTTTCAGTTTCCACTGCTCAATCAAAATTTGCATTTCTACCTGAATGCAGTTCTCAAGAGTTAAAAAAAAAAAAATCAAGGTAATATAGCAGGGCAACAGGAAATTATAGGATTCAGAAATAAATTCAGTCTTTATTTTTAAAAAATCACTAGTAATCAATTTCTGCATAGCTGATGAGTAAGTAAAAATATTACCACACCAAAATTAGAAATTAACTTTAAGGAAAAGTTGTATTTTGATAATTTATGGAAACTTTATGACTACTATTTTCAAATTTTCCCTAAACAGAACCAAAGAACTCTCTACCTCTACCTTGTGGGAGAAAATATATTCATATGACTCTGCTAAAAGACTATCATCAAGCCACTGAACAAAAAACATATCAAGGTTCTACCTTAAGAATTAGCAGAATAGGGCATTATGTAAAATTGTGGATGTGTAACCGACGTGATTCTGCAATGTGCATTTAGGGTAAAATTGGGAGTTCATAACCCATTTCAATCTAATGTATGAAATATGATATGTCAAGAGCTTTGTAATGTTGTGAACAACCAATAAAAAAAAAAAAGAATTAGCAGAGACTATTACAAAAAGCTACATATTTTATGACAAAAGGACTTCAGTGGGCACATATGAGAAGAAACATTAAAACAAACCATCTATAGAAGGGGGAAAAAAAAAGATCAAAAACTAGCAAAGAATGGGTGAAGATGAAGAGAATTTCCCCCCAAACCTGTTCATAGCTAGAATTCTTCCAGTGGTTCTTTACATAATGGACATTAACACCATATTGGAAAGTTACTCTAATTACAATATATATGAAACTAAATACTTGAATGGTTATAAATCATTAAGGCATCTAGGGTATATCTATAAAGGTATTTCTGTGGAGCATAAGAGATAAACAAATTTAATTATAGACTTTAATGATGAGATAATTTTAAACCAACCTGAAACAACTTTAAAACCCAGGAAGAGTGCCTGGTGTGGTAGTGCACACCTGTAATCCCAGCAACTCAGGCGGTCAAGGCAGGAGGATCTCAAATACGAGGGTAGCCTCAACAATCTAGCAAGGCCCTGTCTCAAAATATAAAACTAAAAGGACTGGGGATGTAGCTTAATGGTAAAACACCCTAGGTTCGATTCCCTGTATCAAAAATAACAATACAGAGAATAGGAATATTATAGTATATAGCTCAGTAATTAAATGTAGCCTGTGTGCGATTATTAGCAAAAAGGAAACACGTCCACCAAGTTAATAAGATACAACTATGGTAAAGCAGTATATTTACTACAGATGTGAATTCTCAAATATATAGGGTGTAAGTGGAATAAGTTTCAGGAATTATTCAAGACCAGAATGGATAAGAAAAGGAACATGTAAGGGCACACAGACAACCATGTCTAAAGAAGCCATGAACTATTTGCTATATTTGGGCTCCAACTATTTTGCTAACAATTTTTTGTTGTTGTTGGGGGCAGCAGGGGTTCTGGGGACTGAATCCATGCTTTATTAAAGTAGCTTCACTCCCAGCCTTTAAAATTGTTTTTCTTCTGAGATGGCACCTTGCTAAATTGTATAGGCTGGCCATGAACTTGCTATCTTCCTGACTCAGCCTTCCAAATAGCTGCAAATTACAAGTATGAGCTACCAGGCCCCACTAAATGTTGTTCTTGATAGAGGTTTACTTTATTATATACACAATGTTCTTTGCTTTTAGGTAAATTAGAAAAGTCCCCAACACTATATCATATTCTTTTATCAACATGGTGACACTTGGCTGACCCCTAGTGGTAGGAATACATATAAGTTTGAAGTACCAAAAGTGGTTCTACCAATCACAGCTACCAATACAGTAAAAGGCACTAACCACATGTGCTATTAAAATGGATAAACTGATATGTTGTAAATTTAAAATAAATGGATTTTGCCAGGCACAGTGGCACATGCTTGTGATCCCAATGATTCAGGGGGCTGAAGCAGATGGACGGCAAGCTCAAGGCCAGCCTCAGCAACTTAGCCAGAACTTGTCTCAAAAAAAAATGAAAAATTAGAAAGGGCTTGGAGTATAGCTCAGTGGTAAAGCACCCTGGGTTCAATCCCTAGTGCCTTAAAAAAATTAAAAATTAAAAAAAAAATTTCAAAGACTTGATAGAAAAAAGAAATGAAAAATGTATCAGCAATCTTTTTGATGACAGGGTGAATAATGCTTTGGATATACTGGGTTATTAAAGCATATTGTGAATATTTCTATTTTACCTTTTCATGTGGCTACTAGAAAATGATAACTACATATCTGCCTTGCATTTGTGGATTGCACTGTTTCTACTGAAAACAGTGCTCATCTGATATATCATAAAAACATTACACTGAGCAGGATCTGGCCATGTAGGTCAGTGATAGAGCATATGGCTGATCAAGACCCTGGGTTCTCAATCCCAGACAACAGAACAACAATAAAAACAACACAAACACACTGTGTAAAAACCAATTGTGAAATGGTACTACAAAATATTAGATAAAACTTGAAAACATACAGAAACGGGTTTTTGTAGGCTTTTGTTTTGAGATAGGATCTCACTATGTTACTCAACCCTCAAACTCTTGGACTCAAGCGATCTTCTACCTTGGTCTCCCAAATACCTGGGCCTACTGGCATGAAACACTGTACCTGAAACCTACAAGGTGTTTTTTTCTTTTCCTTTTGGCAGTGCTGGGGAACACAGGACCTCAGGTATGTTTGGCAAGAGCTCTACCACTGAGCTACATTCCCAATCCAGGCCCTAAGATGTGTTCTTTGGGAGCATATAAACATTAAGTTAGCATAGTAACTCAAGGTTCAAATAACAAAGCAAATACATGTTAGTAGTTATCTCAAAAGACAGGGAATGCTCTGAATGGTGTGCAGGGCAGTTTCAACTTTACCTGTAATGTTTCTTTGAAAAAATAAAAATAAATTTGAAGTAAATATGGTAACATGTCAAGGTTTAATAGACATTATTATGCATCATTAAAAATGGGTTAAAATTAGTAGTATCTATTGCTTTCAAAAATACTGCCCCAACTGACCTTTTCTTCCACTCCCAATTCCCAAAGAACTTATTTGAGCCAGACAAGTTTTTGCTCATCTCAGAAAATACTTATTCATCTTACTCTTTAGCATACCTACAAACCACAAAAACTCATTTAAAATTATTAGCTTAATCAGCATAAATGATCACCTCAATCAACTATGGTTCCCAAATATCCGGGACAAAATTTGAAATCACTTTATGCTGTCAGCACTTCAGTCACACACCAGTTAATAATCTCCAGAGACCATACTGCCTGCAGAGTCTAAAATATATACTAACTGGCATGTCAAGAAAAAGCTTGAAAGATAGAATGCATCTTGAATCTCTTTCCCTAGCAGTACACAAATCTTTCTAAATTCACTTCACAGTGATGGTACTAAAATTTATCAAAACCGCAATTAAACACATTTAGATTATTTCTAATATTTTGCTATTATGTTAAAACTAATAACTTTGGCATGAATAATTACACATACAGAAGCATATCTGTAGAATAACTTCCCTGAAAGTGAACTGCTAGAATCAAAAGATAAGCATTTGCATTTCAAGAAGTATTGTCAAAGTGTCCTCCACAAAGATTTCCACTTATTTTTTCCACCAGCAAAATTTCCCCACGTTGGGGCTGGGGTTGTGGCTCAGCGGTAGAGTTCTCACCTAGTATGTGCAAGGCCCTGGTTTCGATCCTCAGTACTACATAAAAATAAATAAACAAACGTAATTTCCCCACATCTTTACTCATAGTTTTCTAACTTTTAAATCTTTGCAATGTAGTAAGTGGAAAATACTATCTTAATGTAGTTTTTACATTTGCATTTTCTTGTAAGATTGAGCATCTTATATTTATTTTCTATGAACTGTCTATTTACATCACCTTTTTTATACTGGGTGATTAATCTTGAATGGTTTCTACTGGGTTATTATTCTCAATTTATGAACACTTGAATTTTTTATTTGAAATAATTTTTATTTAAAAAAGCATAGCTATCTTCATATAAATGCTTTTAGGAGGAGGGAGAAATCTATTTTCAGCCTTTAAACTACTAATATATTATTTGACAATCTACACTTCTTCTATTTTCTCTTTTATAATGGGTTCCTTTAGCTAACAGACTTTTTTCTTGACTTATAATTTATTTATTTTAATCTAAGTGGAAAGAAATGCTTCTTTTAAAGTTAGAATATTTTTTCCTAATGCTCAACTATGTAAGAGGGGAAAAAAATTCAACTACTCAACAGTATATACTTGTATTTCTTGAAGTACAGGGAAATGCCAAGACATCACAGATTTCCCCCCCAAACAAAATATCACTCCAAATTCTTCTAAAATAGAGCCAATAAAATTAAGATATTAAAAAATACCATCTAGCCAGGCATGGTGGCACATGCCTGTAATTCCAGCAGGAGGCTAAGGCAGGAGGATCACAAGTTCAAAGCGAGCCTCAAAAACTCAGTAAGACCCTGTCTCTAAATAAAATACAAAATAGGGCTGGGGACATGGCTCAGTGGTCAAGTGCCCAGAGTTCAATTCCAGATACAAAAAAAAAAAAAAAAAAAAAAAAAAGCGGCTTTCAGGACTCATAAGAAAATATGGTTCTACATGATGTGATTTCTCCTTTCAGACAGGCCCAAAACATAATAATCTGTCTTTCCTTAGCAACTATACGCTTTATAGCACTAAATCTTACATTTAGAATAGACACTTAGAAAAATTATAATTTTTAACACATATGCTCTATTAAATGATGAGTTATATTGTACATATGTTCATATTTGAGGAGTTGTAAATACTGAAATCATACTTTTAATTAAGAAAATATATATTACTTGCTCATTTCAATGAGCAGAATTTTTTATAGCAAAGTCCCCCCAAGAAACAAACAAGAGCCTGGTGCAGTAGTATGTGCCTATAATCCCCAATGACTCAGAAGGCTGAGGAAGGCAAGTTTGAGATGAGCCTCAGCAACTTAGCAATACCGTGTCTCAAAACAACAACAAAAAAGTTGGGGGTGTAGCTCAGTGATAAAGCACCCCTGGATTCAACTCCTAGTACCATTAAAAAAAAAAAAAAACACAAAAAAACAGAGGCTACCAATTACCAACACATTTGGCAATCAGCACACTTTACACATCATTTGCTTATTAAGTAATAGATCCCACACAGCAGTCAATTTGCATCTTCAAAGTAGTTTGTGCATATAAACTCAAAATCTTAAACATGGACAAGGTAGACAAACTAATATAACAAACATGTTTACGTCAGAAAAATTACTTTAATGGTCACAAATATACTTAGTTCTAAGCATATTTCAGTTGGTATGCTTTTACAGAGAGTTCAGTTAGAAAAGATCTTTACTGAAATTTCAAAAAGAAGATAGTCAAAAGTTAGGTGACATAAATTTGAGTCAAATTCTGCTTGAATATAAAGACATCAAATTCCAGGGCTGGGAATAGTTCAATCGGTAGAGTTCTTGCCTCGCATGCTGGGTTCAATCCCCAGCATCACAAAATAAATAAATAAAGACATTAATTCCCATTTGTTATCTGCAGCACAAACAGGATCCTGGAAATTTATCTGAGACCCAAAGTTTATCAGGACTTATCTAAGCAACCTGGATTCTGAAGGGCTATAATTAATATCCCCATTTCAAGTCCTGAGGTTGACTTCTTATCACAAAGCTGTGACTTTAATTAATGCACGTAGTCTTTACTGTGTTTCATTAGCTTTCTTCTCAGAAATTCTTGATAGCTCAACTACTATAAGGAAATCAATCTAAATTAAACAAGTAAAACAAACAACACAGGAAGAAATATATAATTTTTCCATTTGGGCCAAAAATGGCAATTTTTTTTCCTCCAGTGAACTTCATTTAAAATTTATATATTCCATCTCTACTTTTGTAACAGTAATTACTTTCCGAAATGGAACTGAGTAGTTAGGGCACAGTTCTAGGAAGAAGATCTTACATCCCTTGAAACCTTTCAAATTTTGCACTCTGAAATGTTTTGCCTATCCAAAATATATTTTCTTCTTTTACTGTTAAAATAACACATTAGAACCAACTAGAGTTAATTCTTTCTTTTCACCAGTTTACATTCTGTCAATACTAATAGCACAAAAATCACAGTAAAACAGTACCATATACTAGTTCACTCTCTTTAGCAATGACAAATCATTTTAGACATGCTGACATCATTGGGTTGACTAGATATCATAACATACACACTATTCAGTGGTCAGTGAGAATAAGGAAAAAACAGATTGTTGTCAACACAATATTCCATAGATAAAAAGGCAAAGATCACTTCTAACAAACAGAAGTCCTGGACCAGATGGTCTCAAGTGAATTCTGCACAAATCTACAGAGGAATCAACACCAGCTCTTCTCAATCTCAAACTGAAGCGGACAAACATGCTCTAACTTAAGTCCATGAGGCCACCAAAGTCAGATAAAGACATGACAACACTAAGAAAAGGTGTCCTTCAACAGATGAATGGATGAAGAAAATGTGGTATATATACACAATAACTTAGCCTTAAAGAAGGATGAAATTATGGCATTTGCTGGTAGATGGAAGAAGTTGGAGAATATCATACTAAGCAAAATAAACCAATCACAAAGAATCAAAGGATGAATGTTTTTTCTGATATATGGATGCTAATTCACAATGGGGGAGGGAAGCCTAGAAAAGAATACAGGTACTTTGGATTAGACAGAAGGGAGTGATGGGAGGAGACAGGGTAAGGGAGTAGAAAGGATAATAGAATGAATCAGACATTTTTACTGTATGTGCATGTATGATTATGTAATCAGTATAATTCTACAAAATGTAGAACGAGAAGTTATACACCACTTATGTAAGATATGTCAAAATGCATTATACTGTCATGTATAACTAATTAGAATAAGGAAAAAATAATAAACAGAACTCAAAATCTTGAAAAATAAAAAAAAATGAAAATTACAGGTCAGTATATCTTATGAATATAAATGTAAAATTCCTAAACAAAATATTAGCAAATCAAATCCAATGAATTAAAAGAATTATTTACCATAACTAATGGGACTTACTCCAGGAATGAAAGGTTAGAATTTAACATAAGAAAATCATTTAATGTAATATATCACTAACAAAATGAATAGGTTCACGGTTGTCTCAATAGAATAAAAAAAGGCATTTGACAATATTCATCATCATTTCATGATAAAAACCTTCAGAAACTAGAAAGGGGAAAAATTACTCAACATGATAAAAGGTATTTATGAAAACTCCACGGCTAATATCATATTCAATGTGAAAGACTGAAAGCTTTCCCAAGAACAGGAACAAAACAAGGAAATAAAAGGCAGTCAAATTGGGAAGAAAAAGGTAAAACTATCACTTTCAACATATGATTTTACATATGGAAATCCTAAGGAATCTACAACAAAGCTGAAATCCCAGCAGTTTGGGAAGCTGAGACAAGAGGATCTCAGGTTCAAAGCCAACCTCAGCAACTTAGTGAAGTTCTAAGCATTTAAGCAAGACCATGTCTCAAAATAAAAAATAAAAAGGACTAGTAAAATGGCTCAGTGGTTAAGCACCCTTGGATTCAATCCCTGGTACCAAAAAATTAATTAATTAAACAAGGTTGTTGGGTACAAGATAGAACAATCAGTTATATTTCTATTTACTACCAAAGAAAATTCTGAAAAGGAAATTAATAAACCAATTTCATTTATGGTAGCATCTAAGCCATTTAAATATCATGAGTAATGTAACCAGGGTGAAAGACTTAAACACTAAAAATTACAAAACACTGTTGAAAGAAATTAAAGATAAATAAATAGAAAGACATCCATCCTGTGTTCACAGGAAGATCTGACTTCATTAACAAAAAATGCGAACTACCAAAAGCCATCTACTTATTCAACACAACCCCTATTAATAATCCAACAGCCTTTCCTGCAGAAATTGGAAAAGCCTAGACTGATAACAACAAAAAATTAGATTAAACTGGACTTCATCAAAATTAGAAACTTGTGTGCATAAAAGGATACTATCAAGAAAGTGAAGACAATCTACAGAATGGGAGAAAATATTTGCAAACCATGTATATAAGTAATGCATGCAAAAAAAAAAGGGAGGAGGGGAGGATCCTACAATCTCATCTATGACAAATTATATTCAATCCAGACACAGAAAAAGAGCATAAAAAGTATTAGACACTATATAGAGAAATAGGAACTTCAGGCATCCTATACCTTTTACTAAAATTTTGAGCACAAAATGCATAAACCTCTAAGCCCTAAAGATGAAAGTAAAAGTTTGTCAAATGAGTATTATACATTGTCAAGTATTTCTAGTAGTTCAAGTATTTGAAATTTGCCCAGCTTTGTAGCCTATGAATAAAACTAGTTTCTAGAAAACATTATCTCTAAAATCTTTCTTTTAAATTCTGCAGGACATAAAATTTTTAAAAGGAAGTAAACTATTAACCATACTACTTCTGAATCCTATACATCAGATATTTGAACGTACAGAAGCAAGAAGTTTTTTAAAAGTCTAGTACATGGTTAGAATAATTATAAAATTCAACTATCCTTCCAACTGTGCTTGCTTACTGAGCTGTTTCTAGGTTTCACACCACTAACACGAACAAATTCGAAAAAATTATAAAATCAGAAATCAAGTATTGCCAGAACTGTCAACAACAATGAAATAAAATGACAGCTTTGAGTGATATATGAACCATGAGTATACAATGAATGACTCTATTACCATTTTACTTTCTGTTCAGAAAGCAATTATAGCACAGCATGTCAAAAAATTATTGGCCACAAGTAGATATACAGTGAGTGATTGTCATGATATTTATTCAGCTGAAAACAATCTACAGGGTACACAGACAAGCCAGTATTCAAACAAGGTAAATCAGGAGCCATTACATGTTAAAAGCTGACTAAACAACAAAATACCTTATACTACCCTTCAGATGACAGTACCCATATGCTAAGAGTTTCCTTTGGACACAGTTCCTTTACTGCTGAAAAATTAACTATATTTTATGCCTTTAGAGACCAAGTATTTCTTCATGTTGCAAAAGTTTTCCTATTACTCTACTTCAGGAAGGTGCTGAAGTAAATGTGTATAAAATAAAAGGTAAAAAGCAATTGAAACCTCAGAAATTGTTTCATTTCCTAGAAAAGAATAATACTGTTGCATTACCATATTTCCAGATGCAAGGTTTATGGACAACTTTTTCTTAAATGGTTGTTTGAAGCAGCTGATACATGCAAGTATATCAGAAAGTTAAAAATATTCACTAAGCCCCTACACACTAGTAGCCTCATGGATGTTAGAAAATGCCTTTTTCTCTAGTTAATGTTATTTAGCTCTTTTATTCCATTGTTCCTTTACATACAGTGTCTGGCATTTGATCAAAAAACTAAGAGACATGCAAAGAAGCAAGATGTTATGAGAGAAAGCTTTGAAAAAAATATAAAAAGAGTTGGGGGCTGGAATAATGAGAAAAAAAGAAAATTTGAAACCTACTAGAGGGAATAATAATTTTATATATATATATATACACACACATATACATTGTAATTGTAGTTCCAAAAGAGAAAGCAATAAAAAAAAGGATAAAGAAATAACATGAAGAGACAATAGCAAAGATTTTCGAATTGATGATATAGATTTACCTAAACACCAAGAACAGCAAACCACAGGCAGGATATATACAAAGAAAATCACATCAAAGCATCTCAGAGTCAAACAATTGAAAAGTCAGGGTCAGGTATACAGCGGGGAGAATGGCGAGGTAGCTGCTTAATAGGTATGGGGTTTTATTTTGGTTAAACGAAAATACTTTGGAACTATATAGAGGCTCATGTACAATACTGTGAATGTACTAAATGAACTTAAGAATTGTTTTATTTTTGATGGTGCCTCAACCCAAGTACCACTCCACTACTAAGCTACATGCCAGACCTGAATACTTACTCACTCACTCTATTTATTTATTTATGGCTACCAGGGATGGAACTCGGGGGCCCTCGACCACTGAGCCACATCCCCAGCCCTATTTTGTATTTTTTATTTAGAGACAGGGTCTCACTGAGTTGCTTAACGCCTTGCTTTTGCTAAGGTTGGCTTTGAACTCTCATTCCTCTTGCCTCAGCCTCCAGAGTCACTGGGATTACAGGCGTGTGATACCATGCCCGGCTGAATATTTACTTTAAAATAGTTAATTTTTATTCAGGAAGTTGAGGCAGGAGGATGACAAGTTCAATGTCAGCCTAGGCAACTTGGGAAGACTCTGTCTCAATAAAAATAAAAAGGGCTAGGCATGTAGATCAGTGGTACAATGCCCCTGAGTTCAATCCTGAGTACTCCCTACCCCCCAAAGTTACTTTTGTTATATGTATTTCACCTCAGTTTTAAAAGGAGGCAGTGCATGGGTATGTAATGCTCAAAAGAAAAAGAAAAAGAAATGGCCTCAACATATGAAGATATTCAACTTCTTTCATGATAAGAGAAATGCAAATTAAAAAGTACAATGCCAAGTACAATTTCACACCCATTGGATTATCAAAAGTGTTTGGGGCTGGGGATGTGGCTCAAGCGATAGCGCGCTTGCCTGGCATGCGTGCGGCCCGGGTTCGATCCTCAACACCACATACAAAGATGTTGTGTCCGCCGAAAACTAAAAAATAAATATTAAAATTTTCCCTCTCTCTAAAAAAAAAAAAAAAAAAGTTTCTCAGAGCTCCTAGCAAAAAGGCACTTTTATACATTATTGATAAGATGGCAAAACAGTACCTCTCTTATAAGGAAATTCAGCACTAATTGTGAAGTGCTCTCCTAGTACTACCCACCTCATGTTGTCCCACGCCTTTATGCATTTCCTTTCACATTGAGAGTGTGTGGGACCTGTGATTTGCTCCTACAACAGAATATGACAAAGGTAATGAGATATCACTACTTGGACTACTACACTGCATAGATTACCTAGCGCTTTCTAGATCTGAGATTCTCCTTGATGGCTTGCTAAAGTAAATAGCCATTGTGGGAAAAACCACAAGACAAGGGGACTATAGGTTGCCTCTAGGAGCTAAAATAGGCTTCTCGTTGACAGCCAGTCAGGAGTTAAGGTCCTCAATCCAAAAACCACAATAAACAAAACAAAACATGAGTGACCCTAGAAGATATTTTTCCAGTCAAGCCTCAAAGTGAACTCACAGCCCCAGCAGACCTGTTGTAGTCTTGTAAGATCCTACACTGCAGATCCAATTAAGCCACATCTAGACTCCTAACCCCCCAAAACTGTGAAATACATGTGTGCCACTTTAAGAAGTTTCTGGTAATTTGTTCTGGTAATAGATATTCAGAACACTACCCAAGCTACATATGCGTTTATCTTTTGTTCAACAATTCTCACTTCTAAGAATTTAAACTAAAAATATACCTCTGGCCAGATAATCTCAGTGATTCAGGAGGCTGAGGCAGGAGGATCAAAGTCAGCCTCAGCAACTAGCAAGGATCTAAGCCCCTAAGCAACTTAGTGAGATCCTGCCTCAAATAAATAAATAAATAAATAAATAAATAAATAAATAAATAAATAAGGCTGGGGATGTAACTCAAAGGTTAAGCACCCCTGGGTTCAATCTCTGATACCAAAAAAAGAAAAAAAAATGTGTGTGTGTGTGTGTTTGCATATATATATGTATATACACATACACATATGGAACTTTATATGCATAAGATTATTAGTTGCAGCATTAATATTTGCAAGATATTGCCAACTACCTAAAAAGCTAAATGTAACAGATTATTTGAATAAAGTATGATACATCTAAATGAAAGAGTACTCTGCAACTACAAAGAAAAAAAAGTGAAGTGCAAAATAAATTATATAACATCTTTTATATATGCTAAAAGTAGATGGTTAAAATTATTTTTTTTTCCAAAAGTAGCCTGCTTATTTTGGGGGGTGGGGGATGGGAATGGGGGAGCCAGGGGAGAAGCCAGACATTGATTACATAAATGGAATGTGGGGTGGTGAGATGGGAGTATGGAAGGAAAAGGAAAAGGAAAGGGAATGACACTTCTGAGCATCACTTTTTGGTCAAGTTGCTTGTCTATGAATTGAAAACTAAAAAGAATGAATAAGAAAGAAAAACAACATCCCTAAAAGTAAACAAAAACAAGGTACTGAATTTCAAATGAACAACATAACTGGGCTGAAAGTTGAAAGGAGGGCTAATTTGAGTTAAACTGTGAAGAATATTTTTACTATTTACCCTTAGTCTAGAAAAATAACTGCTAACAAATCCTAAATTCCTTTTAGTAGGTTTCTTTTTCACAAGAGGTAAGATTACAGGAATCGTGAAAACACTTTGTGTATACTTCAACAAATGAATGAATGTACTGATGTTGGAAGCTAGGATTCTCATTGTGGAAAAAGGTAAACAATTAGAAAAGAGAGGGAGACAAGAGGGAAGCCCCACCGAGTTTGGGAATGGCACTGGTTATCAGCATGATTTCATGTGCATGCATGGATGTGTGTGTGTTTAAATATGTGTAGCTCTGTCTTCTGAAAGGCCCAGAAGCAAATGAAATCGTAGGAACAATGAACAAACTGAGCTCGAGATTTTGGTTTCCATATCCCATTTTCATTTTAAAAGGAACTAGGTCCTTGGAAGAATAGTCAATTCCATAAATAAAGTCAGGAAAAGTACAAGATGGGCCTGAAATCTCATTTTTACACACACACATCAAAAAAAAAAAAAAAAAAAGGAACAGGACAAAAGGAGAGGAACCAACTCAGAGGGATAAACCTGAGGCAATATGAACAACAAAAAATAAAAGTAATGGATTATAATCCATTGAATAAAATAGGGACCAAGAGTAGCTTGCAACCAAAAAATAGCTAAACAGAAAGGCATGGGAGAAGGAAGGGCTCTTCCTTACGGTACAGTTATAAAATCACAGCACAGTTTAGTCCATCAAGAATCAACAATGGAGGATAATTCTATGGAGGGAGAAAGCTTGACAGGACACAGAATATTAATTGCATGGTCTAAAAGTGCCTTGCCAGAAACTGCTTATTAGCTGAGAGAAGAGAAATAATAACTGAGTAATACCTTTAGAGGGTAATCAATATTAAACATGTCAATGGGGTGGTGGGGAACAACACTAAACATATCAATGATGGATTGAAAGACACTGTATGTCTCTGAATGTGATATCTCTGAGAAAAGCAAAATACAAAATAAAACATATAGCAAGCTATCTTTTGTGTTATTCCAAAAGGAAGCAATTAAAAATAACTTCCTTGTATTCTTCAAAAATGTCAATGTTTAAAAGTCAAAAAAGGCCAAGAACTGTTCCAGATTAAAGACTAATATATTGAAAATGTAATGTAATACAATATTCTAGACTAGATTTTAGACCAGATGGAAAAACAAATATTATAAAGAGCATTATTAGGGTAACCTATGAAATGTGAATAAACAGTTAAATTCCATAACAGTATATATGGATATATTTCCTTAATTTGATAACTAAGAAAGCATGCTTGTTCTTAGAATAAACTCTCAAGTAAGCAATTAAAAAAAACATGATGTATACAAACTAATCTCTCAAATGATTTAATGTAGATGTATATGTGAGTTTAGACACACAAGGCAGTAGAGGAAGGGAAGGAAGAAATGGAAATCATAAAACAATCTGCTAAAATGCTAAAAATGGATAGGTTTAGGTAAAGAGTATATGAAAATTCTCAGCACAATTCATGCAATTTAGCTGTAATATTTATTTCAAACTAAAAAGCTAAAAAGAGAAAAAAGGCACGTGTGTGTGTGTGTGTGTGTGTGTGTGTGTGTGTGTGTGTATATCTCTGAAAGGATAAGATCAAACTTAAAAGCTGTCACTCAATGAGGAGGGAAGGAGATGAGGAAAAGGAGCTTCTCTACAAAGATCCTTAAGTCTCTCATCAACCAATCTCTCAACTAGTTCCGTCCAGTTGTTCTCTAACTACAGAGCCTCTAAGTCAGGGGTCCAAAACTGAGATCAATTAATCCAAGGGGTGTGTATACAAAATTTACTGAATCTATGGAGGGGATGGGGAAGGGGGGAACTACACCTTAAGATAATTAAATTATCTTTGATATTTTCAATTATGAATGCAGGTAACAAATGATTGTAGTTTTAGCAGCACCTGTGACTTTATCATCAACAGAAATCATTTATTTTCACTTTACATCAGTTGCTGAAGTTCTCAAGATAATGTATACATCATTCAGCATCTTCTTAATACAGTAATTACACCTGCTGCTAGGCTGTATTTAATATAATATGTTGTAAAAAACACATTATATCACAAATTTGCTTTTTAAATATTTTGATAACTTTCTCTCAAAATAACTGGTTTGTTTGCAATCCTATGCATTTTATTTATTTACAAATACTATCTGAAAAGTAGAGAATGGGCTTCAAACAGTCCAACAATTCCACAGCACACCAATGTTAAGAACTTTAAGACGTAGATCCCTCATTTGCTTCATTACTAAGTAATAAGAATTAAAAGTTTGCAGCTTTTTACATGCCATAAAGCATATTATAAAAAAAATGGACATCACTGATAATGAACATTCATTCTAATTTGTTTTAACTCTTAAAAAGCATTCAAAATGTGATCTGCAACCTCATACAAATTATCTGGTTAAAAAATATAATGCTCACATGCAAAACATGAAGGCACAGGGTAACTATAAAATTGTATCAAGACCATGAAATAAATGTCTTATAGAGAAACTGTTTACACATCTTAAGGAGATTGATCATAAACAAAGTACTATTTACCATTTCTCTTTTGGAAAATTTTTTAAAATTTCTTTAATGATTGGCTGGTAGCAGGCATCTCTTTCTGCTTTCCCAGTTTCACTCCAGTCTCTCACAAACTGTTTCAATGTAGATTTTAATTTATCCATGTCAAATGTAGATGCTGGCATAATCTTTCCATTCCCCTGTTTAAAAAACAGAAATTAATTAGGTACTGAGTATCAATTTTGAATAGGGTAAATAGGCATACTACTAAGGGGCTATATGGTTGTTTAATGGATAAATCACTAGCCTCTCACCTCAATGGGGTTCAAGTGCAGCTTGAGATCCTAAATGAAAAAGAGTTTGGTGGTCTCACTTCTACCCTCAATAGCTTAAGGTTCATTAATCATAAAACCACAATATAATTAGGAGAGGACCAGAACTGAGCTGCTATCGAGACCGAACATCCTATCTTCTAAGAGAGGGAAGAAAGTCCCTCCAGGTCATTGATGGGGCAGCATGGAGAGGCTCACACTGGAGTGGCCCAACTGTATCTATCCTGTGGATACAAAAAGAGGACTTCAGTTTCTATTACTGCCAGTCCCTTGAGATTTAAGTGAAAATAATTTCTAAAATAAAAGATGAATACCAATAGTTACAAGATACTGAAAAAAAAATTAGTTTAGCAAGGGAAATTAATTTTAGTTAGCTAGAAAAGTCATTTATAAAAATTAAAGTACCTAACCTCATATGCCAGAACATTTAAAACACTATGTCAGAAGTATATCAAGGGCTGGGGTTGTGACTCAGCGGTAGAGTGCTCACCGAGCATGTGTAAGGCCCTGGGTTCGATCCTCAGCACCACATAAAAATAAAGGTATTGACAACTACAACTAAAAAAAAAGTATATCAAAATGCCTAGTATTAAGAAAAAAAAAAAATCAGTGAACAAATCTAGTTCTCTGGCATACTGCTCTATTAAGCCAAATCTAATGACTCAACATAGAAATGAAAACATTCCCTAAGTAGAGCAAATGACATGTACAAGATTATAAAATTGAAATCTAGAACGATAACCTAAAGACCTCAAAATATAGAAGTTAAACCCTAAAATAAAAGCAAGTAGAACAAACTTTCACATACATCTTCTCCATATTCTTTATTTTCAAACATATGTATGCAATCATTCACAATGGTCAGTAGTATTTCTTGATTATGATCAATGCATTTCCGAATCTTGTCCAAGTGAAGAATAAACTGAGGAAGTAGTTTCTGTTGATTATCTGGAAGTGATCGAAACTGTCTTTCTGTTCGGTTCACTCGCTCATGCATACTGGTGCTAAAACATAAAAGGTGTTTTTTAAATTGGCGAAAGAATTCTCATCAGAGGCCAATCTTATTTTTTAAGAATGTCTTTCTATGTAATTATTCCCTTATTATGTTGCGTACTGTTCTATCATTTACCTCATAGCTTCTTAAGGAATATCAACTTAGAAAATTTTGTACATTTTTACTTTATTACAAATCCTACACAGAGCAATGAAACAAAATGCTTTGTATCTAGTAAAATGCTTTATATCCAGCAACAAATGCTTTACATCTAGTAAAAGTAAATATCGTCACCAATTAGAAGGGAAGAAAAGGAAACAAATAGCATTAATGTTCAGTTAGTTTTATGACTTTGATTTTTAAAGTTAATATTTTAGCAAATCAAATGAATGCCTTAGATTCTTCCATCATTAAATAGCAAAATACTGTTGTGAAAATTTTTTATAATGGGCTGGGGACTTAGCTCAGTGATATAACACTTGTCTATCATGCACAAGGCCTTGAGTTCAATTCCCAACCCAGTACACACACACACACACACACACACACACACACACACACAAAAAGCACAAAATATCTTAGAATATACAGAAAATGTAGTTTGAAACTAACAAAAAGTTAATCAAGCCGGGCGCAGCGGCACACGCCTGTAATCCCAGCAACTTGGGAGACTGAGGCAAGAGGATTGTGAGTTCAAACCCAGCCTCAGCAACTCAGCGAGACCCTGTCTCTAATAAAATATAAAAAAGGGCTGAGGATATGCTTGGTGGGTAAGGATCCCATGAGTACAATCCTTGGTACCAAAAAAAAAAAAGAAAAAAAAAAAAGAAAAAGAAAAGCTAATCAAGTTGATTTTGAAAAATATATGGAGTCTTACTATAAAAATATTAAGCAAATGTAAAATTTGAAATTTTACAGGGTTTCATGACAGTATTCATAATGTGTATTCCAAAAGTTTCCAAATAAGTTTGTCACTTTGGGAACTACTTATTAAAAAAAATAGAGAATATAATTTTTAAGTTAAATATACACTCACAATGAAATGTCACTTTATATCAACCCAGATGGGTAAAATGTAAAAACCCGACTATATCAAATGTTTATATAAAACCAAACAATATATATTGCTTAAGGACTGAACTTATATGAAAAAAACTATAAGGAAATCAAAAAATTAAAATTCAGGAACATTCTTTGAGGGAAATAGGGATAGGACAATGTTAAAGAAAACCAAGGTTCACGAGGATTCACTGCATTGTTCCTTTTATTTTCTAGATACAAAATATCTTAAATGTTTGTTGTCATTTACTCACTACTAAATGAATACGAAAAATGCTTTTTTCACTTGGTTGCCTTAATCTTTTTCTCTGTACATCGAAACAATTCTTGCATTTTTACCTTTATATGCCAAATTACTAAACAGTAATAAAGAAGTTCAGAAGTTCTTGACAAAATCTGGCCCTGGTTTTAGAAACTTATGTGTAGTGTATATAGTAGCTGCACTGCTATTGGCTTTTTTTCCCCAGGAAACAGTATAATAGTGAGCTTTGAAGTCAAACATTATCTGTATTGAAATCAAGGTTATGTCACCCATTTGCTAAGTGACCCTGGTCGAGTTACTTCCTTCCTCTGTGCCAACTGTCTCATCTAAAACAAAATAATAAATAACAACAATGATGATGATTATAGAAGCTACCATTTGTGGAGCTTTAATAAATGCCAGGCACTATACCAAGTATTTAACTTACATTAACCTGAAGAAAATCTTCACAAAAACCCCATGAGGTGGATACTCCTCCATCTACCCCAATCTGTTTCATTGAAAATGGAACTAATGCATGCAAAACTTAGTAAACATTCAAAAAGTAACAGGCACATCTAATTTATATAACCAACATTCACTTGTGAAAATCTGAAAAATGCAGAAAAGTAAAACTGTTCGTGGAAAGAAGGTTAATAAATAACTCCCTCTTCTAGTGGAAAACTTTTAGCATATTTGTTTGGTTGTTAAAACAAAGTCATCTAGCACCTTTTTAAAAAACGGAATATTGAAATCTAATTGGGTATATTTATGGGTTAAAAAGTGATGCTATACATGCACAAAGTGGAATGATTAAATCAAGCTTATTAACAAATCTGTCACCTCACCTACTTAATACTCCTCCTGTCTAACTGAAACACTGTATTCTCTGACCAAAATCTCCCCCAGTTTCTGCAACCCACAAGTCTGTCTGTGGTAACCATTCTGTTCTCTATTCCTGTAAGACTACTGTAGATAAGTTATGTCTCTCTGTGGTTGGTTTATTTCATTTACCATCTTTCTACTTAAAATCCCATAAAACAATAGAAGATCACTTGGAAATGGTAAGGAATGTAGAATCTCAGGCCCTGCCCAAGACTTACTGAGTTGCAGCCCGCCAAATTCCACAAGTGATTCATATGCACATCAAAGTTTGAGAAGAACATGTAATTTTTCATCCTTATCAAAAGAATTTTCCCAGATTAGGAAAAAGTTCTCATATATACCATGATTCTAAATAGCTTAGTAAATCTTGGTTGCCCAGATACTGGGTATTTAGATACTTTTGTCTTTATGACGACAGGTTTGAAAGTCTCATCAAAACTCATGCTAAAACTGTAATCCCCATGTGAGGCAGAAAGAGTGAATTATGGTATCTGGAGGGAGGAACCTTGGGAAGTAATTAAGGTTAAATGAGGTCATAAAGGTAGAGCCCTAATCCAATGGGATTGTGGCTTTATAAGAAAAGGAGAAGAGACTTTAGTCAAGTCCCAGTTCCTTTCACCATGTGATGCTTGCCATTGCCTCTGGGGCTCTGTGGACTGCCATCAAGAAGGACCTTACTATCTTGAACTTCCCAGTCTTCAACACTGTGAACTATATGCTCTTTTCCACATAAATTACTCAGCCTGAATTACTCAGTTAAATTCAGAAAATGGATAAAGACAATCTTTTAGAAAAATCAGCATAAATTACTAAAAGTAGAATTAACAGGTCTGAAATAATAAATATTTTTTAAGACTATACAAAATGATTTTCAGAAAGATTGTATCAATTTACATTCTTATGTATTTGACTTCAATAGGCAAACAGCAGAGCTGCAACAGTTTAAAATTCACTGTCTGGGTGGGAAGAAGGGAAGGAGGAAGTGTTGGGGAGTGATGCTAGACAAATTATATTGTTATATTGTGTGCCATGTGTGAATGTTTTTTAAAAAAACGATCATTATATATAATTATAATGCACCAATAAAAAATGTGGAAAAAAATAAATTTAAAACTTAGTGATAGTCCCCCCCACAATAAAATTTACTGTCAACCAGGTTAAAATGTCTTCAGAACACCCTTTCAATAATTCCTCACTTCAATCCCCAGCACCACCAAACAAAACAAAACAAAACATGAAAACTATATTGGGCTGAGGCTGTAGCTCAGTGGGAGACTGCTTGCCTAGCATGTGTGAGGCACTGGGTTTGATCCTTACCACCATATAAAAAAATAAAACAAAGGCATGCTGTCCATCTACAACTACAAAAAAAAAAAAAAAAAAAATTAAATACTTATATCTAAAAAGAATTCCTTGCCAACAAGATGCTCCCAACCTTCCTCTTGCCATTCTCAAAATACAACTAGGGCTAGGGATACAGTTCAGTGGTAGAGTGCTTTCCTAGCATGCATGAGGCAGGCCCCAGATTCAATCCCTACTATCTAAACAACAAAAACAAAAACAACTCCTAACCAAAATGATTTTAGCCCAGGCCTACGAAAACTTGGATTCCTTTCTATACACAAATATTGATGAATATACACCATAAATATGCCCATCACAGTCAAAGGTGTCATCATCTCCAAATCTTAGTCACAGCATCAACAAGCTCAAACTTTCTGTTTCTACTTCACAAAGTTATCTGCAATTACTCTACCTCTAATGCTCTATCACAGGCCCCACTGTGTCTCCCAAAGATTACTGAGAATCCTGCTACCTAAGAATACTGTCCCCAACTGCACACTGCCCCAACATAAGTCCTCTTTGACCCTCTCTCACCACTTCTAATCTAATAAATTCTTCTAAAATACAAGTCTCATTTTGTCACTACTGAATTTCTAGATTTCAGCATATGTAAAAAGTAGTCAATAAATGTTCAGTTACCCTCCCAAGACATTTTTTGTTCTCCTTGGAAACTTATTACTATGGTTGCAGATGAGGTGAGTTATGCTGTCAATTTTCTTCATATAGAAGTGAAGAAAATACAGGGCAGGATGAGATGCAGGATAATCCTTAACCCCTGGTTACTTGTTACAGTCTAGATATGAGGTGTTCCCCAAAAGTTCCCATGTTAATGCAGGTGAAATGATCAGATTTTGTCAGCTATAACCTAATTATTACTTGTCCATCAGATGGGGCATTTATCCCTCTGATGGACAAATAATTTAAAAGGATCAACTAGGTGGTAACCATAGCAAATGGGTTGTAGCCAGAGGAAGTATGTATCTGAGGGTGTGCCTTTGGGTTTACATTTTTGTATCCTTGGTTCCTCCTCCTCCTCCTCTCTCTCTCTCTCTCTCTCTCTCTCTCTCTCTCTCTCTCTGCTTCCTAGCCACCATGAGCAGGTTTTTACCTCTATACCCTTCTGCCAGGATGCTTTAATGTCACCTGGGGCCGGAGTGATGAAACCCACCAACCATGGGCTAAACCTCTGAAACCCGAGCCAAAATAAACTTTTCCTCCATTAAGTTGTTCTTGTTAAGTAATTTGGTTACACTGAAAAAAAAGCTTACTAACATACTAACGATGTGCAAACCGGCCCAAAAATACACTCAAGGACACTCTTAAAATTGGTGGTGTCTGGATTGAGGAACAGTTCAGTGAAAGAGCATATGTTTAGCATATGCAAGGTCCTTGGTGGCATCTTACAGGAACATAAGAACACAATATCCTTATTACGCTATTATAATTGAAGCTAACTTCATTATACTGGAAATACTTATGTTATGGCCCACTGGCAACTTGGTTGCCTCTGACTGGAACACAGCCAAACCCATTTATTTATGTTCCTTCCATGTAAGGGCAGAATCCCCAGTAGTTGTACAGAGGATTTTTTTTTTTTTTTTTTTTTTTAGTGGTAGATGGACAATAACTTTGTTTTATTTATTTTTAAGTGGTGCTGAGGATTGAACCCAGTGCCGTAAATGTGCTAGGCAAGTGCTCTACCACTGAGCCACAACCCCAGCCCCTGCCCCTGCCTGGCCTTTTGAAGAAACTATCTACCCTGCTTTAAAGGAACAGTTACAAACAACAGACTCCTTGGTTCTAAACCAAGCATCAGAAGTCCACATCCATGAATCAAAAGATTATTGCTGCCCTTTGATCTTTATTCTAAATCTTTTACACATTCACTAGAAGAAATTTTGCAATAAAACCAAACACTTCAAAATGTGAAATTGCTATGGGTCTAAAACAGCACTAGGAATCAGAATTTAACTCAATGATAAAAAGATTTCCATACACAATCCAATACAGCCGACACTAGCCATGTATAGCTACTAAGCATTTGAAATAAGGCCATAAGACAGGGCAATTAAGTTGTAAATTTCATTAAATTTTAATTAATTTAAGCTTAAATTTAGTCAGATATCATTAGTGACTGCAGTATTAGACAGTGCAAGTCTACAATACCATTAAAAAATCCAGAGTGTTTTCTGCTACACAATGTTTTCCATATTCCTCACTTCTAAATGATATTTTTAAAAGCATATTTTTTGATGCCATACTATTTTTCAATCCAGGGACTTGAAGTGTTTCATGCAGAGAGTGCATGCAAATAAAGGGGGTTTTTTGATAAATGAAATTGTCCTCAATCCCACATTAACCTGGTAAAGAAGAAAGGTGAGTGCTGGGAACAGAATCACAACTACTAGTACATGCACACAGAAACATTTTCTATATATTGCCACACTTAAGACTAGTTCCAAGTGAAAGTCCTTCACCCCAAAGGCCCAACCAATACATAATAATAAATATCAGTCCTAAAATGGTTTTAACATAAAAAAAACAGGGTGTAATTACTCAACATTTAACCAATTAAGTCTTCTATATTTCAAGATATTTCTCAATATTCTTTATTTATTTATTTGGTGGTTGAACCCAGAGGCACTCTATACCACTGAGTGATACTCCTAGCCCTTTTCTTTAAAAAATTTATTTTGAGACAGGTCTTGTTGTCAGGTGAGCCTCAAACTTATTGTCCTCTTGCCTCAGCCTCCCCAGTCACTGGAATATAAGCTTGAGACACATTGCCCAGCTTATAGATATTTCAATAGCAAAATGAATCAGATTTTTCTGCATCCATCACTCAGCTACCTAATGTCAGCTGCTTCCTCTCATGGTATAAAAATTCTAGGCACAATCTTGTAACAAATCCCCTCTCTGGTGTTCAGGCTTATTCCCTTGATTGCTACTCAATCTGGAGAAATGCCCAAATTTTCTTTTGGGTTCTCCAAGCAATACAGCCCTAAACCCTAGATTTAATCAGTCTTTTTTTTTAATTGTCAATGGACCTTTATTTATTTATTTGCACTATTGAGAATCAAACCCAGTGCCTCCTCACACATGCTAAGCAAGCACTCCACCACTGAGCTACAACCCCAGCCCCAGTATATTATTTTGTCAAGACCTTTGAGCTTTTTGTCAAAAGGGATGAATGTAGCTCAGTGGTAGAGTATGTATTTAGCATACTCAAGGCACTGGGTTCAATCCCCAAAAAACCTGTTGTAAATGTATTAGATCTTAAATAACTTTTAATAAAAGCAAGCATCTGAATTCAGAATAGTAACAAACTAGTGTAACCATAAGCCAAAAATTAACAAGACTATTTCAGAATGATTAACGTATTTCTTTGCTACTATATTTTATTTGTTAAAAATAGAACCTTAAAACACTATTTGCCAAGCACAAAAATAAATAAGGCTCAGTCCCTGCCCTTGAGGAGGTCACCAGTTGAACTGTAATACTAATGGGATGAATATTTTTTTTAAAAAAAAAGTTTGTACTGCACAGCAAGATCCCATCTGAGTTTACTTCCTAAGAAGTCTTATCTATCTAGCTCCAATTGAGGCCAGATAGGTGGAGTCTCATATCACCTATGAATAAATGTGTTATCTTTACCTGAAAATCCAGTTGGTCCAAGTCCCTCTCAGATCTTGGAATTATAATTTTGTGATTAAGCTATATTTTAACATCTATGTAGAAGAAAGGTTAAAGTTAGGAAGTTGTATTATGAACGAGGAACATATAGGTCCTACCACCATGCCTAGCCCACGAAGAGAATTTGATACAAATTTTCAGAATAAAAGAACATAATGCTGGCTCTTTCAGCGCTTTTTCTCATCTCCCTTACTAAATTAGCAAATTGTGGATATAAGGAATACCTCTGCCGACCAGTTAAGAGTCATTGAGCGGCATCATTCGATCGCTCACCACAAAAGTGCATTTAGGTTAACAACAAGGAGGAGGGTGAGGGTGAGCTGGAAATCTGTTCTTACAATAATTGGCTACAGTTTGGGAAAACAAGTCTACAGTATCCTGTATCCCGCGTGTAGGTGAACTTGCGCTCTCCATACGTTCAGTTTGGAAGATATCGAAAACAAATACCATATCATGCTTTGCACTGGGCAATTTTTCCACTATGCTCTTCTATCTGAAACTGTGGCCACAGCACATCTGAGGTCACCCCCAACGCCGAACCTTTAATGGGAAAACGAAGGCAGAAGAGCTAATCTGATCTTGAGGTCAGGAGACACGAGGCTGAGCAAAGGACGGCGCGGCACCACTCGCGGGTATGCAGGGCTGGGAGGGGCTAGGGTGGTGTGAGAGGACTCCGGCGCTGGGGTCAGCTCCGGCAGCCGGGTCGAAGGACCCGACGCGCTGGGCCGGGGTCCGCCACGGGCTCCTTACCCGTAGTAGCGGAAGGCATTAATGATCTTCCAGAAGTGCTCGCGCTCAAGCCTCTCCTCCTCCTCCTCCGTGCTGCGCGCGGCTGCCGCCACCGAAACCGCCGCGGCCGAGCCCAAACGCCCGGCGGAGAACTGCACTTCCACCTCCTCGCTTCCATCGCGACCGCCGCCGCCGCCGCCGCCGCCTCCCCCGCAGCCCTCGGGCAGCTGAGAGGCCGGCGGTGGAGGGCGCCGCCGTCGCTGCATAGCCGCCACGGCCCTCGGCCTGGCTCGCTTGCGTCTCGCTGCGACTGAAAGCGTGGTGGCGGCTGCCCGGCCTTCCTCTAGACGGCGCCCGCCGCGGACATGCCCCCAACTCGCGGCGCGCCCCGCCCCCGCCGCCCTCAGGCCTCCATCCGCGCTGGGCTCCGCCAGGTCTTCAGGAGTCCTGGAACATGCGCGCAGGCGCATACGAGGGTACGACGGTGGACTGTGGCCGCCTGCGTTCATTTGCTGCCGGGCTTCGGCGACGACGCGCTGACGTCAGGACGACGTTTCCAGGGGGCGGGACTATAAGCCAGGTGGAGGAGTTGGGGTGGGACTTGAACAGCTGGCACCTGTGAGCGTCGTGGGTGGACCTTAATTAAGAGTCTGCCAGGGCTGGATTCTGGAACAGGCAAGTTAACTCAGGCTGAGGTACTAGCAAGTAAAGGAAGAGGAAACAGAACAAGTTAGATTTTGAATTTACTTTGAATTTCTAATTCAAAAAGTCTAAAAGAAAGGCTTTGAATTCATCTAAGTTTAAGTTTTAATGAACTTCCTAAATGAATTTCTATTAATTACATAAGCATAATCATCTTTCCAATGTTGAATGAGCTGCAGGTCCTGGGACCAGGCCGAGTTTGGGTGCAGCAGCCGGCACTTGTACTTCTAGTTACTGGAGGATCCCAAGTTGAAGGTCAATCAGGGAAAAATAGCGAAATCTTGTCTCAAAAAACAAATAAAGCAAAACATACATAAAGTCCTAATTTTGTCCTAGCTGGTGACGCTGAAACCTAATTCTGTTCAAAGCTAGTGCTTGGGAAGACCATCACACCCAAAAACATCTAAAAGTGGCTCCTAGCAATAGTAGATCTGACCTAACCTCTTTTGAGTTCTTTTTCTTTTCTTTAGTTTTGTGAGGATGGCCTTAGGCCTAAGCCTAAGCAACTCCATTTTAAAAACTCCAATTTGAAACCTGCAGTCTCACCAGGCAGACCCACAGAGCCCTCTAGTTTGGCCTCAAACAAGTTACTTCCTTCATCCTGATAAACAGTGAAGCCTCTGATAACAGGGAAAAGAGAGAAGATCAGGGTGGAGACCAACAGACCAGATGTTTCTGATCCCAAGGTAAATGATGTCATGGAGAAATCTGGTGGTAGCTGATAATGATTGAAAGGGGGGCTCAAAAGCCCCCCAAATTTAGTATAAATAATAGAGCTAATGAACAGGGATTCAGCCAGCCAAGACAAGGATGCACTTGCGCATCAGGAGAGCCTGATGAGGACCTGGACTAACATGCCAATACTTGTCATCATTTCCTGATCCTCTTTGTGATCCTCACAGCTCTAAAACTCTGCTGCCTCATCTGGACCTTTTCCCTACAACCCTGACCTCAACCAGTCTTTGTCCCCTCCACACCAGGAAAAGCCTGCCTTGGTTCCTGACCTGGTCACTTGGTCTGAGTGAGTGTGCATCTGCTGGACATAAAGCCTAAGGCTTGAGACTTTTGTATTTAGCATGCAGAGGAATGTCTGTCACTAGCACTGTTTGCAGTGCTTAAAATTAATCTATAATTGTTTGCTGTGAATTGATTATGTCTATTGCAGTGCCAGCATTAACGATTGTCATTTCTTAAGAACCTATAGAGTGAAATTGTATTGAGTAATTTGAGTAAATAAAGCATTGAAAGGGGCAAAAGCACAGGGACATTATTTCTCCCCTCAACTACATATGTCTCAATTTTGCCCCCTTGCAACAATTTTTATTTATTTATTTATGCTTAATTTCTTCTATGGCTCAATGCTAAAATGAATGTCCTACTTGATTTGATGTTATTTTTAGGAAATAACTATTCCTTTAAATTTAAGGCACCACCTAGAAAATCACTCCTACAAAATAATAATAAAAAGATTGGTTTATTCAGAAGAGTTAAATATGTCCATATATCCTAAAGTCTGTTAAAAAGGTATAATTATATTGAAAGTAAATGGCTTCATATTTTCATGATCAAAATTAATATTGGATGTAAAGGCAATGACAAAAAAATTTTTTGAAAAGTGGTAATCTTAAGTTTTATGTAAGACTTTTCTAAAATGTCAGGCTATTTCCAGGCCAGTAGTGTAGACATATAATTCTAGTAATTTAGGAGGCAATGACAAAAAGATTACAATTTCAAGGCCCTCCTGGGTAACTTAACCAGACCCTGTCTCAAAATAAGAAAATAAAAACTGAACAAGGTGATACACACCTATAATTCTAGTAGCTGGGGATAATGAGGAAAAGAGAATGGCAAGTTCAAGGCCTCAAAGAAAAGATTACCAACTCCAATTTTAAATCAAACTAAAGCAAGCTTGTATTTGTGTACACAAAAGGTGGCCAGCAACTGTCTCACCCGAAATCCCAGGCCAGAGAACAGCACCTGAGCCCTCAAGGAAGAAGGTTTTATAGCACAAAAAGCTGCATAAAGGGAGTGTCTTAAGAATTTAAAGATAACAGGATTTTGAGAAGGATAATACAAAGGCAGATAGTATGTTAACGATCTACATGGCATGATATTTCAAGATAGGGAGTAAATTTAGATTCCAACATCAGAATTTATGAGGAACCACTAAGGTTTTAGAGGGTTGTTATCTGGTCAGGGAAAGCCAGGCATGGGTGAGTTCAAGGCAGGGGCAGGAATTCTAAATAAGTTTAGAAATCACAGTAATTTACAGTAAAACAGAAATTAACTTTTCATGACTTTGTGATGAGATGGCTCCCAGTCTTAAGATGGAATTAGGCTGGGTTTATCACTCAGCAATCTAGTGAAACTCTCAGCAGCCGAGACCCTGTCTCATTAAAAAAAAAAAAAAAAAAAAGGACTGGGGATGTGGCTCAGTGTTAAATGCGACTCAGTTAAATCCCCAGTATAAATAAATAAATAAAATTTCAATCTGTTTCTTAACAGTAATGCAGTAATAACTAATTCAAAGTTCAAAAGGAAATCTGAAAAGGATTACCCTTATGTTCTCTCTCCAGATATGATCTACCAGTTCCTTGCCTGGTTTTCCAGAGATTGCCTTAATGCCTATTTTTCTTAGAGACTGATATTTGGAAGTTATGTATAAGTTCTTACAATATTGACCATTGCTGATGTTGTTTTTGTATACAAACGTGAATTATACGTCATAATTTGTGACATGTATTAACATAAATCAGAATGACCTTTTGATATAATCCACAGTGCCATGGATAATCATTTCCATGTGTTTTTTTTCAACACACTGGGAAATATAAACTTTTTCAAATTAATTTCATATGTAAAGGCTTGCTTGACTGTGTCATAACTTGGAAACTCTTAGGGTCTTCTTGTTATTAAGGTGCTTGACTTTAAACAATTTTGATTTTACAGATAAAGAAACAAATATTAAGTGATTGTTATTAGATCATTTACAAAGTTATTAGCACCACACCTATCCACCCATGTCTCATGCCTGTATTTAATAGTATTTGGTGATGACTCAATTGAATTTTTAAAATATTATGCTATCTCACATTTTTTTATCATTTTACATTTTCAAATTGTTTTTTCCTATTTTATCACATTTGTTCAATACCTCAATTCTATGAAGGAAGTGTCGCTATCTTTCTTTAAGAAATGAAGAAACAGACTCAGATAAATTAATTTTCCTGCTTAGGGACACACAAATAGCAAAGCCAAAGTTAATTAATTAATTTCTTCCTATGTTGACTGCCTATGTTTCTCATATTATTCTTAAACTGAGCTGAAGGCAACTTCAAGCTAATAGAAGTATGGCCTTCTCATTTTCATTTTGCCACTTCTTAATTCAAATCCTGTTTGAAAAGTTACATGAAACTTCAATTGTATTTTTTCTAAAATGGACACAATATTACCTTTCTTACAGGGTCAAGGGAGAAATCTGAAAAGGATTACCCTTATATTCTCTCTCCAGATATGATCTACCAGTTCCTTGCCTGGTTTTCCAGAAATGGATGCCATAAAGAGAAATAGATACCATAAGGAGAAATGCCTGACATGTTGACTCAATAAATGGAAGTTTTCTTCTCTTCTTTCAGAAGCCTTTTCGAATACATTTTAGCCTTGTTTCAAAACACTTTTCTTAGGACTTCTTCATCTAACTCTTTTGCAGTGAATTTGCATAGGGGTATGGACACTTTCCCAATCATGGCAACACACTTGGACTGAAAGCTTTGGAATGTTTTCAGCAGGAGGAGATCAATTAATCTCCAGAAATGACCCCAAAGCACCATCATGCTTTCTTTACTTTTTCTGCAGAACTGTTGAACAGTTAGAGCTCATACATTTTATATATCGCTGATGGGAATATGAAGTGATGGCAGATGTGCTGGAAAATAATGCAAAGCAGGAATTCTATGCATTGGCTACCAATTTGTCTTGAGTCTGGTGAGACAGAACACTTAAATGTACAACAAGTTAATGAGGCTGATTTATTATTTACAGATAGCCATCAAGGGACAACAGAAGCCTAGCATTCATTGTGATCTGGTCTCCCAAGGGTCAAGAAAACTGCCCAGGTAGGATGGAGTCTCATTTGTACATATATACCCTACATCACAGCTGAGGGACCCTGAAAATCAGTCCACCCAGGGGCCACATGACACATCATGCTAAAATGTTGAAGGGCATCCTGTTTCTGGAACAGAGCCCAGGCTGTTACATTCAGTCCCTTCAGGGCTGTTGCATTCCCTGCAGATTCTACAGTTATTCTTGAGAACCACAAGTGAGAAAGGGGAGAGAACTAGATTGGTCTAGGTCCTTCCTGAGAGATGTCCTGCAAAGACTATCGTAGTTTCTTAGAAAACTGAATGATAGACCAGGTGCAGTGGTGCAAAACTGTAATCCCAGTGACTCAGAAGGCTGAAGTCGGTGGATCACAAGTTCAAGGCCAGTTTGGGCAACCTAGTGAGATCCTCAACAACTTAGTAAGACCCTGCATCAAAATTTAAAAATAAGGACTAAGAATGTAGCTTAGTTGTTAAGCACTCCTGGGTTCAATCTCCAGAACAAACAAGTGAATGAACAAACAAAATACAACAATCAAATACAAACTTACCATACAACCTAGCAATTGTACTCTTAGACATTCAGTCCCTTGGGCATATAATGGATTCTTATTTAACTGCTTTGAGGATGAGAATCAAGTCTTTTTATGCCTCCCACAACTTGTTTATAAGTAAGTACTTAATACACCTTCAAGTTTCTTAATTTCAATTTTCTTCTTAATAGTGAGTTTGATAAAAGGTCTTTGTTACTAAGACCTCGGTCATGATTTTTAGTTTCAGACAACAGAATCTTCTTTAGCTAGTTTAAGCAAAAACTGATCAATATTAGGAAATTAAGACTAAAGAATTTCTGGAAGACCCAGGAATCAAGCTCAAGTGTCATTCAGGAACAACACAGCTATATCTGTTGGGTTTTTTTGAGGGGGTGGGGGTTACCAGGGATTGAACTCAGGGATACTCAACAACTGAGCCACATTCCCAGCCCTATTTTATATTTTATTGGAGACAGGGTCTCACTGAGTTGCTTAGCACCTCCCCGTTGCTAAGGCTGGCTTTGAACTCACAATCCTCTTGTCTCAGACCCCTGAGCCACTGTATACCTGTTGTTTCTAAGGAAACTTTTTCGTAGCCACCAATGCACACACTGCCCACTATACATTAATTACAGTGTTAAGAAACAAGATAGTAAAACCTGTCGTGTAATTACCATGGAAGAACCAAATGCTTCCGCATAAGATCCAGTTTCCCTATACATTACTGCCACCTCATTGTCCTCACTTCTTCCAAGTTAGAAACTTAAAGGGAAGTTTATAGATGGAGTTTTTATCTTTCTAATTTCTAAGATAGTAGAAATCAAGCTAGAAAGTTGAAGGAAGTATGTTCAATGAGTTAATCCACAGTAATTGCCAGATTATGTCATTGATTAGTGTGTCACTAACTAACACTGTCTTCTGCTTTGGTTGGACATGTCCAGTATAGAAGTGGAAGTGCAGTATAGGAGCAAAAAAAAAAAAAAGATTTGACTTAAGATGTTGTCTTTGGCACACCAAGGTATATGACCTTGAGCAGGTCATTTAACTTACTTGGACTCACTGTCTTCATCTATGAAAAGAAACAATGGGATTGAGGCCCTGGGTTCGATCCTCAGAGCCACATAAAAATAAATAAATAAAATATTGTGTCCAGTTACAACTAAAAAATAAATATTTCTTTAAAAAAAAAAAAAGATCCTTCTGGCTCTGATAGTCTGACTCGAAGACAATTTTACAGATAATATCCTTTGTTTTCAGCAGTCTTTTTCTTCAGAACATGCCCTGATAACAATATTTATATCTGCAGTTTTCTGTAGTTAGTTGCTTCTCTTTTACTCTGAATTTATCTATTATTTCCTAAATTGCCTTGGTATCCAGTATAGATTTGCTGCAGCCGTTTCCAAAGCTGATCTTTCCAACAGGTGTACAAATGATGAACATGATGAACAGGAAAGAAAGAAACTCTGCTCTAGTGTCTGAACAGGAAGCCTCAACTTGTTCTTCCACGTTAGGTTAAGCAATTCACAGAAACACCCTTGAGTCTTTCCCGTCATACCAACACAGTTACTGCCTCATTCTTCTCAAAGGTGTTTCATAATCAGTAAATGTTTGTAAATAAAAGCTTTGAAGTCTGTAGGTCAACTCATCTATTAATCCTAAGTATATTTTTATTAGCCTCACATTCCCCAGGTAGATACCTCATTGAAATTTTGTAAGTATATATTTTGTTGATTACCTTTTAACAGACTGCTTTGTCTGCTTCAACTCTAAGTTCTTGGAGGGTGGGAAGCCCACCTACTTAGTTCATGCCCATATCTCTTGCATCTTGTGCAGTGTCTGACATGTGAAGATTTTCTATAATTTCTATGGAATGAATAAATGAATTATAAGTGCCAGGTATGGCACTGAGCACTGTGGTATATCATTGCATATAACTTAATATTCACAATAGTATCATCTTTTTTTTTTTTTTTTGTACCAGGGATTACACGGGGGCACTTAACCACTGAGTCATATCCTTGGCCCCTTTGATCTTTTGAGACAGGGCCTCGTTAATTTGCTTAGGCCCTTGCTAAATTGCTGAGGCTGTCTACGAACTTGTGATCCTCCTACCTCACCTCCTAAGCCTCTGGGATTACAGGCATATGCCACTGAGCCTGAGTCATCATTCTTTAAAAAAAAAAAAAAAAAAACAGATGAGAACACTGTAATATAGAGACTTTATATGACTATAAAGTCACATAGCTATTGTTATGATTTGGATATGAAATGCCCCTCAAAGGTCCATGTGGTGAAAGCCTGGTCCCCAATGCATCAATGTTTGGAAGTGGAACTTTGGGAAATGATTGGATCACGAAAAGTCTGATTTTATCAGTGGATGAATCCATTGATGGTTTGGATTAATCCACTGGTGGGTTATAATTGAATGGAGGTGGTGGAAACTGTAAAAGGTGTGGCCTAGTTGGAGGAAGTATGTCACTGGAGACAAGCCCTGGAATAGTATATCTTGTTCTTAGCAGCTCTACTTCACCACATGCTCCCTACCATGATGTAAGTTTACAAAATAAATCATAGGTTACTTACTGCTAGATATTTCTTTCCAGGGGCACTAAAGGAGTCACTACAAGGATGTTTTTCCAACTGATAAGCTCTAAATCTTTTTGTTGTTTTGTCTGTTGGTGGACATTTCACACTTCCCCACCTGGAAATCTAGGCTGAGATACCCAGTATTTATGCCCATGCATGCTCAAGGAAATAGCCAAGCAAATGTCCTCAGATAAAACATTTGGGGAAGAGTTGGGTATTTATTACTTCTCAGAAGAGCATCAAAGCCATAATCATGGGAAATATATCAGTTTGATTGAACTTCCTTACACATAATTTACAGATTATTTTTGTCTGGGGTAAAGATGGGTAAAACATAGTATTTTTAGAGCAAGAGCCTATAAAAGCAAAATAAAAACAGGACTGGGGATATAACTTAGTGGTAAATCATCCCTGGGGTCAATCCTCAGTAAGGGAAGGGGGGAAATTCCAAAGGTGAACAATGGGTGGGGTGGCATTGAGTAGGGGAGTTTAACACTTATCTTCAGTTTTTTTTTTTACTTTCTTGACATTATTTTAATGAGTAGAAATTTGTGATTGACATAAATGAAAATAGTACGTTGTTGAAATGTATATACAAAATTTATATATATACACACTCTTTCATATATCCTAAATTTCTATATATTTTATTTATTTATTTATTTATTTATTTATTTACTTACTTACTTACTTACTTACTTACATGAGCCCCCTTTATTTTCTTTTTGGTACTGGGGATTGAACCCAAAGACACTTTATCTCTGAGCTACATCTCCAGCCCTTTTAGTTTTGAGACAGGGTCTCACTAAGTTGCATAGGGCCCCAGTAAGTTGCTGAGGCTGGCTTTGAACCTGCCATCCTCCTGTGTCAGTCCTCCTAGTCAGGTTTGTCTTCATGTTTAGGAAAGGAAGGAAGGAAAGAAGGAGGAAGAGGGAGAGAGGGAGGAAGGGAGGAAAGGAGGGAAAGGAAAAGGAAAGGAAACAAAGTAGTGAGAACAGAAATCCTCTTTAAGAAATGAATTATCTTACTTGGTGTGATGGTACACACGTGTAATCTCTGTGACTAAGCAACTGAGGCAGGAGGATCACAAGTTTGAGGTCAGCCTCAGCAACTCAGTGAGACCCTGTCTCAAAAAGTTAAAAAAAAGAGCTGGGGATGTAGCTCAGTGGTAAAGTGTCCCACAGTTCAATTCCCAGTACCAAAAAAAGAAAAGAAAGAAATGAATCCTCTCTGATTTAATATATATTCACATACATATTCATACTACAAGTGTTAGTAAATAAATATGCATGTACATAATTAAAGTTTGGCCTCAGATTACTTTAATGTATTCTATGCTCTCTGCCAATGAAATCCTAGTGTGTACTTTACTTGCTAATCAATAGGCTTACTTAAAAATTATTTGTGACAGTGGTTCGCCTAGGCCAAAAATTAGGCCTATTACAACCCTTCTTAATTTATCTGCTAGTCTTCCACTTCCCTTCAGTGACATAGGACATGTGAGTGATTTCAGATGATTCTTTTTTTTAATAAATAGTTTATTTCTCCAACACGAAATGATTCTGTTACTCTCCTGATTCAAATCCCTTAATGGTGTCCCACTGCCTATTAGATAAAGTGTAATTTCCTTGACATAACATTTCCTTCCCACAGGCCATCTTTTTAATCTTCTCCCATGACTCTGTCCTTATCCCCTCACTTCCATCTTGAAGAATCACTCCTTGCTCTACAAACTCAAAAGCTCTCTTTCCTCTCATACTGAGCTTCTCATACTGTTAAAATATCTGGTTCCCCAGTGGAACATGAACTTGTTTAGGTCATGAACTGACCCTGTTCTTAGCACAGTATCTGGCACAGTATTGGCAATTTAGAAACGTAAGAAAGATATATAGAGCTAAGGTTGGCAAACTTCTTCAGAGAACCAGAAAATATTTTCAGCTTTGCAAGCTAAAGTCTTTCACAGATATTCCGCTCTGCTGTTACAGCATGCAAGCAACCACAGGGAACAGATGAAAGAATGGATGTGACTGTGCTTTAATAAAACTTTATTTTTTAAAAAAAAACAAGTCACTGGCTGGATTTGGCCACTGGGACAAAATTTGCTGACCCTGGTAGAGATAAATGTTGACAATAAACATGCATCCTGCAAATTATTTTCTTCCTTTTCTCCCACATCCCTGTGAGGCCCTTCCAGGCCTCAGGAACCACTTTGAGATCCTTCTTTTTAAATATATCTTTGAGATGATAGTTCTCCAGTGTCTGGGCCTATTGCCACTTTCCCTGATGCTGTAATAGACAGTGGAAATAGAAAGGTACACATCCAAGGGCCATAAACAAGATATTTCTCATATGCCAGAGACCCTGAGAGGTGAAGCTCAGTGCTAGAGCACTTACCTAACAAGTAGGAGGCCCTGTTCAATCCCCAGCATGGAAAAAAACAAAACAAACAACATACAGAGCTAGCTGTGGTGGCACTTGCCTGTAATCCCAACAATTTAGGATGCTGAAGCAGGAGGATCACAAGTTTGAGGCCAACCTCGGCAAGCTATTGAGGCCCTACGCAGCTTTGCAAGACCCTGTCTCAAGATATAAAGAGGGCTGGGGATGTGTATCAGTGTTAAAGGACCTCTGCATTTAATCCCCAGTACCAAAAATATATAGATATAGGTATAAATATAGATATCTTCCAGTGTAGGCTTTATTGAGAGGACAGTTTGACTACCATCTTCCTCTTCTTGTCTTACTGTTCAATTAGTTCTGAGCCCAGGAGGGAAAGAAGGGAGTATATTAACTAGAGGTTCTTATTTTTTTTTTTTTGTTCTGGGATCCCTATCAATAGGGCTAGCTAGCTCCTAGACATAGTAAAGGACTCCTCTGTGTCTTTCATATGCAAACTGACCAATCCAGAGCCCAAGTCCCCCAATCACCTGCTTTAAGGAACTCATTCACCAAGTCAGTATTCCCTTATGCTAATCAACCTAAGGCCAGGAAACAGACAAACTCAGAAATGTCCTGGCACCTCAGAGACAACTGAAATTATTAAAGCTAACCAGTCTTAAATCTGCCTGTCCTGGCTTTCCTCTGGGAAAGGACTCTGAGAAGGACTCATACCCGTGCTTCCTACTCCCTCTGCCTCCTGGCTGGTCCAGGTGCTTCTTTTTGTGGCTCTGCATGGTGTGGCATGCCCCTTGTCTTGAGAAATGTGAGTCACAAACCATGGTAGTCATCTTCTGATCTGTTAGCCTCACCATACCTGAATGCAAATAAATTCTACACTTTAAGGCAGGAAGTTGTCATTGGTCACCTCCAATCATTTCCCCCTTCTTTCCTGAAATATTTGCTTCAAAATCAGGAATACGGAGGCTGGGGAAGTAGCTCAGTGTTAGAGTGCTTGCCCAGCATGCTGCAGGCCCTGAGTTTAGTACTCAAAGTATGTTTGTGGTGGGGGGGAAAGGGGGATGGTTCTGGATGTGGTGGTTCATACCTAAAATCCCAGCAACTCTTGAGGCTGAAGCAGGAGGATCACAAATTTGAGGCCAGCCTTGGTAACTTAATGAAACCCTCTCTAAAAGAAAAAAAAAGTTGAGGATGTATCTCAGTGGTAGAGTACCCTTGATTTCAATTTCCAGTACTGGGGGGTGGGGAGTGGATATCAGGAAGATGGGAAAGAATTACCTAAATAGCTGAGCCCTGATGAGCAACAATTTGCTTTGCACAGCTTTTGCTTATTTTTGAGATTGTTTTGCAGTAGCAGCGGTTGTTGTTGTTGGTGGTGGTGGTGGTGTACTTGGGATTGAACACAGAGCTACACCCTCAGTCCTTTTCATCTTATTTTGAGACAGGGTCTCTCTCAGTTTCCCAGCCTGGACATGAATTTGTGATCCTCTTGCCTTAGCCTCCCAAATAGCTGAGATTATAGGTGTGCACCACATCACCTGGCTAGTTTTGAGATTCTAACCACTGATTTTCCAAAGAAAAGTAACTTATCTGAAAATTTTCAGTTGATCTTCATCTTATGGAGGAAAAGATTCAAGAGAAACTCAATTCATGATGCAAGCTCCCAAGAAGCATGTGGTACACTAAGAAAGCAAAACTAGAAATTCTTATACAGTTGAGATGATGTAATGTTAAACAGTATGGCTTATGTAAAGTGTACTGGGAATTAAAGGAAGGGAAAAACAGTTTGAAAGTGCCACGAGGGCTAGATCTCAGAAAATGAATTTACCTTTGTAGAGGCAGAGGTGAAAGTACACTTTGTAAATCAGTTCTAATTGTTTGAGGTAAAAGGAAAAGAATTTATGTTTTTTTATTATAAGAAACATCTGACATAGGTAGATCCAGAGACTCAATTTATATCAGGAATCTGTCACTTTCTATTTCTTGAATTTACCAGTAATTTTTTTTAGGGGGTGGGGTACTGGGAATTGAACCTAGGGGTGCTTTACCACTGAGTTACACCCCCAGACCTTTTAATTTTTTTTTTTTTTTACTTTGAGACAGTATTTCATTAAATTGCTGAGGCTTTCACAAAGTTGCTCAGGATGGCAGGAATTTGCCACCTTCCTGCCTTAGCCTCCCAAATCCCCAGAATTATAGGCATGTACCACCACACTCAGCTTGGTGGCAGTATTCTTTTATAAAAATTCCAACACAATTTCTGAGCTGGGTTCTGATTGGAGCAACTTGGGTCATGTGAACCAACTGCTGTAGACAAGAGGTTGTGATTTTCTGATTGGCCAATTTTGAGTCACAGGCCAACCTAGATCTTACTATGGAGTAAGCCACATCCATGTCTGAGTTTATTTGGCTCATGGCTCTGAGGGCATGGAAGTCCAATAGCACGGCACCAGCATTACACAAAAACCTTCATGCTGAGCCAGAAGATAGTGGAGGGAAAACGAGTAAGAGACAAGGTAGAAAGGGAAGAGGACTGAATACTCCTCCTTTCATAACTAATCCACTCCCTTAATCCATTTCTGAGGACCCAGCCCTAGTGGCCTCATCACCTCTTAAAGGTTTCATCAATTTTTTCCCTCATTTTGTTTTCATTTTTGTTTTGAGACAGGGTCTCACTATGTTGTCCAGGTTGGCCTTGAATTCATAATCCTACTGCCTCAGCCTTAAAGTCCTACATCTTAACACCACCTTCATGTTGGCGATTAAAAATGAGTTTTGAAGGGTGCATTCAAACCATAGCAATTTCCCTGCTCAGGGGCCCATACCTATAATACCAGCTACTTGGGAGGCTGAAGGTCACAAGTTCAAGGCCAGCTAGAGCAATTTAGAAAGATCCTGTCTCAAAATAAAATTTTAGCAAAGGGCTGGGGATGTAGGTCAATTAGAGAGTGCCCCTAAATTCAATCCCCAGTACTGGAAACAAATAAACTACAGCAATTATCAAAAAGTAGAACTGATTCTAGATAGGAAAACAGACAATCTTTGGCATACTGGGGGAATAACAACATGATCAAGGTGAAAAGGAAGGCAAAGCCAGTCTGATGATAATCCATATGAAGAAATAGGAGAACACATATTTCAGTAATTCAGGTGGTATAATATTATTAGGAACTTTAAAATTCAGACAGAAGAATACAGATGAGGGGCTGGGGCTACAGCTTAGTGGTAGAGTGTTTGCCTAGCATGTTTGAGGCCCTGGTTTGATCCTCAGCACCACATACAAGTGAATAAATAGAATAAAGGTATTGGGGAAAAATTTTTTTTAAAAAAAGAATATAGATGAGTCATTAAGCATTGGAGATTCACTTTAGACTCTGAAACATTACACTGCTTTGATGAACAGAGTATTATAAGACAATAAGATAAAAGCCAGTGGATAAAATGTTGTTCAGAAGCCCAGGTGAGAAGATAGTTTGAATAATTTCCAAATGGCAGGATAGATGTTAATGCTAGATGGTAATAATAAAGGGAAAGATTGAGGTTGAAATCCAGATAATATTTTGAAAGGAAAGATATAGTTAAATATAAGAGATGAATAAAGGAAAGAATCAAAAAGAATGCCAAATGTTGTAGCTAGAATTACAAAAGTAATACCATGAAATTCATGAAGACAGCAGTTCCTCCTCCCAATCCCCCTGCCCCCCAAGTTTGCCCTCTTATCCTATTTGACTTCTATTATACCCTAACACACTGGATGAAGACTCCAGGGATTTTAAATACTAAAAGCTGCTGAGAGCCATAGCCAAGTAGGAATGACGCATGGCATTTTGAAAGGTGACCCTGCTCAGGGATTAGGGCGGCTCCAGGTTTAGGGTAGATCCTGCTGGATTAGGGTGGCTCCAGGTTTAGGGTGGATCCTGCTGGGAATAGGGCATATCCTGCTGCCTCAGGCGCCCGCTCCTTGAGTTCCCGTGGAGTTCTCGCGTGGTTTTGGGAGATTTGGTACGCAGAACCCGGTGGAGGGTGTGTATTTTTCCCAGAACGTGCGTGTAGAGTGCCGGTGAGAGTTCGGGAATAAAGAATTGCTGTTTGAATCTACAAGGCTGTGAGTGGCTTGTGATTTTGTGCCCAGCCAGACTGTGGCATTTGGCGGCCTGTGCGGGGAATGTCTGAAGCTTGGAGGTAAGTGAAATTGCTTGCCCCTGAAGGAGAGCGAAAAAATGGATGACCATTTCAAAAAACAATGTGTTCTTGTTTTGATTTATTTTGTTTTTCTTTCAAGCTGCCTATCCCTAGATCTTTATCAGGCAAACTGGGAAGAATGGTTAGCTCAAGGTTTGAAGTTTGTTGGCCCTGAGAAAGAGAAAATTGATACAACGATTTTTTATTCCGTTTTTGTTTCATTCAGTTTCAGTTTTGTTTTGTGTTATCTTATTGGGTTTCGTTATCTTTATAGTAGATTAGAAATTAGTAAAAAAACAAACCGAAAGAGTGTTAAGTAAATTGTTAGAGGTTCAGACCATGGAGAAAGACATTTTAGATCAAGCAAAAGAGAAGGTCTCTTGAGCTAGTCAGACAGAGGAAAAAAATTTAAAGGAAAAGGGGCTATTAGGAAAAAGGCTACAACAGGAGGCTGCTACTAACTCCGTTCTATCACCACAGGGCGTAATTCAACCAACAGCTCCACCTATGGAGACAGCTGAGTGGCCCTCAACCCCCGTAGTTGATAAATGGGATCCTGAGACAGGACCTCAAAGATTAGCATGCCCTGTACTTGAGCAGGCAGGAGGGCAGAGAATTCACCATGCTTTAGATTTCGAAACAGTGAAGCAGTTAAAGGAGGCTGTAACAACCTATGGTCCCCAAGCACCCTTCACGGTAAACATGGTCGAATCCATTACCAACTTGGACATGACGCCAGCAGATTGGGCTAGCATGTGTAAATCTGTGCTAAATGGAGGACAATATTTGTTATGGAAGGTTGCCAATGAGGAATTTTGCACGGAGACAGCTAGGCAAAATGCAGCAGCCGGTTACCCTTAAAGAAATCTAGATATGTTGTTAGGAAAAGGACCTTATGAGGGTCAACGGCAACAAATTGAATATGATCCTGCTATATATGCACAAATTGCTGCAGATGCAGTTAGGGCATGGAAGACTTTACAAGGACATGGAGATTTACAAGGTCAGCTATCTAAGGTAATACAGAGAGCTAATGAACCTTACGCTGAATTTGTAGATAGGCTTATTCAAACAGCTGCCAGAATTTGGGGGGACACATAACAAGCAATGCCATTAATAAAACAACTGGCTTATAACCAAGCAAATCGTTGCTGCAGAGAGGTTATTAGACCATGGAAACATGAAGATTTAAACACATATATTAAATTATGTAGAGACATTAATGAACAAGGGCAAGTCTTGGCAGCTGCAGTACAACAGGCTTTAGATGCCAGGCCAAAAACATGCTACAATTGTGAATAAACAGGACATTTTAAAAGGAACTGCCCCATAGGAAAAGGGTTTAACAATACTAGGTATCAAAGGAATAGAATACCAGGTATTTGCCCACGATGCCGTAGAGGGAGACATTGGGCTAATGAATGTCATTCTCAAGCCACCATAGAGGGTATTCCCTTATCAAAAAACGGACAAGGACCAGGTATTTACCCACGATGTCGTGGAGAAAGGCATAAGGCTCCATTGCCAAAAAACGGACTGGGGGGGGCCCAATGCTCCGGGTCCCACAACCACAAATATACGGGGCAGTGGAGGAACCCAGCAACACCATCAGGGTAGTGCCCAGGACACATTGTCCATTAAATCCCTCATCAGACAAACTAGAGGGAGCGCAGGGCTGGACATCTGCGCCTCTGCCAGAGCAGTACTAACTCCAGAGATGGGAGTTCAAATCATTCCCACAGGAGTAAAAGGACCTCTTCCCCAAGAAACAGTAGGCTTATTATTGGGACGCAGTTCTTCTACATTAAAAGGACTTATGGTAAGTCCTGGGGTAATTGATCCTGATTATGTAGGTGAAATAAAAATTATAGCTAGTTCTCCAAGAGGTATATCAGTAATTTCACCAGGAGATAGAATAGCACAGTTGTTAATAATATCCAGCCTACATGATAAATTTTCCAGTCATAGTATAGAAAGAGGTTCCAGGGGATTAGGCTCCACAGGTGTAGATTGGGCTATGCTGTCTTTAAATTTAGATTCTCACCCAATGCTAAAACTAAATATTCAAGGACATGAATTTCATGGGCTACTGGATACAGGTGCTGACCTTAGCATCATATCTCGTCAATGCTTCGAGGCCTAGGAGTGGCGACTAATCCCCATAGAAGTGCAATGGTATTAGATTGGAAGGATCCTGAAGGATGTGAAGGAACTATACAGCCATATGTATTGGATCATCTTCCTATAAATTTATGGGGACAAGATATCCTAGAACAATTAGGTTTCACGTTAACAAATAACATCAGGGCTGGGGATGTGGCTCAAGCGGTAGCGCGCTTGCCTGGCATGCGTGCAGCCCGGGTTCGATCCTCAGCACCACATATCAACAAAGATGTTGTGTCCGCCGAGAACTAGAAAATAAATATTAAAAATTCTCTCTCTCTCTCTCTCTCTCTTTCTCTCTCTCTCTCTCCTCTCTCTCACTCTCTCTTAAAAAAAAAACAAATAACATCAATCCTAATGCGTCCACTACTAGGGCTAGACAAGGTTTTAGGAAATAAAAAAGATTAGGAGAACAAGAACAAGGTATAGCAGCACCAATTCAAATAGATCAAGGAATAAACAGACATGGATTGGGTTTTCAGAAGGGGCCACTGAGACAATCAAAATTACTTGGAAATCAGAAAGACCAGTATGGGTTCCTCAGTGGCCCCTGACTAAAGAAAAGATACAAGTAGCCCATGACCTGGTCAAACAACAATTAGCAGAGGGACATATACAACCTTCTGTATCTCCCCATAATACTCCCATTTTTGTCATCAAAAAGAAATCTGGTAAATGGAGATTATTGCAAGATTTAAGAGGCACTAATAATGAGATGGTTATTATGGGACCTGCTCAATCAGGGATTCCTCAATTGTCTGCTTTGCCAAGAACCTGGTATGTTTTAGCTATAGATATTAAAGATTGTTTTTTTTTTTTCAATTCCAATTCATCCTGAGGATAGTCCACGTTTTGCATTTACTATCCCTGCACTGAATCATGAAGGTCCTGATCAGATATATGAATGGAAAGTACTCCCTCAAGGGATGGCTAACAGCCCAACTATGTGTCAAATTTATGTTAACAAAGCAATCCAGCCACTTAGAAATCAAAATCCTGAACTACAAATATTTCACTATATGGATGATGTATTATTAGCACATAAAGATAAAAACACATTGCTGGAATGTTATGCCACACTTACAAACTTATTGAAAAATTATAATCTAGAGATAGCAATAGATAAAGGACAATTAAATTTTCCAATTAATTATTTAGGAGTTCTATTATCCTCAACCATGGTCCATCCACCAAAAATTCAAATACAAGTAGATCAACTCAAATCACTTAACGACTTTCAAAAGTTATTGGGAGACATAAATTGGATAAGGCCTTATCTAGGCATACCAACAGGAGAGTTGGGACCTTTATTTGATATTCTAAAAGGTCCATCAGATCCAAATTCACCCTGCATGTTAACTCCTAAAGCAAGAAAGGCATTAAAAATTATTGAAACATATATGGAAAATATGCATTTGGATAGAATTGATTTAAGTTTGCCTTTATTATTTATTGTACTACCAACAAAAAATATTCCTACAGGAGTATTTTGGCAAGAAGGTCCATTATTGTGAATACATTTATCTTATTCTCCTAACACTATTCTTACTAGGTATCCTGAGGCTGTAGGACAATTAATACTCAAAGGAATAAAAGCAGTGAAGGGAGTGTTTGGAATTTCTCCCAATAAAATTATTACTCCATATACTATGGATCAAATTGATGAGTTAGCTAATGAGTTAAATACTTGGGCAATAATCATGTGTAAATCTAATGTTTCATTTGATAATCACCATCTAATCCTTTGTTGTCTTTTTGGTCTAAACATCCTGTAGTTTTTCCAAAAATGACAAGAAAAACCCCTATCATGAATGCTCCAAATATATTCATTGATGGGTCAAATAATGGTACAGCAGCAGTAGTTACGCCTGATCAAACTTTTACATTTTTAGTACCCAAACAATCAGCTCAAAAGGTAGACCTTAATGCAGTATCACAAGCTTTTGTGATGTTTAAACATTCTGTATTTAATTTATTTTCTGATAGTCAGTATATAGTTAATGCTATAGTATCCCTTGAAGATTCTGGTAGGATTTCTCCTTCCTCTACTGTTTTCTCTTTGTTTTCCACTATACAAAGTCTAATCTGGGACAGAAAAGATCCATTCTTTATAGGACATATCAGGGCACATACAGGATTGCCTGGAGCCCTTAATTTGGGCAATGATTTAGCAGATAAAACTACACATGACATGCATATTTTCTCTACACTAGAAGAAGCTACAAATTTTCATAAAAGGTACCATGTTAATGCTAATACTTTACAAAAGCATTTTAAAATAACTAAGGAACAAGCCAGACATATAATAAAACAATGTCAAAATTGTGTGACCTTTTTACCACAAGTTATTCTTGGAGTCAATCCTAGAGGATTGATACCTAACCATATTTGGCAGATGGACATCACACACTTGCCAGAATTTGGAAAATTAAAATATTTGCATGTTACAGTTGATACTTCTTCCGGATTTTTGATGGGCTCCCTTCATGCCAGAGAAAAAATTAAAGATGTTATAGCTCATTGCTTACAAAATTTTGCCACTGTGGGCATTCCAAAACAGTTAAAAATAGATAATGGTCCTGGCTATACCTCTACTCTTTTAAACAATTTGCTCATCATTTGGCATTACTCATATAACAGGAATCCCATACAATCCACAGGGACAAGGCATAGTTGAAAGAGCTCATCAAACTATTAAAACGTACTTATTAAAGCAAAAAGAGGGAACTGGAAAGGGGTATATATCCCCCAAAGGTAAACTAAAAATAACACTTTTTACTCTAAACTTTTTAAATTTGGATTCCTCAGGGCTTAGTGCTGCGGAAAGACATATGTATCCAAAAAATGTACATAAGCCTAAGGTACTTTGGAAGGATATTCTAACAGGACAATGGAAAGGTCCTGACCCAGTGATTGTCTGGAGTTGGGGTTCTGTTTGTGTGTTTCCACAGGGAGAACAGCAGCCAATTTTGATTCCAGAGAGACTAACCAAAGCGATTTCTACAGACCAAAAAGGAGATGATTTGACTCAAATCCATAACAGCTGATATCCAGAGCTCCAGCTTGGCTATTCTTACATCTGCGACAGTGATTAACCAGGATGCTTTTTTCAATATCTATTTTATTATTGCCTTTTCCCACATCATAAAGTTCTATTTTATTTTTTGAGCTCATACAAACCTAGGTTAATGTTTTTCTGATCAGTTTTATTTTTTGACTGTGGAGTTTTTAAACATTGCAATGGAGATTTCACCTGTGTATAGCTACAAGGCCTTTACTATTGTCTTATGTGTTGTACGTTTGTGTGCACATTTGTGTTTTGTGTTGTATGTCTGTGTGTGCGTATGTCCATATATCATATATGAGGAGCGCTCATGAAAAAATGGATCCGAATTATTTTTTTTTATTCACGTGATTTAAATGGTTTAATTTAAATTAGGTAAACAGCTGTTACGGATTGTTTTTAAAGGAGGTTAACAGATCTGTGTGTTTACTTTCACCTTTCCTTTTCATTATATTTAATAATTCTGTTCAGGATAATGTAAATTTTTCAAAAAATTGTTTTCTTAGTACCTGTTGGAATGTTACATAATTTCTTTTTTTTTTATTGGTTGTTCACAACATTACAAAGCTCTTGACAAATCATATTTCATACATTTGAATCAAGTGGGTTATGAACTCCCATTTTTACCCCAAATACAGATTGCAGAATCACATCGGTTACACATCACATTTTTACATACTGCCATATTAGTGACTGTTGTATTCTGCTACCTTTCCTATCCTCTACTATCCCCCCTCCCCTCCCCTCCCATCTTCTCTCTCTACCCCATCTACTGTAATTCATTTCCCTCCATGTTTGTTATCCCATTCCCCTCATAACCTCTTATATATAATTTTGTATAACAATGAGGGTCTCCCTCCATTTCCATGTGATTTCCCTTTTTTTTCTCCCTTTCCCTACCACGTCATGTCTCTGTTTAATGTTAAACTTTTCTTCCTGCTCTTCCTCCCTGTTCTGTTCTTAGTTGCTCTCATTATATCAAAGAAGACATTTGGTATTTGTTTTTTAGGGATTGGCTAGCTTAACTAAGCATAATCTGCTCTAGTGCCATCCATTTCCCTGCAAATTCCGTGATTTTGTCATTTCTTAGTGCTGCGTAATACTCCATGGTGTATAAATGCCACATTTTTTTTATCCATTCATCTATTGAAGGGCATCTGGGTTGATTCCACAGTCTAGCAATTGTGAATTGTGCTGCTATGAACATCGATGTGGCAGTATCCCTGTAGTGTGCTCTTTTAAGGTTTTCAGGAAATAGTCTGAGAAGGGCAATAGCTGGGTCAAATGGTGGTTCCATTCCCAGCTTTCCCAGGAATCTCCATACTGCTTTCCAAATTGGCCGCACCCATTTGCAGTCCCACCAGCAGTGTACAAGAGTACCCTTTTCCCCACATCCTCGCCAGCACTCGTTGTTGTTTGACTTCGTCATGGCTGCCAATCTTACTGGGGTGAGGTGGTATCTTAGGGTGGTTTTGATTTGCATTTCCTTGACTGCTAGAGATGGTGAGAATTTTTTCATATACTTGTTGATTGATTGTATGTCCTCCTCTGTGAAGTGTTTGTTCATGTCCTTGGCCCATTTGTTGATTGGGTTGTTTGTTTTCTTATTGTCTAATTTTTTGAGTTCTTTGTATACTCTGGATATTAGGGCTCTATCTGAAGTGTGAGGAGTAAAAATTTGTTCCCATGATGTGGGCTCCCTATTTACCTCTCTTATTGTTTCTCTTGCTGAGAAAAAAACTTTTCAGTTTAAGAAAGTCCCATTTGTTGATTCTTGTTATTAACTCTTGTGCTATGGGTGTCCTGTTAAGGAATTTTGAGCACGTCCCCACAATCTGTAGATCAGAGCCAACTTTTTCTTCTATCAGACGGAGAGTCTCTGATTTGATATCTAGCTCCTTTGTCCACTTTGAGTTGACTTTTGTGCATGGCGAGAGTAGGGGATTCAGTTTCATTTTGTTGCATATGGATTTCCAGTTTTCCCAACACCATTTGTTGAAGATGCTATCCTTTCTCCATTGCATGTTTTTAGCTCCTTTATCAAATATAAGATAGTTGTAGCTTTGCGGATTAGTCTCTGTATCCTCTATTCTGTACCATTGGTCCACCCACCTGTTCTGGTATCAGTACCATGCTGTTTTTATTACTATTGCTCTGTAATATAGTTTGAAATCTGGTATCGCTATACCACCTGATTCACACTTCCTGCTTAGAATTGTTTTAGCTATTCTGGGTTTTTTATTTTTCTATATGAATTTCATGATTGCTTTATCTATTTCTACAAGAAATGCCATTGGGATTTTGATTGGCATTGCATTGAACCTATAGAGAACTTTTGGTAATATCGCCATTTTGATAATGTTAGTTCTGCCTATCCATGAACAAGGTATATTTTTCCATCTTCTAAGATCCTCTTCTATTTCTTTCTTTAGGTTTCTGTAATTTTCATTGTATAGGTCTTTCACCTCTTTTGTTAGGTTGATTCCCAAGTATTTTATGTTTTTTGAGGATATTGTGAATGGAGTGTTTTTCCTCATTTCCGTTTCAGAAGTTTTGTCGCTGATATACAGAAATGCCTTTGATTTATGTGTGTTGATTTTATATCCTGCCACTTTGCTGAATTCATTTATTAGTTCTAGTAGTTTTTTTGTAGACCCTTTTGGGTCTGTTAAGTATATTATCATGTCATCCGCAAATAGCGATAATTTAAGTTCTTCTTTTCCTATTTTTATGCCTTTAATTTCTTTCGTCTGTCTAATTGCTCTGGCCAGTGTTTCGAGAACTATATTGAATAGAAGTGGTGATAGGGGGCATCCCTGTCTTGTTCCAGATTTTAGAGGGAATGCCTTCAATTTTTCTCCATTCAGAATGATGCTAGCCTGAGGCTTAGCATAGCTTTTGCAATGTCAAGGTAAGTTCCTGTTATCCCTAGTTTTTCTAATGTTTTGAATATAAAGGGATGCTGTACTTTGTCAAATGCTTTTTCTGCGTCTATCAAGATGATCATATGGTTCTTATCTTTAAGTCTATTGATGTGGTGAATAACATTTATTGATTTCCATATATTGAACCATCCTTGTATCCCAGGGATGAATCCTACTTGATCATGGTGCACAATTTTTTTGATGTGCCTTTGTATCCGATTCGCCAGAATTTTATTGAGGATTTTTCCATCTAGGTTCATTAGAGATATTGGTCTGTAGTTTTCTTTCTTTGAGGTGTCTTTGTCTGGTTTCGGAATCAGGGTGATGTTGGCCTCATAGAATGAATTTGGCAGAGCTCCCTCTTTTTCTATTTCCTGAAATAACTTGAAAAGTATTGGTATTAGTTCTTCTTTAAAGGTTTTGTAAAACTCCGCTGTATACCCATCCGGTCCTGGGCTTTTCTTGGTTGGTAGTCTTTTGATGGCTTCTTCTATTTTTTCCTTTGTTATTGGTCTGTTTAAGTTGTGAGTTTCCTCCTGACTCAGTCTGGGCAAATAATATGACTTAAGGAATTTATCGATGTCTTCACTATCTTCTATTTTATTGGAATATAGGTTTTCAAAATAATTTCTAATTGTCTTCTGTATTTCTGAAGCGTCTGTTGTAATATTGCCTTTTTCATCCCGTATGTTAGTAATTTGAGTTCTCTCTCTTCTTCTCTTTGTTAGTATGGCTAGGGGTCTGTCGATCTTATTTATTTTTTCAAAGAACCAACTTTTTGTTTTGTTAATTTTTTCAATAGTTTCTTTTGTTTCAATTTCATTGATTTCCACTCTGATTTTAATTAATTCTTGCCTTCTGCTACATTTGCTATTGTTTTGCTCTTCCTTTTCTAGGGCTTTGAGATGAAGTGTGAGCTCATTTATTTGTTGGTTTTTCCTTTTTTTGAGGAATGACCTCCAGGCGATGAATTTCCCTCTTAAAACTGCTTTCATTGTGTCCCATAGATTCCGATATGTTGTGCCTGTATTTTCATTTATCTCTAAGAATTTTTTGATTTCCTCCTTTATGTCTTCTGTAACCCATTGATCATTCAGTAACGTATTGTTCATTGTCCATGTGATGTAGGATTTTTCCTTCCTTCTTTTATCATTGATTTCCAGTTTCATTCCATTATGATCTGATAAAGTGCATGGTATTATCTCAACCCACTTATATTTACTGTGGGTTGCCCTATGGCATAATATATGATCTATTTTTGAGAAGGATCCATGTGCTGCTGAGACAAAAGTATATCCACTTGATGATGGTTGATATATTCTATATATGTCAGTTAAGTCTAGGTTATTGATTGTGATATTGAGGTCAATAGTTTCTTTATTCAACTTTTGTTTGGAGGATCTGTCCAATGATGAGAGAGATGTGTTGAAGTCACCCATGATTATTGTGTTGTGGTCTATTCGATTCTTGAACTTGAGGAGAGTTTGTTTTATGAACGTCGCAGTGCCATTATTTGGTGCATAAATATTGATAATTGTTACATGTTGTTGGTGAATGGTTCCTCTTAACAGTATATAATGTCCTTCCTTATCCCTTTTGATTAACTTAGTCTTGAAGTCAATTTTATTCGATATGAGAATGGCCACCCCTGCTTGCTTACGAGGAGCGTGTGCATGGTATATTTTTTCCCAACCTTTTACCTTGAGCCTGTGTATGTCTTTTCCAATCAGATGTGTCTCCTGGAGGCAGCATATTGTTGGATTTGTTTTTTTAATCCATGTTACCAGCCTATGTCGCTTTATTGGAGAGTTTAAGCCATTAACGTTTAGAGTTACTATTGATATATGGTTTGTACTTCCTGCCATGTTTGATTATTTATCTCTTTTTTTCCCCTAATTTAGTTTGTTTCTCCATGATTAGCTTTCCCCCCGTCCTCTGTCTTTACCGAGGCACTTCCCGCTGATGGTTTTGGTTATCGTTTTCCATTTCTTCCTCGTGTAGAGTTTTGCTCAAGACGCTTTGCAATGCTGGTTTTCTGGCTACAAATTCTTTTAGCTTTTGTTTATCATGAAAGATTTTTATTTTGTTGTTGTATCTGAAGCTTAATTTTGCTGGATACAGAATTCTTGGTTGGCATCCATTGTCTTTCAGTGTTTGAAATACGTTGTTCCAGGATCTTCTCGCTTTCAGCGTCTGTGATGAAAAATCCGTTGTCAACCTTATTGGTTTACCCCTAAATGTAATGTGCCTCTTTTCTCTTGTAGCTTTTAATATTTTCTCTTTGTTCTGTATATTGGATATCTTCATAACAATGTGTCTTGGCGTTGGTCTACTGTGATTTTGTGTGCTCGGTGTCCTGTATGCATCTACAATTTGTATATCTGTTTCCTTTTTTATTTCTGGAAAGTTTTCTGTAATTATTTCCTTCAGCAAGTTACTCATTCCCTTGGCATGAATCTCTGTGCCTTCCTCTATCCCGATGACTCATAAGTTTGTTTTTTTTAAATTATCCCAAATCTCTTGGATGTTTTTCTCGTGAGTTTTTACCAGTCTATCTGAGTTGGCTAGACTCTTTTCAAGATGATATATTTTGTCTTCATTATCTGACCTTCTGGCTTCTACTTGCTCCACTCTGTTAGTGATACTCTCGATTGAGTTTTTAATTTGGTTTATCGTTTCTTTCATTTCTAGAATTATTGTTTGATTTTTTTTTATAATCTCTATCTCCTGATAAAGATGCTTAACTTCTTCTTTTATCTGTTTATGTAATTCGTTTTCAATGTGCTCTTTAAGGTTCCTTTCCATCTGTCTAAGGTGTTCCTTGAGTTCTTTATATGGCCATTTTTCTGATGACTCCAGTTCCTCCTGAATATTTAGGCTGTCTTTCATTGTTTTTACTCCTTTTCTTCCTTGCTTTTTTATGCTCATGATACTTCTTGTTCTGTTTGACTGCTGAGTTACTGTTTACTCTTATAAATTTATTTGATGCTTGGGAGGGGAGGTATTAGAAGGGAAGGGAAGAATTGACTAAAGAGAGTGAGTGTAGGCAGGTGGAATTCAAGAGAGGGGGAATAAGAAAATTGAAAAGAAATGAAAAGACAAAAGAAAAAAGTGAAAAGAAAGAAAAAAACGAAAAAATAAAAATTTAAAACAAACAAAAAAATTATAATGATAATAGAAAAATGGAAATTGAAGTTTAAAAAATAATAATAATAATAGAATAAAAAGAATTAAAAAAATTGAAACCATTAATAAGAAAGTTAAAGAACAACAACATCAACTACAAAAAGTGAGAATAAAAAAATACTAATAATAATCATTAAAAAAAATAGTAATAATAATAAATGCAGTCATAGAGCTCGATTAACTTCTCTTCCAGTAGGTGGAGCTATGCCCACTTGGCCAGGCTTCTCCTCGTGATAGGTGGGAACCTATCACTGTGCCTGAGCTCTTCTTCCCAGACTGTGCGAGTCTCCAGTCCTGAGTGCCTAGGTCCTTCTCTTGTGGTTCCTCAATCCAGGCCCCACTCACCTGTGACGCTTACCACATTACTGGCTACACGCCGGGTCTACTGCTCCTGGGAGCCCTGTTTTCACGGATGCCTGGGCACACCCTTTCTGTTTGCCTCCCTCGAACCCTAAGTTTGTAGGGCTTGGGGCTGAGGACCCCCAGCGAATTTGTTTGCCCTCAGGTAGCAACTCCCCTGGTAGCTGGTGTAAGGGACCTCTGTTGTCAGCCCTGGTGGGAGCGATAGTCGGGGGTTCTGCACCGCTAGTCCCACGTCACTCCTGATTCCCTGGGTCTGGCTGTGGTGCTCAGTTGGCTTTTACCTCTGTGAGGTCAGGTGGGCCGACTAGTTATTTCAGCAGGATCGTTAGTGCTGACTCACGAGAAGCAGGCGATCCGGGGCTTAAATGCAGCAGATTCGTGCTCAGTGTGTGTTTTCTGAGGGGCCCAAAGTGTACGCCCTAGCTCCACATCAGCTCAGCATTGCCTAGTAATCCTGACCAAATAGGCTTTAGATAATTTATAGCTCCCTATACCCGCACAGTTGAAGAGGTCAGAGACTTGATCTCTCCGCGCCTGCCGCCATGTTAGACCTCCTCAATGATATTCATGTTACCCTTACAGTTTCCTGGCATAAGCAAGATCTTGGGGTTATACAAACTGCTGCTTCTGTTTCCAGTCCAGTTTTCTAGAACTGAAACCCTACTGCCGTCGCCTCCACCTCTGGTCCCCGCTCTTGGGCGCCGCGCTTGTCCGCGACCTTAGCAGCGCCGCCGCGGAGGGCCCAAGCGGCTGGCGCCGCGGAGGGCCCAAGCGGCTGCCGCCGCGCCTGTCCCCTCGCAGGGGGATGCCGAACAACCCCAGAGCAGGCTATGCCCCAAGGTGCAGCAGGGAACAGGCGACCGAGGCACTTGAGGCCGTGGTCCAGCCTTCGGAGGACAGGGCTCGGCACGCAGCCCAGTTCCAGTCTCTAGATGCGGCAGCTGGACCGTGTAGACAGGGCCATCAAGACAGCATGCAGAAAGCAAATGGCGGCTCCCGCGGAGTGGATTTTCGGCCCCGAAATTACAGCCCCGCCAACAATTCCAATCCACTAACTCTCCCTGTATAGACAATATTCAAAAAAAAAAAAAAAAAGGGCGGGGTGTACTGAGCTTTCTTTGCCTCAGGTACTTACAATCCACTGCTGATTACCCATTCAGCTTCTCTGCTGGGAGCGAAGTTCGGGAGTTCGGGATTTCAGACGGGGAAGGAAGCGGTACAGTCCCATCCCCCACAAGGGACACTCCACTAAGGCAATCAGCGGCCACCATCTTGGAGAGCTGAAGTATCCACCGCCACTCTCAGACAGATTGCAACAACAAAACAGCTGTGTGTTACTCAGCTCAGCCCCCATACATAGGGGGATTTCGCATACAATCTCTCCTAGACTTTCCAGGGGAGGGAGTATCAGAGTGAGCCTGCATAAAGACTAAGGGAAAACTAGAGGCACCTGACCTTCAACCCCCCTTCCCATCAGCAGCCAAAACAAAACCTGTCTAGCCAGCGCTGGGGGAGGGGCAAGCAGAAAAAATCAAAACCATAGAGTGCCGGGGATCCCAAAAGCCAACTGTGTGACCCCGGAGATCCAGGCTGTCTGATTCGCGCGCCCTGCCCCGCGGCTACAGAAGGCGTGGCACCGCAGAGAAGGGATTAACTAGTAAGCAGGGAGATAAGTGGCTGCGACAAGGTGGAATCCCACCAGCCAATCCCGCACTGAACCCCAGGCTGAGTTCGGGATTTCAGACGGGGAAGGAAGCGGTACAGTTCTATCCCCCACAAGGGAAACAAAACAATAGAGTGCCGGGGTTCCTAATAGCCACCCTCCACACCCAACAAATGGCAGGCCCAGAGTACAGTTTGAACTGCCGAGAACCATCACTCAAGGGAAATCTGGTCTAGCAGGAGAAACCAAGACTAGCAGGAGAAACCAGGGGACTAGAGGCAAGGCCCTCGTGACTGGGCGGCTGTAAACTGCAGGCCCGCCGGCGACAGTTCACCCACTGCCCGTGTAACTGGGGCGGTAGGAGAATGCCCGCCCACTGGCGACTGATCACCTGCCCGCGGCCTGTGATACTGGGCAGCTGGAGACCGCCCGCCTGCCGCGACCGGGAGCTGAAACCAAACAGAGACAGTCCAGTCACAACCCCCCATTAGGACACCCCGGCAAGGAGACTGGGGCCCGTCATAGCAGAGTAGTGTCGTCACTGGAGCTCGGACGTGGGAATTCCTTCCCAGCGGAATCCACGTTAGCAGGCATAGTTTAACAACACAAAGGAGAGACATCAGAGTAATACAGAAACAAAACAAATCTATAGATGAGAGCAGAAACATGACAATCAAATAGAGCTGGAAAGTAACATGGACAATATGAGAAAACAAGGGAAAAAAGGATTACAAACAATGCAAGACAACTCAATTCTACAGGAGGACATAGAAACATCAGAAACAGGGATAGGGAAAGAACTCATGGCATAGCTAACTCGAATGGAAAGGAATATTAGAGAAGACATGAGACAGCAAGTCCAAGAAATAAAAGTATATTTTGAAAATGAATTAAACAAACAAATTCAAATGGCAAAGAATGAGCTCTACCAGGAGATAGAGATCTTAAAAAAAAAATCAATCAATAATCCTAGAATTGCAGGAAACTATAAACCAAATTAAAAACTCAAACGAGAATATTACAAATAGACTTGATCAAGTAGAAGTCAGAACATCAGATAATGAAGACAAGGTTTATCAACTTGAAAAGAATATAGTCAACACAGAAAAGATGCTTAAATCCCACAAGCAATCTATTCAAGAGATATGGGATGTCATAAAAAAACCAAATCTGAGAGTCATAGGGATAGAAGAAGGCACAGAGATTCAAACCAAAGGAATGGACAGCATATTAAATGAAATAATTCTAGAAAACTTCCCAGAGATGAAAGATGGAATGGATTGCCAAATCCTGGAAGCCTACTGGACCCCAAACATTCAAAACCATAATAGACCAACTCCAAGACATATAATTATGAAGATAGCCAACGTACAGAACAAGGAGAGAATATTAAAAGCTACGAGAGAAAAGAGGCAGATTACATTCAGGGGTAAACCAATTAGGTTAACGACCGATTTCTCATCACAGACTTTGAAAGCGAGAAGATCCTGGAACAATGTATTTCAAACGCTGAAAAATAATGGATTCCAACCAAGAATACTGTATCCAGCAAAATTGAGCTTCAAATTTGACAATGAAATTAAAATCTTTCACGATAAACAAAAGCTAAAAGAATTTGCAGCAAGAAAACCAGCTCTGCAAAGCATTTTGAACAAAACACTACAAGAAGAGGAATTGAAAAATAGTGCTCAAAACTAACAGCAGGAGGTATCTCAGTAAAGGGGGAGGAAAGTAACCAAAAAGTAAAACTAGCCAAACTAAAATAAATAAATAAAGAAGCATGACTGGAAGTACAAATCATATCTCAATTGTAACCTAAATGTTAATGGCCTAAACTCACCAATCAAGAGACATAGGCTAGTAACCTGGATCAAAAAAACAAATCCAACAATATGCTGCCTTCAGGAGACTCATATGATAGGAAAAGACATACACAGGCTGAAGGTAAAAGGTTGCGAAAAATCATACCACTCACATGGCCCTCGGAAGCAAGCAGGAGTGGCCATACATCCTGGGCGCATTGCTATACAAAATTACATATAAGAGGTTGTGAGGGGAATGGGAAAATAAACAAGGAGAGAAATGAATTACAGTAGATGGGGTAGAGAGAGAAGATGGGAGGGGAGGGGAGGGGGGATAGTAGGCGATAGGAAAGAAAAAAAAATAAAATAAAAGGTTTTGTAAAAATAAAATAAAATAAATTTCAATTAGGTCAAAAAAAAAGAATTAATACCAATACTTTTCAAGCTATTTCAAGAAATAGAAAAAGAAGGAGCTCTTCCAAATTCATTTTATGAGGCCAACATCACTTTGATCCCAAAACCAGACAAAGATACTTCAAAGAAAGAAAACTACAGACCAATATCTCTAATGAACTTGGATGCAAAAATTCTCAATAAAATTCTGGCGAATCGAATACAAAAACATATCAGAAAACTTGTGCACCATGATCAAGTAGGATTCATTCCTGGGATGCAAGGCTGGTTCAATATACGGAAATCAATAAATGCTATTCACCACATCAATAGACTTAAAGACAAGAACCATATGATCATCTCGATGGATGCAGAAAAAGCATTTGACAAAGTACAGCATCCCTTTATGTTCAAAACACTAGAAAAACTAGGGATAATAGGAACTTACCTCAACATTGTAAAAGATATATATGCTAAACCTCAGGATAGCATCATCCTAAACGGAGAAAAACTGAAGGCATTCCCTCTAAAATCTGGAACAAGACAGGGATGCCCTCTATCACCACTTCTATTCAATTTAGTTCTCGAAGTACTAGCCAGAGCAATTAGACAGACAAAAGAAATTAAAGGCATAAAAATAGGAAAAGAAGAAATTAAATTATCGCTATTTGCGGATGACATGATAATATACTTAACAGACCCAAAAGAGTCTACAAAGAAGCTGCTAGAGTTAATAAATGAATTCAGCAAAGTGGCAGGTTATAAAATCAACACGCATAAATCAAAGGCATTCCTGTATATCAGCAACAAAACCTCTGAAATGGAAATAAGGAAAACCACTCCATTCACAATATCCTCAAAGAAAATAAGATACTTGGGAATCAACCAAACAAAAGAGGTGAAAGATTTATACAATGAAAACTACAGAACCCTAAAGAGAGAGATAGAAGAAGATCTCAGAAGATGGAAAAATGTACCCTGTTCATGGATAGGCAGAACTAACATCATCAAAATGGCGATATTACCCAAAGTTCTCTACAGGTTTAATGCGATGCCAATCAAAATCCCAACGGCATTTCTTGTAGAAATAGACAAAGCAATCATGAAATTCATATGGAAAAACAAAAGACCCAGAATAGCAAAAGCAATTCTAAGCAGGAAGTGTGAATCTGGAGGTATAGCGATACCAGAGGTCAAACTGTACTACAAAGCAATAGTAACAAAAACAGCATGGTACTGGTACCAAAACAGGCAGGTGGACCAATGGTACAGAATAGAAGACACAGAGACCCATCCACAAAGTTACAACTATCTTATATTTGATAAAGGGGCTAAAAGCATGCAATGGAGGAAGGATAGCATCTTGAACAAATGGTGCTGGGAAAATTGGAAATCCATATGCAACAAAATGAAATTGAATCCCTTTCTCTCGCCATCCACAAAAATTAACTCAAAATGGATCAGGGAGCTAGATGTCAAATCAGAGACACTGCGTCTGATAGAAGAAAAAGTTGGCTCCGATCTACATATTGTGGGGTCGGGCTCCAAATCCTTAATAGGACACCCATAGCCCAAGAGTTAATAACAAAAATAAACAAATGGGACTTACTTAAACTAAAAAGTTTTTTCTCAGCAAGAATAACAATAAAAGAGGTAAATAGAGAGCCTACATCCTGGGAACAAATTTTTACCCCCCACACCTCAGATAGAGCCCTAATATCCAGAATGTACAAAGAACTCAAAAAAATTAAACAATAAGATAACAAATAACCCAATCAACAAATGGGCCAAGGACCTGAACAGACACTTCTCAGAGGAGGACATACAATCAATCAACAAGTACATGAAAAAATGCTCACCATCTCTAGCAATCAGAGAAATGCAAATCAAAACCACCCTAAGATACCATCTCACTCCAGTAAGATTGGCAGCCATTAGGAAGTCAAACAACAATAAGTGTTGGCGGGGATGTGGGGAAAAGGGTACACTTGTACACTGCTGGTGGGGCTGCAAAATGGTGAGGCCAATTTGGAAAGCAGTATGGAGATTCCTGGGAAAGCTGGGAATGGATCCACCATTTGACCCAGCTATCGCACTTCTCGGACTATTCCCTGAGGACCTTAAAAGAGCGCACTATAGGGATATGGCTGCATCAATGATTATAGCGGCACAATTCACAATAGCTAGACTGTGGAACCAACCTAGATGCCCCTAATAGATGAATGGATAAAAAAAATGTGGCATCTATACACAATGGAGTATTATGCAGCACTAAGAAATGACAAAATCATAGAATTTGCAGGGAAATGGATGGCATTAGAGCAGATTATGCTAAGCGAAGCTAGCCAAGCCCTAAAAAACAAATGCCAAATGTCTGCTTTGATATAAAGAGAGCAACTAAGAACAGAACAGGAAGGAAGAGCATGAGGAAAGGACTACAGTAAACAAAGACGAATGGGGGGAGAGAAACGGAGAGAGAAGGGAAAGCATATGGAAATGGTAGGAGACCTTCAATGATACATAAAATTATAAGAGGTTATGAGGGGCAAGGGGGAAGGAAAAAAGGGAGAGAATTGAACAACAGCAGGGGAGGTGGAGAGGGAAGATGGGAGGGGAGGGGAGGGGAGGGGGGATAGTAGGGGATAGGAAAGGTAGCAGAATACAACAGTCACTAATATGGCATTATGTAAAAATGTGAATATGTAACAGATGTGATTCTGCAATCTGTATTTGGGGTGAAAATGGGAGTTCAAAACACAATTTGAGGGCTGGGGATATGGCTCAAGCGGTAGCGCGCTCGCCTGGCATGCGTGCGGCCCGGGTTCGATCCTCAGCACCACATACAAACAATGATGTTGTGTCCGCCAATAACTAAAAAATAAATATTAAAAAAAATTCTTTCTCTCTCTCTCTCTCTCTCTCTCTCTCTAAAAAAAACACAATTTGAGTCAAATATATGAAAGATGATATATCATGAGCTATGTAATGCTTTAAATAATCAATAAAAAAATAAAAAAAAGAAATAAAACATAAAAAAATTTTAATCTCCACAGCAATTTTATAAGTTAAGTTTTTTTTTTGTTGTTGTTGTTATTTCTGTTTTGCAGTGACTCAGCCTCAAGACAGATAATAAGCCTTAGATCACTCAGCTGGATTTGATTCTGCTCTGTGTGATGGACACCAAAGCTCTGGCTTCCACTATTACATTATAGTCTTTTTTCTCCTAATAAATAACCACTGAAATTTTTTTAACAGGGTAATAATGTTCCAATTTGAAATCAGGGTTTTTATTGCTAAAGAAGAAGGGGAAGATGGAAACTGGGAGCTTTCTCTGTCACATCAATAAGTCAGCATAATTTTTTTCTCTAGTATTGGAACAGATCAGTTTCCTCGCTGAGTACCAGATAAAAGTAACTGGTATGCAATTAGGCACTACATTTTCAAAAGAGTCAAACATCATTTAGCACCAGGGGATGCTCATAGGGTATGTGTATCAGGAAGCTGTTGGAAGGTCTTGTAAATTCACACTTCACCCCATGATCTCCGGCAAGCACAATTCTGTTTTCTCTCTTTTCTTGCTTCCTTCCCTCTCTTTCCACTAAGTTGATTAGAATTTGATGCAAAGGAACACACTTTTATTTTTCCTTTTTCCAGCCACATTTTGAAATAATTTCAGACTTCAGGAGAGTTGCAAGAGTAGCACACTTAGTTTTCTAGTACTCTTTACCTAGTATCCTTTAATGCCACCATCTTGCATAATTCTAGTGCAATGAATGAAACTACAAAACTGATACAAACTGATAGCATAGGCTAAACTACAGACTTTGTGACATTTCACTGTTTTGTTCCACTAATGACTTTCTGCTGCTTTGGAATCCAACCCAGGATCTAAAATTGCATTTAGCTGTCATGTCTCTTTAGTCATCTCAAGTCTGGGACAATTTCCCAGTCTGAATTTATTTTTTTCTTTGGCAACCTCGACACGTTGGAAGAGTACTGACCGTGTTTAATAGAATGTCCATTAATTTGGGTTTATTTGATGTTTTCTCATGGTGAAATCGAAGGTGTGCATTTTCAGCCATGCTACAGAAATGGCATGCCTTTCCCAGTGTGTAGATGAGAAGGTACACGATGGCAATGGTGTGCTCTTGATCAGGGGAGTGGTGTGAGGTGCTTTACAGTTGGTAAAGATAACTCTGGCAGCTATGTGCAGACTGAATGGGAGAGAGGAAGATCATCATTGAAGTCACATGGTAAGAAGAGGCTGTCATAGATGACTAGGTGGGGAATGAACAGGGATAGTCTGAACAAAGGCTGAAAGGACAGAGATGAAAGCCTGAATATGAGATTTCTCAGGATGGGATTTGGGAGCAGTTTCCACAGTGGTGTGAAAAGAAAGGAAATGAAGATAATTACGAAGGTATTAGATGAAAGGAAAGTGACCACACCTCCAGCAACCAAGAGATCTTTATTGAAGCAGTGTCTGATTGACAGGTAAGGAAGAGAAAAAGAGAAATCGAGAGAGACCAGGGAAAGAGAGAAGAGGTGGGGAGGGAGCGGGGAGCCCAGCAGGAGGGAGTTTTTATAGCCAAAATCTAATGGGGTCTCTGGGTCTGCAAGCTGCCTTGTTGGCGCACAGTGATTAGATCATACAGTAGTTGCTAAGGGTGTCATCTTCTGCCTCAGGCAGACTGGGCAAGGGTGGATGTGGGTTTCCATTGCACTAGACGGGTGGGGATGGAGTGTTCAGCCTTGAGTGGGGTTGAGTGTTCAGAACTTGAGGCAAACAAGTGATAAGGAACCAGACTAGTGAGGGTCGAGTGTTCAGCCCACTTTGCAGCTAGTATTTGTTCAGCTTGCTCCACAACTAACATTAGGTAGATGTTTGACTCCATTATTGATTAGTAGTCAAGGTCTTTGTAATTTGGATTCCCTAATAAGATTCAAAAATAATATTCTGGTGTATGGTTGATATAAGGAGTTGGCTACATGTTGTGAAAAAGATGAAAGAAGAGGGCGAAAAAGATGCTTAGCCAATCACGTACACTTTTTTTTTTTTTTTTTTTGGTACTGATGATTGAACCCAGCAATACTACCACTAAGCTATACCCAAGTCCTTTTTATTTTGAGGTGGGGTATCTCTGAGTTGCCCAGGCTGAACTCAAATAGCCTCCTGCCTCAGCCTTCCAAGTTGCTGGATTATAAACATGCATCACCATGCCCAGCTCTTTCTTTTCTATTTCCTTTATTTGGGGCTGGGGATTGAACGCAGGGCCTTGCACATGCTAGGCAAGTTCTCTAACGCTGAACTACATCTTCAACCTCATTCATTTTCTCTTGTTACCAACTTTCAGCTTTGGAAATTTTGCATCTTTGAACAACCTATTAGTGAGGACTAGACAGAAGTACCAGCATCTCATCATTGCCCTTGATTTCTCTGGGTAAAAGGGAACTTTCATATACACTTGGAAAAAAATATTTGTTGAAGAGTGCATGAAAGAAAATATGTCTGAGTTGGAGTGGGGGTGGTTTGGATACAGACTGTGATGCGAGCAGTTGTAAATTGTTTCTTGGCCAAGGAGTTTTTCATGTAAGTCATCTCCCATCTTAACCCAGAACGGTGAAACTGAGATGGAATTCCAAGAGCACAAGCACTGAAAATTAGTCTTTCTTGCTTATTTCTCTTGAGATAAGAGAGAGAGAGAGAAAAATCCCTTCAATTTCCTCAATTGTTGGAGAAAACTACTTGAGTTCTCATTGTCCCAAAAAGCTGGTCTTAACTGTCCTCATGAGTCCTGAAAGGAAAGGACATTTAACTGATTTGATGTCAATATAGTATAATTATATGGTAAATTACATTCCAAAATTGCTGCACCCCTCCCCCTGACTCAGGCAAAGGCAAGGCCCTACTGAGGTGGATGGCGCAGGCGTCCATCCTCTGGAGGAATGTAGTATGTTTTTGGGAATGGGCTCGTTTGTTTTTGTACTCCTTTAATAAGTATAGTTTCGACTTCTCATAATACCATTAAGTATGAAGGAAAAAACATGACTTTCCCAATTAATGCAACTACTTCTAAAGAATAAATCTGTTTGCTCTAAAGGCAATGATTCAGCTGTGGAACGTAAATTGTTAATGTTTAATGAGAAACCCCCTGTAGGAAAAAGAGTCAAGGAAGTTTTTGAGAAATTAAAATCTAGAGAAGAAAAATTAATATTAAGAAGACAGATTAGTGCTTAGTACTGGGCAAATTGTTCTTGTTCCTGTGCACAATGGTTTGATTAAAATTAGTAGCCTCTCTTTTCAAGTTAACCACTTACCATAACCGCAGCGCCAGTTCTAATCAGTAAGTCAAGAAAGAATAGTCAAGGTATAGGCCAATAGTCTGGGACATTTCTAACTATTATTAAAAGCTAACTAAGCAGAAACAGCTCAAAGCAAAACGGGAACTGAAAGTAAAAATTCTTGCTTATGTATTAACCAAGATACATTCTTTTTATCTAATTGTAGCTACATAATATTTTGTTTCTTTGAATAATGATTCCTGATTTGTAACCACAAAATACTGTGAGCCTGCCAAAATGAAAAGTATTAACTTCACAAGACTGGGATTCAGCACTTTCACTTTTGTGTCTGTGTTGTTTCTCCACCGCCTTTTGCTGACTCCTCACAGTGTCTCCTGAGACCCCCTGCTGGAGCTGGACTCCAACACAAAATAAAACAGGTTTTTAAGTAGGGCTGTAGATCAGAATCATCTGTAGAGCTTTTAAACAATACAGATAGTCAGGACCCATCTGAAGTGAGTCTGATAAAGTAGATGTGTTATTTGGAATTTCTATGGGAGTGGTAGAGAAGCAACAATTTGGAGTCCTCTATGTATTGCTTATCCAATGTTGTATAACAAATTACCCAAAGCTTAGCAATTAAAACAGTCATCTTGCTGAGCATGGTGGTGTACACCTAAATCTCAACAACTTCGGGGGTTGAGGGAGGAGTGTTGCAAATTTAAGTTCAGCCTCAGAAACTTAGCAAGACTCTGTCTCAAAAATAATATAAAATAAGGGTGGAGGATATGATTCAGTGTAGAGTGGTTCAATCTGCAGTACAAAAAAGCAAGCAAAAAAAATCCCCATGGTCATCTTGCAGTTTCTCGGGATTAGGATTTGGGGAGTGGCTAAACTGATGATCCTGCCTCAAAGTTCCTCATGAAGGTAAAACCAAGGGAAATCAAGTGTCATCTGTGCTCCAGTCATCTAGAAGCCTTCACTGGGACCTCCAAGATGATTCAGTCTCCTGGCTGGCAAGCTGGTGCTGGTTCCTGACAGGTGGCCTACTATTTTGCCATATGGCTTTTTGCACAAGACAGCTTGAGTGTTCTCAGGATAGTTTGGATGATTTTCTCTACAGTGAACAGTCCACTAGAACAAAGCAAGAGCTTCTTGATACAATTTTATAGCTGGGATTAAATTCACAGGTTGGTATTCACAGGTTGGATGATCTACTGTTGCAACGGCTGAGGATCCCCTTTTATAGTGTTTTAGGTTGAAGAGAAAATATACTGTTTACCACATCCACTCATTTTTTATAAGGTAAAAAATAATTAAAATGAGTATCCAGGGAAGCTTTGAAGGGAAAAATAATAATTAAAAAAAACCCCTAAGGGTTATAGGTGACTCACCTCTTGCCACAGTGACAGGCTTAGATCTGTCTAATAACTTTTCAGCGTCTTTAATATTTGCAGAGCCCTTTAGAGTTCTTCAGATGATTTCATAACATGTTATTTGATCTTAAGAACAGTTTTAGGTTTGTAGGATGGAGTCAAGATGGTTGGGATTGAAAAATGGAGCTAATAATAGTGAACACCTACCAGGTGCCAAGCATTTGACTGGATTCTGTATAATAACTCTTTTAATCAAATACCATAAGGTAGAAATGAATAATTCCAATTTTGTGAGAAGCTTACCTTCTTTGTTGGGCGTGGGGAGATTAAATGACATGCATGTGGTCAAGCACGGGGTGGAATGAGAACTTGGGTTTTCTCACAGTACCATGCACTTCCTGCTTGTCTGCTTCACTTTTTGGCATGGCCAACCATTGCTGCTACTGCTTTTGCACCTTCACATGCTTCATGCTTGACTAATGATGGTTTTTGTTTTTGGTACTGGGGATTGAACCCAGGAGGTGCTTTACTAGCCATTTTTATATTTTGAGACAGGGTCTTGCTAAGTTGCCCAGGCTGGCCTCAAAATTGTGATCCTCCTGCCTCAGCCTCCTGAGTTGCTGGAATTATAGGAGCGTACCACCACATCTGTTGATTTTCTCTTCTAACAACATGGGACTCCCCAAAAGACAGAGGACACTTCAAGTTCAGGTCTAGATTTGTTATGGCCTAAGAATATATATTTTTTCCTTTTACTTATTTATTTTGGTGCTTCATTGCAAGTCTATTGGAAAGGAGAAAAGAAAACAGAAGAAAGTATATTGGATTGAGGGATCATGTTCACAATTTATTTAGTTTTTAATTTTGTCTACATGACAGTAGACTCCATTCTGATACAATTATACAGGCATGGAATATATCTTTTTCTAATTCATACCCCATTACCTCTCCTTCCTCTTCCCTATCCTCACTCCCGGTTCCCTTCCTTTGAATGATCTTTCTGCTATTTACCCGTTGTTATTGTTGTTTTTTAAAAATTAGTTTCTTGTGGGTTTACACCTTGGTGAGATTCATGTAGTGTATTCATATATGTACATAGGAAAGTTATGTCAGATCATTACACTGTCTTTCCTTCTCCCATCCACCTCCCTTCCTTTCATTCTCCTTCTTTCACAGTTTATACTGAAATAAATCAAACGAGTCTGGCTCTAACTCTGACTAGTGGCCTTATATAGCATCTTGCTGCCTCACTTTCCTTTGTTGTCAAGTGAAGTCATAGTTTAGGTTGACCTAATTTTCAGGGATGTGGCAGGAAAAGTGGCATGAAAGATGCAGAGCACTTTGTGTGTGTGTGTGTGTGTGTGTGTGTGTGTGAGAGAGAGAGAGAGAGAGAGAGAGAGAGAGATGATTTTCAGGTAGTATACATCATCGCTATTACTAATGCCTCCAGTTTTCTAATCACTTTATATAACTTATACAATTATGCCTGAATTGAGATGGAGTCTAGATTTCTAACTGCAAGATACAAACATTACTTCTATATACTGTTTGTGATTTACTAAGAGTAATGATATGCTGGACCTTATCCAATACAGATGTCAGTTTCCCCACCCCAGATAGCACCTGTGATATTAGAATAAACCGAGCATAGAAAATTCCAAAGTTTGAAGACTTCTATGATTGGTTTTAGATTTTGAACTATAAGGTCCTTCATAGTATACAAACTGGGTCACAGAATTTGGGATTAGTCTCATAATACTGTATAGCATTATACAGTGACTACTATTTGAACCTTGAAAACTTGGGTTCCAAACCTGCTCTAACATAAGCCAACAATATGACTCTGGGCACTTAACCACTCAGTCTCATAATTATATGATTGTTATAAGGATTCAATAGAGTAATGTAGAGTATTGTCAAAATTACTTTACAAAAAGTTAAAAATACAACTCAGCTGGGCGAAGTGGCACATACACGACAGTAATCCCAGTGGCTCAGGAGGCTGAGACAGGAGGATCTTGAGTTGAAAACCAGCCTCAGCAAAAGGGAGGCACTAACAACTCAATGAGAGCCTGTCTCTAAATAAAATATAAATAGGACTGGGGATGTGGCTCAGTGCTTGAGTGCCCCTGAGTTCAATCCCCAGTACCAAACAACAACAACAAAAAACCCAACTCATACAAATATAAAGTAAGCATGTGTCAGAGATTCATTTGACATTTCATGAGGGAACTGGCAACATGAATAGGCTGTTTTGGTGACAACTGAAGACAGTAAAGTATTTGTGGTGGGAAAAAGTGCAAGGAGAAAAGTGCTTGAATAAGATTAATTTGATATAAAACTGGTTAATATATAGATAGAGGAATAAAATTAGCTTTTAATGTTATTCTTTTTTTACTGTTGTTAATGTATTAGTGTTATTACATGTTACAATAAAAAAATATATCCCATTATTCTGTTTAGGTCAAGGAAGAATAGAGAATTAAAAATAATTTGGGGCCAAAATGATAATCAGATTATCGCCAATTCTCTAACCAAAAAACCCCAAAGTAACTGCTAAGGTTAACAAACGTACAATAATTCTCTTCACATGTCTTTGTACTGTTTTGTGAAATGCACTATTAAAATACCTGAGCTTACAAAAATTTTTAAAAGTCAACTCATCAAAACAGGCATTTGGCCAATAAAAATTTAATTTCATACCAATAAGCCTTTTAGATTCTAAGTTTATTTAAGGCTGTGTTTGCACATGTTTGTAGAATATTTTCTCTAAAAGATGACAAAACAATTCCCCCTCAGTGAGACCCTGGCCTAAATATATTCACTTTCCTTATATAGCGAGAGGATAACATTGAATATGGAAGCTTTCAATTTGTGCCACTGAATGATCATCTACACAGGGCATCCTTCAAAAGCTACAATTAAGGATCCACCTAGTTTTTCAGCAATACAAGCCCAATTGAGGTCTTCTGGCCCATTTGCTTGACATTCATGTTTTATGCCTTGAAATTTCTTTTTGATTGCATCCTTGAGCTCGCATAGATCATTTTACTTTTCAGAAGCGCTAATTCTGGTGCCCCCTCCCCACCCCCCAAAAAAAAACCCCAAACCAAAAAACATCAATTCTTCTTTTCTGGATTCCTTGGTTTTTCAAAGCTTGCATCATACAAAGCATAACGACAATCTTTTTCAGGAAGCATTCCCATAAAATGCTTGAAAGGATCGGTTATGGTAACACCAACATCTCCAACCAAGATCTCTTTGCCTTCTTCAACAATGATGCACTTTTTTGTCTACAGAGACAAAAAAAATGACAGCCTTCTTTCTTTTCCTGATTTCTTCTGGGGTGGAGCACTTCCAAACTTTCATGTCATGAAAAATGCGACATACTTCATCAGCCACTTGCACACCTGAGGCCATTTTTACCAGGGGGCTGTTGGCTGTTGGAGGGATGCAGGGGAGAAGCCTAAAGGCACTGAGTCTCACCTTTAATGTTAACTAATGTTATCATTTTTAATAGAAAAATCATTTGCATCTCTAAAGAGTAAATTCAATTAGTATCACTATCAGCAGTTGTCATCAAGTGAGAGTAATTTTATTCTCAAGGGACATTTGGCAATGTTTGAAGACATTTTTAGTTGTCACAACTGGAGGGGGTACCCAGTGGCATCTATTTATTAGAGAACAGGGATAGTACTAATTATTCTTGAATGTACAGCACAGCCACCCACAAAAGAGTCATCTAGCCCCAAATGTCAGTAGTGCTGAGGTTGAGACACCCTAGCTATCAGTTTCCAGAAGTTAACATCTAGCCTTATAAGATTTAAAATATTCTAATCAAGAGAAAAATACAGAGTCAAACAAAGGTACAGACTCCTAGAGCACTGGATAACACTCTGGTGAGTGGGCTGAAGTGTGTTCATATAACCCCCAACAGGACATGGAGAATTCCCTTTTGCCTATTTCCAAGTTTTAGAAAAACTTCTTGGCAGCTTTAAATGTAGTCCCTATCACAGGGTAGGTGTTTAATAAAAGCTGGCTATTATTGTAAACTTGCAGGCCCCTAGGTGGAAGTCCACATTCTCACAAAATCAGCCTAGCACTGGACTCTGAGAACATTACAGCAGCAGCATTGTTGGAAATTATATTCCTGTTTTCTTGTGGTCACTTTGAGGTTTTAAGAAAGTTCTTCTGTATAACCTTCAGACTAATAGATGGTAGATCATGTTTAAAAAGGCGTATCATGTTTAAGAATTAATCTGAAGTGCTGGATTCAAAAAGTCAACCTTCTTTGGCTGAAAGACAGTTCTGTAAAACTGAATCCCAAGATGTCCTTAGAAAACCCACAGAAAGTCTGACGTACAAAAAGGTATGGTAAGCTGAAATTACTGGACTGCATCCTTGTTACTTTGTGCAGTGCTGGGGATGGAACCCAGGGCTTTGCGTAGGAAAGTGCTCTGTCTCCAATTCTTTCTGTGGTATTTTTGATTGGCCAAAATGTTTTTATTCTATAGGTAAATGGCAGATTCATGTTATTGCGGCAATAAAAAATGGCAAAGCTTAGAAAAACAGAAAGAAAGAAAAAGCAGCCATACAGTTGCCTGGATTCATCTTTGTATTAATTAATCAGGAGAGAGAAGCCACCTAATGATGTGAACAGGAAAAGTCAATATGAAGAGTTATTATTGTTGTTATTTTTGTGTGATTCTGGGGATTTTACCCAGGGCTACTCTGCTACTGACCTATATCCCCAGCCTTTTTTTTAATTTTTATTTTGAAACATGGTCTTGCTAAATATTCCAGGCTGGTCTTGAACTTGTGATCATCTTGCTTCAGTCTCCCAAGGTGCTGGGATTAACATGTGTGCACCACTGAACCTGGCTGGAATTATATGAATTCTTTATATAAAGTAAATACAATTTTACAAATCCAATAAGTATTTATATAAATTCAGTAATAAACAGATAATAAAATACATAACTATATAAAATATTTCCAATATATTTATGTAAGTATATGTATAATGTATAAAATATAAAAACATAAAACATAAACACACATAAGTGATTTAATAAATATAATTAGATATTTGTTACATAAATAAAAATATAAACAAAGCATTGGCTAGTAAGAAGTAAAGAAAACTCTATAGAAGGCAAAAAAGAAACTGCCTCACCCTCCAAGGATAAGAAGAGTGATCACCCAAGAGCCTCCCCCTTTGCCTGACTTGCCCTCAATAAAGAAAACCAGGCCTTGTTGGAGATGGCACTGCCATGGATCACTGAATGGTAGGTAAGTAGCTCTGGTAAAATCCCCTGGTAAAAATCCATTCTCTGGAATATGGGGAAAATCTACCCTCTTAGGGTACCATGGAAAAGTGCTCAGGTATCTCTCAGGAGGCACTCCACTACAGCTGCTGGCCCTGGGGTTCTGTGGCCTACATCCTAGGAGTTAAAACCTGAAGAAGTCATGCTTGCTACAGGCGACTAGCAAGAAAACACTAAGGAATCAAAAAGTAAGACCTTTTCCTCCTTTTTTCCCAGCACCCTCTACTGACAAAACTTAATATCATACTACTTTGCAAAGGAAAAATATTTACAGGGCCCAGCTACATTTTCATAGATTAGGCAAAAAGGGGAGTATTTGGAACTAAAAGTTAATACTGAATCAATAAAAAGCATAAGAGGTGATTCTGCATTAAGTTAGGGGCTAAGACAAATAATTTCTAGCTTTTAGTGTCCACATAACACTAGTGTGAGCTCTTCTAGATCTACAAGATGCTATTTGTCTATTGGAGAGCCGGAATTCTTTTTTTTTTTTTTTTTTTTAAAGAGAGAGTGAGAGACAGACAGAGAGAGAGAGAGAGAATTTTTAATATTTATTTTTTTTTAGTTCTCGGCGGACACAACATCTTTGTTGGTATGTGGTGCTGAGGATCGAACCCGGGCCGCACGCATGCCAGGCGAGCGCGCTACCGCTTGAGCCATATCCCCAGCCCAAGAGAGCCGGAATTCTCAAAGGTGGTGGCTGAGCATCAATATCAACATCACCTATAACTGTGTTAGAAATGCCAATTCTAACACCTTACCCCAAACATGCAGAATCAGAAATTCTGGGATTGGGGATAGGATCAGCAAAATATGTTTTTTTTTGGGGGGGTGAGGGTGGGGGTGAGGGGTACTATGGATTGAACCTAGGGGTGCTTAACCACTGAGTCACATCCCCAACCCTTTTTATTTTTGAGACAGGATTTCATGAAAGTGCTGAGGGCCTCCATAATTGCCAAGGCTGGCCCCAAACTTGTGATCATCCTGTCTCAGCTTCTGGAGTTGCTGGATTATAGGCATGTGCCACCATATCCTGTGTAATCTATGTTTTAACAAGACTTCTAAGTGATTTTGATACACACAAAGGTTTGGAAACCACTGCTATAAGCATGAAATTCCGGGGATTTGCTTGTACAAACATGGAGAAGAGTCAACAGGGAGTTATTTTTCATAAATTTTTTGTGTCTATTTTTAATCTTTTTTTTTCCTCTTTTTGGTACTGGGGATTGAACCCAGGGGTTCTTAACTAGAGATATATCCCCAGCCCCTTTAAAAATATTTTCTTTTTGTTTTGAGACAGGGTTCTGCTTAGTTGCTTAGAGGCTCATTAAGTTGCTGAGGCTGGTTTTGAACTTGCCATCCTCCTATCTCAGCCTCTCAAGTTGCTGGGATTACGGGTGTGCATCACTGTGCCCGGAATCTATTTTTTATCCTAAAGAAGATAACTGTTTTCTCTAGCATCTGGAAATGCAGCATATTTTGTCTATACTCCTGCACTGATGACATGCTTTTTGACTCACAGGTATGAACACATCATATATGTTTACTTTGGTAAGACTTTTGGGGGTGGTACTGGACTGAACCCCAGGGGCACTTTGCCACTGAGCCATATCCCCAGCTCTTTTTATTTTTTGAGACAGTTGCTTAGAAACTCATTAGGGTACCAAGGCTGGCCTAGAACTTGTGATCCTTCTGCCTCAGCCTCCTGAGTCACTGGGATTATAGGTGTGCACCATTGTGACTGGCCTTGCTATCTTTTCTTACAAAAGTTTATTCTTATAACAGACTCCAACAAAACACTTCATTCTAGCTCTAGGCAGCAAAAGATGTTATAGCAGGGATCCTAGTGTTCTAAAAAGGAATGGAATCAATGTTCTCCATCTCAGGCATCAGGAACAGCTTGTTTTTTTGCCAAATTTTAAAAATTCCACCTGTGGTCAAAGGGTTCTTCCCTGTGCCCTTTGCTTTTAGTTCATTCTGCTCCTCTGTTTCTGCTTGGAAGCTTTATCTTCCTCATGCATCTCCTTGGCCTACTTCTTGGGCTTTTCAGGGGCTTCTTGAAACTGCTGTGACCAGATGTGGTGCTTGTGACCCCTACCCCAGACCTTGCTCTTAAGTCAAAGATATTCTGTTTTTGATGTTCTCTTATTTGTAGGTCATACTACCCTGGTCAGTGCCCCAAATCTGCTATTGCAATTCTCCTCTATTTGTGTGTGAACACAGAACTGGAAGAGTAATGCCAATCCACCATTGATGGAGCATTGAGAGAACAGTTACAGCCACAAACCTAAGATCAGCACAAGCAGTGTGCCCTGGAACTCCAGCAGCTCACCACTGCTCCTTCCTCACAGTAACCTCATGAGTTGGCTTGCTTCCGACTAAGCTCCAAAAACCCAGAATAGAAAGCTTCATTTTTCCCTGATACAGCTCTTGCCTTTTCAGGCTCCTTCATTTGCTCTCTTAAAAAGAGAAGGAATAGGAGATGATGCATCTTAGCAGGCTATTTTTCTGCTGTTATTTGCTCTAAAATAAAAAATGTACGCTCATGCCTGTGTGGTGCTGGGATTGTGGCCCGGCCCTGGGCCCACTCTAGCTAGCTGCCTGGTGTTGGACAGGTTAGGCACTCTGGTTTCAATTTCCATACTGAGAAACAGCACTGGAGCAGCTGATACTGCTCCAGTATTTTATATTTCTATGTAATATCACAAGCTTATCCTTAAATGGCAAATTGGTGGGCTTGAATCTCATCCGTTAGCATGACAGACCAGGCACCTGAATCTCAACTTTAATTACAATAGTCTGTGTGTCTTTTAATCGCCCCCTGTGTTTAATACTAAGCACAATAAACCCCCACAGCAAATTCATCCTAAAAGGACTGAAGTTATTTATGAATAGATAGGGAAGACTTAGCAGATTTGCTCCTTGTCAAATTTTGGCTATATATTTAGTTTCAATGTCATCATTAACTTCTTTGATGAAGAGTAGCTGTATGTGAAACAGTGAATACAGAAATGAAGCACTGGAATTCTATTTCAAATTTCTGATTTATTTCTCACTAACAACAGAAAGAAGATTATCGTATGTCTTTCCAAAGTGCTTCTGTTTACAATGCCTGTTTTTATCCTTCCCTGCAAGATAGACCTTCTCTGGCCTATTATTTTCACAAGTTCAAACAGGGAGAAAAGTCAAATGTAATGATTCTCCATCAGCAGGTCCATGTCTCTGTAGGGTACAGGGGGAGAAGTCATTTCAGAAATTCTTAGAAATGAAGTTGGAATAATCATATATATGCTTTTATCAAAAAAACAACAACAAAAACTATTATATTCATAATAGAAATCACAATAACTCAAGTTTGATAAATTCATGCACAAAAAAGTTGTAGTATACACTTTTGGTAGCTTTCCTATTTCTTCTTTTCTCACTAAAAAACCCTTGATTTTGTCCTGTGACAACTTTCCAAGGCAATGAATGCACCATGCCTGGTCTGAACATGTCCTGACATCTTCTTCACAGTCTCCTGTGCAGTGACTGTGACAATATTCCCAGTTCTGGGAAATAAGGGTAGAGAGGTGCTCAATAGCTAGATCAGAGAAAGCCTTGATGTCATATTAAGGATATCAAACTTAATCCTTAGCTTCCCTTACAACCATACAAAGTATTGCTGATATTCCCATCTTAAAAGAGAAAACCAAGATTGAATAGCTTGACAAAAGGTATATAGCTACTAAGTGGATAAACTGTAACTTGAGCCCAAATTTTGTTTTGTAGTTTTTGTAGCATGCAGGAAATTTTAAAAAGCCCCCCTATCTTCAGGAGTGCAACCCAGTTTGAAATAATTGAGAGCTGATCAAATGAGTCAACGTAATAATATATTTTATAAAGATTGATACAGTGGTGGCAATGTGGTTATTATTGATAAACAAAAGGTTGATCAGTACACAATTTAAATTGCAGCACTGAAAAGGCATCAAGACATCATACAATTCTCATTTCTCGCCTGTGCTTTTTAAATAAAGGCCCCTGAATTGCATACAATTGAAATAACGGCTGACTTTTGTGATTTTAGACCAATGGTCCTACAAAGGAAATTTCCTTTATTTGAATCAAGGTTGAATACACTATATTAATACCTTGTGTCTAAAGTTATTTGTATCAAAGTCTCACACATGGTAGAGACTCACATAATGGCATTGGACTCAAGAGAGAAAAAAAAAAACCCTCATCACAACAAATCATAAAAACCCCAGTACCATAGTAAATCACTGATATAGTCAATTTGACTGCTACTCCTAGTAAAGCTATTTTCTGAAGATGGTGAGTGTTGCTATGGGATGGTAGAAAGCAGCATTTTACAAACTATGGGTTAAAATCAATATTAACAAAAATTAAAAATAGAAGAAAATCACAGTACATAATATGTAAGGTCCATATCTTATAGCACCTGATATGTGTGTGAGTGTGCACACACACACACACACACACACATATACACACAATTACACACATAATGCACACATATGATGGATTAAATATATATTGAACTGTGGTGTAATCCTTATTTTTATTCTAGGTTATGGTCAAAAAAGTTTGACAGTCGTTGTCACAGAGAGCCTGACTTATTGTTTGTGAGCTGTGCTCTATCTGTGCCCTTCCTGCAGTGACAGCAAGTCATCAAGGTAGATTTCAGTCCACTGGCATGGATGTTTGCTGTTCTCCATGTTTAGAAAATTAAAAAAAAACCACACACACACACACAAAAATAGCTGTCAGTGTACCACAGTTGATACTGAATCTTGGTTATGGTTGTTAAAATGTATTTTTTTTTTGTTTCCAAATCACTCAGTAATGATTCATGCATTCCATCTTCATGCTGTAACTTGCAAACCTTGAGAATAAGAAGAAAAATAAATTAATGGATAATTCAAATTCTCATTTTCCTAAATCGTCATACTAACAATAGTAAATCCAAGATGTTAGTAAAAATTAACAATAGTAAATCCAAGTGCAGAAAGATTCTGGAGCCAAAAATGGTTCTCCCTAAAGAACTATATTGAGTCAAAGTCCCATTGTTTTAATCCTTGCATTAAATTTTAAGAATATCTATAAAAATCAGACACCGTGTATTATTTATAGTAGGTATGAATACTACTTGACTTCAGGGAAGGAAACAATTTGAGGACTAGAAGACTATCATGAAGGATATGTGGCTGCTGTGTAATTCCTGTTCGGGGTTATCCTTGATGTACACAAGGAGTGATCATTACCTTCCGAATAAAGGAAGACTATCTTAATACCTGAATTTGGCTTAGAAATTTAATGACAAACCTACTGTACTCTTACTACTGAGTTTATGTTGTAGAACACATTTTTAGTGTCATGATTCACCTTTAAAATATGTAAAATACAAAAATGATTATACCCTTTGACCAAACAAGTGCCAGTTCTGAGAATTTACCTCAGGGATATCATTCAAAAAGAAGAAAACCTTGCCGGGAGTGGTGGTGCATGCCTGTAATCCCAGCAACTTGGGAGGCTAAAGCAGGAGGATAACAAGTTCAAAGCCAGTCTCAAGAAACCTAATGAGGCCCTAGGTAACTCAGTGAGACTCTTGTCTCAAAATAAAACATAAAAAGGGGTGGGGATGTGGCTCAGTGGTTAAGCAAGCACCCTGGATTCAATCCCCAGTACCAAAAAAATACCCAACAAAAACCCAATAATACATACAGATATTTTTATAGCAAGTTACTTATCACTGTGAAACACTTGCAACAACATTAAATATCCAACAATTGGGAGATGGTTAAATAATCTGTGTGAATTTGGGCTATTATGCTAGATAATTATACTATTATTTGATAAATATAAATTATAATTTAAATTTAATTAGAAAATGCCAATAGAAAAACACAAATACTTGAAAATCAAATTTTAATTTTTTAATTTCTTATTCCTTGATTTGGTACTAGACATGTGACATTTTTCTTCTACAGTAAAATGTCAATGTCAAGTTTTAGATTACACTTCAAGTACAGAACTCAACCTTGAATTTTCAATTGGAACTGACAGTTTCATTATATAATAAACTAAAGCTATCTACATATTAAACACTAACTTAAATGCAGAAATAAGCATGGGTGATTAGCCATTATCCTCACAAAATTTTATAAAACAGAGACTAATGGGAAGAGCCAAAATGCTGGATTAGACTGTTAACGCAGATGATTTGTGGGAACACAGGTTATTTTTTCCTCCCTTTTGCTCTTATATTAACATTTTTATTATATAATTTTATAATGAGATGAAATGAATGTTTTTAAAGGGAACTTGAATGTTCCTGGTGACTAGGCTTCTTTGCTATATAGGTAATGATTAAATTTTGCTTCTAACTTTAATACTGAATCAAATGTGTAACTTCAGAGTTTTACTCTCCTGTGCTATTTATTATTTCATTAATAATTAAATTCAGTCCTTTTTCTCTTTCACTATTATTACTTTATCACCATTATGATTTTATATACTCAGAATGAAAAATTAGCTGAACAGGTTTATAAAACATTATGAGACAAAACCTGAAGAGTCATCACTTAAGACATTGGAAAGGCCACCCTGCTAGCTGAGTCTCTGAGTCAGGATTAAACCAGGGTATGTGCTGAGGATGCCTTCTGGCCAGCTCTACCAGAAGACTGTGACTAGAAGAGCTAGGAAAGGTAATGGGTAAGTATAAATAACAGAGTAACTTATTTATGCAACAGAAAAACTGCCATAAATCTTGGAGACAGGAAAAATTGATCTGCTTCCAACTGTATATCTCTTGTAGTGTTTCTTTCTTTCTTTTTTTTTTTAAACCTTTATCCACTATCTGGAACATAAACTAGATAGTCACAAGGGGCATAGATGAATATTTCTTTCCTACTTACAAAGAAAGAGGCAGGGGGTTGCACACATGGAAATGCACTTTCTTTGGACCTGTAGCACCTGTCAGAACATGCCAGCATCTCTTGGCAAAAGGCAGGATATAGAATGGAACAGGATGAAATACCCTGAGCTACATGATCAGGGCTCCTTTCATCTTGACCTATATATAGACTTTAAGGCCAAACTCCAGCGTATTACTTAATCACTGAAGGAAGTGGGCCTGAACTCTGCCCACTGCTGAGAAGAGAAAGGAACAGGTGTCCAGCACCTCAAGTGTCCTTGGAAGCCTCACTTTGGGGCCAGGAAGGGAGCTAACAGTTCTCACACAAGGGGGTCTAGCTCTGGTGCCATCATTTGTGAGGGCTGGACCCTCACTTCATCACCACTCTACACATCCATTCATGTCTGCACCATGACCTCCATTTTGGGAGGCCTCCCTTTTATCAGAGTAACTCAAGGCAGGGGTGAGCAGGCATTATCTGGCAAGATTATCAATTCTACTTACAAGAAGAAATTCTAAAATGGCCCTAAAATTTATTCAAAGGGGTTCCTGCCTACAGGAAGGGCTAATATTGAAATGAGGAGTGTTTAGAACCAGCAGGCGGCCCAGCTGGGCTCGGTCCCCTGGTCAGAAAGGAATTTACTAGCGACATTAGAAATCTAATTCTTACTGTGAGATTACAACAACTAAAGCAGCTGCTTCTCTGCAAAAAATCCAACTAATATTCTTCTCTGCTGGACTGACTCATACAGTCTTTTCTGGATCAGCTGATGACTGCATTTTTGCCTATTAGCCACAGAAATCCTTTAAATTCATGTACTTCAAATACAACAGAAGCTTTACCTAGAGTTTTGTCCTCTTGGGCATGTTTTTAAAATCTGTTTTGTACTTTCTTCCCTGCTTTCCTTTGAGGAATTTTTAAAAATAGGAGGGCTTAGGTTGGGTCTTCAGTTACAGATAGGTATGTGATCTAATCATGACCAGAGGCTACCCTCTCCCTGGTCACAGTGACTAGTTTAGCAAGTCACGTGAGCCAAGCAGGACCAATCAAAATCTTTCCTGGGCTTTTCCAGCTAAGCCAAAAATGAAAAACTGCTTTAAAAAAAACTGTTTAAGAATTGGAATACAGTTCAGTGGTGGAGCTGGTGCTTAACTTGTGGGCCCTGGATTCGATCCTAGCACAACAAGAACCACCACCAAAAAATGGATAAAAATAAGGAAATACACACACACACACACACACACGTAGTGAGAATAAGAAATGAACCTTTCTGAACTCAGTCCACAGCACCAAAATTTATCCACTCACAGGCAGTCTTGAAAAAAAAGATAAGGTATGTGTCCACACTGGGCTTTTGGACCTGGGAGAAGGACACTGAGAACAGATCACACTGAACTGCAGCAGAGCCCTGAGGACACTATTTGAACTACTTAATCCAGATGAGCCTGAAGTCAGTGCTGTCTCTACTTTTTTACTTAAGCTAGATTTAGGTAGATTTCCATGTCTTGCAGCAAAAAGAGCTAATATGAAAACCATCAAGAACATATTTCATAATTTTTAAAAATCTAGTGTTTATTTTTAGGCATTTGTAAAACAGAAATTTTAAAGAAAACATTTAAGGGAATAAATAAAAAGGGAAGCTCTAGATATATTAAAATAATTTTCATTTTAATTTCACTTTGCCCCCCAAAATAATTTCAGTCCCATTGGGACAGTGGTTACTACAATTTTAAAGTAAGTAACAAAAATATGCTAAAAGATGTAACAAAGGGGCAAATATTTTAACCCCTAAAAAAAAAATAACCTAACATACAAAGTAATCAAATCTCCAAACTCAAATTGGATTTCTGATTCCCAGTTATCCTCAAAGGAAAGAATGAATGAATACAATCACTCCTTATTAGCATTTTTATATGCCATTCTTGAGTATGTAATGAACTATTTTTCTGGCTGTCCCTTCTCTACCATCCACTTTGATAGGACTGTACTTACACTTCTGTTTTGCAAGTTGTTGTATTACATCTTCATATACTTGTGCAAAGAGGTCCTCTTCTGGTTTTGTTCCATCTAAGTAAACTGAGAAGGGGAAGAGAGGGCAGTTTTAAATGGTAACAGGTTTATTAATGGATGAGTCCCTTTGTTCTGAAAAGTCTATGTCAGTTCTGATTCCCCTGCCTTATCCAATACAATAGCCTTAAGCCGTTTCTTCCACCCTAGCTCTTTGTTTTGTGAAACAACACCTGATAGTTCCTGAAAGGAGTCTATATTGTGAGAAGCTTGTTAGCCTCCAAGGCATGTAGATCTGTCAGAGCTGTACAGAAAGAAGAGTCCATCTCCAGAGCCATTGCTGAGGTTCTGGCTATAGCATTTCCAGTTTGGGCCACTGGGCAGTGATGTCCTCTTACTGCCTTTCTTTCCCTTTAAAATCTTTTTATTTTTTCCATTTTTACTGGGGAATGAACTCAGGGGTGCTTAACCACTGAGCTACATCCCAGACCTTCTTATTTTATTTTTTTTTGAGACAAGGTCTTGCTAAGTTATTTAGGGCTTTGCAAAGTTGCTGAGATTGGCTGCTTCAGCTTCCCAAGTTACTGGGATTACAGGTGTGCACCACAACACCCAGCTTTTCATCTCAAGTCTTTGATACCTCAATTCCTGTATGCTCTATGTTCCCCAGATCTATTTAGTGTCTGTGTCCTACATTGTACCCTCTAAGTCCATCCTCCACACAGCTGAAGGGTTTTACTCAAAAGAATTTGTATCTATCATGGCCTGGATACAAAGCTCTGTAGAGAGCACCCCACTTCTCATAGGAAAATGACCCAAATCCTTAACTGGTTTATTGACTGACCCAGCCCGATACACCAGCATCAACTCTTCCCCTTGGTTTTCTCTGACACAAACACACCAGCTCTTTTTCAGGTGCAGTTCATTATTTCCTGATCCCTGGCCTTTTCATGTACCCTACCCACTGTCAGGGATGATCATCCATCCTAACCTTTTATCCAGTTAAACTCATGAATTTGTTTTGAATGTGGCATGAAGCACTCTTCCCTGAGTGCTGGGACTTGGATGGTCACCTGGAGTTTGGTATTGCAGCACTTACCCTGGGGAAAGAGCATGCTTATGCAGCTTGCTAAAGCCTTTAATGCTGCTCCCTGAAAGAAGGTCTGCTGCCTGAGAGCAGGGACCAGGTCTACCTTATTCACCTGCTATCTCCAGGCCAGTGCCGTGCACATGCAAGGCATTCAGTCACTGATGGCCATCTAGAAATGGACCAGCTTTTGAAAAGAGGCACAAAGAGAGAAATAAACCAGCAGAATCAGTGTGGAAGAGGGGAACCCAGAGGGTTCAAGTGTCCCTTCATGATCTTCTACATGAGAAAAACTTATCTCAGATCTCAGTCCTTTCTTTCCTACTTTCTTTTTTCTGTTTTGTTTTGTTTTGTTTTTTGGTATTGGGGATTGAACCCAGGGGTTCTTAAACATTGAGCAACATCCCCAGCCTTTTACAATTTATTTTGAGATAGGGTTTCACTAAGTTTCTTAGGGCTTCACTAAGTAGCTGAGGCTGTTCTCAAACTTGTGATCCTCCTGCTTCAGCTTTTTGAGTCGCTGGAATTACAGGAGTGTGCCACCATGACCAACTTCATTCTTACACTTTGAGGCAAATGACACCTAAAAAGTCTTAAATGGAAGGAGAAAAGGCACTTACCAATCTCCCATGGGATGTCCTCCATTTCTCGTCTGTGCTTTAGGTACATGGGCCACACATGGCCATCAAAGTACCCTGGAGGGTCTGGAGGCTTGTAGACTCTTGTACTATCAAAACACGCAGGAAACTTTATGTTGATAGAAACATAATTGATAAAGTAAAATAGCAATGGTAAGGATAATGGGAAAATTGCTCACAGATTAAGTCTAACAGGATTTTTAAATTCAATGGCACTTGGGAAAGATACAGTAGATTCAGTTCTCCAATACAAACACTAACTTTGTAATTCATTGATGATCATTCAAAATTATGTCTTTTCCCCTCAAGTGCTTTACAAAAGAATTTAGACAAGTATCAGTGTAAATAATGATAGAGATACTGACACATTGGATTAAGCTCTAAACTAACTGGTGCTTTTTATAGCTGTTGTAGAATACAGGCCCACTAACCCAAAATCATAATCAACATGGATTGCTTCATTTGGAGATTTAGGAGAAATGAGCCAGAGAGATTGACATAAGGCCCTTTTCTTACAGAAGTACTGCACACTATTCCACATAGATGGCCACTTATGTTGTAAGAGTTAAGACTTCCCTTGTTTGAATAATGAACATTGCTCAATAATTTTGTTTTCCTCACTTCCCCAAAATCTTGTCTTTAACATACCTCCTTCTCCTCTTGCATTCTTCATAGGGAATGGTCAGGAAGTAGCTTCTATTCCATACAGTGTCAAGGGGCCTTAAGATAACAGCATAATTAATTAGTTCAGTCTTTTTCACCATTCACTCAGAGTCAATACTAGAGTAGAAATGCTACTTACTTATAATTAAACAGAAGGAAACCTTCGATGATTAAAATGGGAATTTCCTCAGCACTTGTGCCATCTGTTGATTTCACAGAATGTCCACGACTTTCTATCCAGCAGGAAATGGCTGACATCATCTCTTCCATGTTAAGTGCTTCAAGCACTTCAGACAAACAAAAAATGTGAAATCAATGAAAAAAAAAACAAACTTTGTTATATGGCATTTTGTGATGAGCATTATTTATCTTTCAAGACACCTACAAATACTTCAGATAACCAATTGAAACTCTAATAATATTGATAAACTGGTGTCTGAAACACTATTGCTGTGGAAAATCCCAAACATATAAAGGTAGAAAGTAATTCAGTGAATTCCATGTCTCTGCTTCCAGCTCTGACTATTATAAACTCATAGCTAACTTTGCTTTATTGCTTTTATTTTTATTTTTACCTCAGGAATTGAACCTGGGGTGCTTAACCACTGAGCCACATCCCCAGCCCTTCTTGTTTTTTATTTTGAGACAGGGCTTCCACTAAGTTGTTTAGGATCTCCTAAGTTGCTGTGGCTGGCTGATCTTCCTGCCTCTACCTCCTGAGCTGTTTTGATTATAGCTTTGCGCCACAGCACTGGGCTTTACTCTCTTTTGACTATACAAAAATCAAAAATTTTTGGAAGACAAGTACAAAAGAGAAATGACAGTGGAAAATATCTGTAATGTATTTGGCACACTGTATTTGGTGAAGAGCTAATAAAATTTTTTAATAAAACAAAGAGCTCTTAAATTACAATGGACATGAACACACTATTTTAAACTCTAAAATGTGCATACTTTTTGAACTTGTAATTATGATTTTAGAAAAGTAGCCTGTAACAGTTGTCAAATTGTGGTTACCAAGACCAGCCCTGAAGACTTATCAGAAATACAAATTCTCAGCCTTAGAACTGAATGAATTAAACTGTCTGGTCTGGGCTCAGAGGTTTTTTTTTTTTTTTTTTTTGGTGTGTGTCTGTGTGTGTGTGTGTGTGTAAAGTTTTAAAAAGTATGGATTAATTTAGTTAATAGATATAGGACTACAGAGATTTTTCTGAAATGTTGTTACTTTTAGTAAATGATACTTCTCTATAAAAATTGTCAGCTGCATCAAAGTCTTTCAATTTATTTCATAAGGGTGTTCTTTTTTTAAATTTTGTTTTAGTTGTAAATGAACATACAATATCTTAATTTATTTTAATATGGTGCCAAGGATTGAACCCAGTGCCTCACAAATGTGAGGCAGGCACTTTACCACTGAGCTACAGCCCCAGCCCCATAAGGGTGTTCTCATCACTTTAATATCTGCAGGACTGTAGTCATAATATCATTATTGCTTTTGGTATTTTAGTTTGTGCCTTCTTTATGCTATTCTTTTTCTTTCTTTCTTTTTTTGGTACTAGGGATTAAACCCAAGGGTGCTTAACCACTGAACCACATCCCCAGCCCTTTTTAATATTTTATTTAGACACAGGGTCTTGCTGAGTTACTTAGGGCCTTGCTAAATTGCTGAGGCTGGCTTTGAATTTGTGATTTTCCTGTCTCAGCATCCTGAGCTGCTGAGATTACAGGCTTGTGCCACTGCACCCAGACTTCATGTTTTTTTTTTTTTTTTTATGAGTCTTGTTTAACCTGTTTGGAGACTGCTCATATTCTTCAATCTGTAGATTTGTCTCATATTTAATTTGAGAAGTTTTCTGCTATTCCTTCTTTGAATTCTTTTTCTTGTACCAGGGATCGAACCCGGGGTGCTTAACCACTGAGCCACATCCCCAGCCTGGTTTTTACTTTGAGACAGGGCCTCACTAAGTTGCTGAGGCTGCCTTTGAACTTGCAATCCTCCTGCCTCAGCCTCCCGAGCTGCTGGGATTGAATTCTTAGTACCACACACTCTTTCTCTATTCTGCCTCAAACTCCAATGATATAAATATTAGATCTTCTGTTATTGTTCCACATTTCTGGTTATTTTTTCATTTTATTTCCTTTTGTTCATTGTAATTTCTATCCCTTTGTCTTTTAAGTTCATTGATTCTTTCCTTTGCATTACTGATTCTGCTGTTGAGATCATCCAGTGAGTTTTAAAATTTTGGTCATTATTATTTTTCAGTTCCAAAGCTTCTTTTTTTTACATCTTCTATTTCTTTACTCAGATTTTCTAATTTTTTACTTGCTCTGAGCAAGTGCAATTGTTTGTTGAGACCTATTTATAATATTGCTTTTAAGCCCTCATCACATAATTTTGACATCTGTCTTATCATGCCAGATGTTTATTGACTGTTTCCTTACTCAAGTTGAGATTTTCTTGGTTCTTGACATGACAGTGATTCTCAGTTGTGTCTTGAAAGTTTTAGGTGTTGAGTTGGGAGACTGTGGATCCTACTCAATCTTCTTTTATTTTGCCAGCAGTTATCCCACTGAAAGGTTTGTGCAGGGGCCAATGGGGATGGATGCTCAGCCTGCTGCTGGGCCCTGCTGATATGTGGGAAGGGAAGAGCAGAGCACTGGTTCAACTCCATGGCTGCCAGGTAAGGATAGAAGCTCTGCTTTCCACTAGGTCCTGATGACAACGGCTGAGCTACCTAGGTGAGGAAGGCGGAGTGTCAACCCACACCCCATCATTCTGCCTGGCCTCTGCTATCAGGTTTCCTAGGTGGCTCTTCTGACCCCACCTCTATGGTGATGTGGGAGCCGGCCAACTCACACCATCTTGCTGGTGCTGGGTGGGCCTAGAAGTTTACCTCTTACTTGGTGCTGCTGACACTCTGAGGGAAGCATGTTTTTGTTTGGGTGAAGCAGGGTGGAGATTATCAAGAAGATTTTCTACTCTGCTAGGCCACACTTTCCTGGTCCTGTGATTATATAGTACAGGTTTCTTGGAGCTTTTCTGCCTGTACCTACTGATGGCTCCATGTTGCACAACTCCCCAGTATCTCATTCTGGGAATGTGAGAGGCAGAGACCCCACGGAACTCATAGCCATGTCATTTCTTAGGTCCTGAGTCCTTAGCCAGTTCATAGTCTTCTTTTCACCTTTCAGTCTCCCTTTGCTTGTTGGTTGTATGATATCTGGGGTTTTCTGGGGACAAGTGCATGGAGTACTGCATACATGGCATACATTAATTGTGTCCGAGTGGCAAACCGCTTACCCTGTAGGCACATTCCTGGGAGTGAGGCCGCATGTTGCAGTCCCCGTGCCTGCTCCACAGCTTACTCCTTGATTGGTAGCTGCAAGGACAGTTGGCCAGAAATTGCATTGGTGGCTGCCTGTAATCTGCTTAGCTACTGCCTGAGTATATATAGATAGTAACTGTGCGATAAAATCAGACTTGCTTCCTGCTTGGTCTCTGGAGGTCTTGATTAGCGACTCCACAGCCACATTCTCCTCTACCCTGTTCTGTGGACCTCCTCGCTGGATGAGAGAGAGCCCACGCAGGGTTTCTGGCTGTAAGAGGGAGGACCAATGAGAAATGGGGCTAATTTTGATATAGTCAGTCACAGGGACAATGTGGTTAGAACCAGAAGTCATACGAGTTTTGATATATTTTTGTTATTAGTTAAAATATTTTTAGTTACACTGTGATTTACCTTTTTTGTAAAAAAATTTTTTAGTTGTAGATGGACATAAATATTTTTATTTTATTTATTTATTTTTATGTAATGCTGAGGATAGTACCCAGTGCCTCAAATGTGCTAGGCAAGTGCTCTACCACTGAGCTAAAACCCCAGCCCCACTGTGATTTACCTTTTGATCTATGGGACACATAAGTGTACCGCTTCAGATAAAACATGAGGCTGTTTGGGATTTGTTTTAAAAGGAGAAAGTGGGTGGGTGTAGATGAAATATAACTGGCCAAACAGTCATCATTTTTAAAGTTGGACAGTGAACCCATGAGAGTTCATCATACTTTTCTGCCCACTTCTGTATGTTTAAAATTTTCCACAAGAAAATGTTTTAAAAATTAAAAACAATACTACTTAACTTTCAAGAAATTCAGAATGTTCACCTTTGCCTTTTATTATTGATTAATCACTGTAATTAGAGCACCTCTGTATCCCTTCAACCCCCTGAACTTGATTAGGATTTGCTCCATGCTCTTGCATACAGTCTGTTAGGGCTAATGTCCCATGTACTCTTGCACAAACCCTGTGTTCTATTGATGTTGGGTGCATGCTCTATATAGGTCAATTTGGTCAAGTTTGTTAACTCCTCTGTTAAGTTCTGTTATAGCACTAGCAATTTTTGTCTGCTAATTCCATGAGGTCCTAAGTGTTATGGTTAAACACTGTGCTCCATATTTGTATGTTGATGTCCTAGCCCCCAGCACTTGGAATGTGATCCTATTTGAAAATACATTCTCTGCAGATATTAATTAGATAAGATGAGGGTGCACAGAAACAATGCCAGACCCCTATTCTAATAAGACTGATGTCTGTAGAGAAGGGGGAATTTTGACATAGTCACAGGGACAATGTCCTGTGAAGATGAAGGAAGAGAGAGTGTGATGCAAAGAGGCTGGGGAATGCTAAGCACTCAATAGGAAGCCAGGAGAGAAGTGTGATGAGCTTTTCCCCACAACCCTCAGAGGGCCCCCGTCCTGCCTACTCTTCCAGTCTTTGGAGCCATGGGACAATACCTATTTGTTTAGGCCATCCAGTCTATGGTACCTGTTAATGCTATCAAACATGATTGAAGTTGTGCTAAAATCTCCCACCATAGTCATGGATTTGTCTATATTCCTCTTAGTTCTGTCAGTTTTTACTTTGTATGTTTTGATGTCATGTTATTAGGTACATTGAAATTTTAGGTTGTTTTATCTTCCTGTTGAATGGACACATTTATCCTTCTGTATCCCTAGTAACACTCTGCCTTAAAGCTTACTTTGTCTGCTCTGAGTATAATTTGTACAGTTATGCCAGTTTTCTCTCAATAGACATAATTTTTTCCTATCATTTTACTGTCTACTTTTCTGTGTTCTCAAATTTAAGTCTCTCTTTTAAGGAGGTTATAGTTGGCTTTAAAAAAATTCAAGCTGGGCACAGTGGTGTGTACCTATAATCCCAGCAACCTGGAAGGCTGAGGTAGGAGGATCAAGCCAGCCTCAGCAATTTAGTGAGGCCCTTGGTAACTTAACAAGACCCTGTCTCAAAATAAAAAATGAAAAGGGCTGGGAATGTGGCTCAGTGGTTAAGCATTATTGGTTTTAATCCCTAGTACCACCCCTCCTCTCAAAAAAAAATAAATACAGTCTGACATCTTTGGAGTATTTTAATTTGTTTAACCTAATGTAGCTACTGATACTTTTGGGGATGAAATCTATCACCTTATTCTTATTTTCTATTTGTTTTTCATTCTTTGATTTTTTATTCCTGCTTTTGATTTATCAACTATACTGCAAAAATTGTTTCCTCTATAATTTAATAGTTATACACTTTTTTAAAATTGTAAATGGACACAATATCTTTATTTATTTTTATGTGGTGCTGAAGATTGAACCCAGTGCCTCACACATGCAAGGCAGGCGCTCTGCCATTAAGCTACAGCCTCAGACTCAATAGTTATACACTTTTAAATTAATTTTTTTAATGTTTATAAAAGTGTCAACATCACCTTGACTTAGCTTATATTTGCACATTACCTGAAAAGTTCAAGTTTTTCTTTACGATAGACTCCTGGATGGGGGATACTTGAGCTCATGGTATTTTAAGGTATTTGAGACTCATGCTCAATATTTTTTTCCAGAAAGCTTGTATCAATTTATACTTCAGTCTAAAGTACCTGTGTACATTTTTGACTTACGGAGCCCATGCAATCACTGCTTTAAAGATCTTTGTTTACTTGGTAAGTGTTAGATCTTTAGGCCAAAGTAACTCCATTTCGAAAATCAGCATCCACCATTCTAAGAAGCCTGCTCCAAAGAGTCCCTAACTACCAAAACCACAAAAAAGATGCCAAGTAAGAATCACAGGACCAGATGGATTATTTTTTAACCACTTCATTGTACATGACTATAAAGTTAAGATTTTTTTTCAGCAGGCTGCTGTGCCTTGCAGAAGGACAGCCTGGCAGATAGTCTCTGCTTGCACCAGCCACCCTAACAGTAAGTAGGAATAAAGGTAACTTGCAATTCTCTGACAAGTTTGGAGGTTGAATATTCACTATACATTTACTAATCAAATGGCCTGCTGCTTCTGTGAACAACTTATTCACATACACACCATTTTTCTACTGGGATATTAGTTTTTTTCTTATCAGTTTGCAAAAACTCACTAAAATGGAAGAACGGTGATTCTTTTTTTTTTTCTTATTAATACAGTATTTATTTGTCTTCCCTCTGTCAAACCCTGAGCCAACCACTTTCCCCAGATTGCCTGAGGAAGTATAGGAAAAGGGACATACAAGGCAGACAAGACATGGGAGAAAGAATTTGAGGCGGAGACTGCTCCTTCACATGGCGAAGAGGATGAGAAAGGCCACCATCAGGCAAAAGAGCCCCATAGCCTCTGAGAGGGCAAAGCCCAGAATAGCGTAGGAGAAGAGCTGTTGCTTCAGAGAAGGGTTCGTGGCATAACCAATGATAAGGCTTCCAAATACAGTCCCAATCCCAGCCCCAGAGCCAGCCACCCCAACTGTGGCATGCCCAGCCCCAATGAACTTGGCTGCTGTGTCAATGTCCCTTGAAATGGTGCTGGTTTGGAAGCGGCGGTGAGGGATAAGTGAGGTCAGGGGACATGGGACTGCCAAGCTGCTGAAGCTCTCATATGTCAGTGTCTCTTGTTGGTTCAGAACCACTGCAGACAGTGGTCAGCTCAGCAGATGAGAGGTGCTCCTGACCAAGGAGTGGGTGGAGAGGAACCTGGAGCAGGCATACATTTTCAGGGGGTGAGGGGCCGTGGCAAGAAAGCTGCTCCCAGTGCAGAGAAGACAGAGAGAACGGTGATTCTTTGTCAAACTGTGAAACCAGTTTTTCATGGTTTCACTCTTGCTTTGTAATAATCTTTCTCAGTAAGCTTTGTATGAGAGAAGAAAACAATATCCTGGTTGCAACTTGACACAAGAACAGAGAGTGGGTCAAAGATTGTTTTTCTTAAAACTATCATGTGTCTATAAGAACTCTTACATAACACTTTCCCTCCAAGGTTATCAAAGTTAAAAATAATGTACTTTATGACCCTTTAAGATAGCTCATTCTTTGCCAGTGTGCATAAGTACTCAATGTTCATTCTGTTAATTATAAAGGTTATTAAGAACATTAAATATAATACAGTCTATTATTATGATATTCTCTACAGGAAGATAAATATTTTCTGATGGATTTTGATACTTTGGTTACAAAATAGTGTTAGCTGTGGGTAAGGGAAATGAGGTGAATGCATCTGAAAGATATTCCCATGCCTTCCTGAATAGTGAAAAGAAAAAAAAAAAAACAAGCTGCCTGGTATTCAGGCCACCAGGAAGAAAAGTTAGAAGAGGAAAACTTAGGGTTCGCTCCAGGAGAGATAGTCTGGTGGGGTGAGGTTGGGGATTTTAGTATAGTAGTTTTTTATACCCAGGGCAGGGTTAAGTAGAAAGATGTTGAACCTAATCCTAGCTTCAGAAGGAAAATCTATTATCTCAATGTTTTAAATTTTAAATATAAATCTGGGGAAAAGATCTATTTAAATAGTTAAACATAAATCAGAAACCTACAAATGTAGGTTCACAGTACAACAATATATTTAAACATGTTTTAAGGTTTGAAAAAGAAAATGAACATAAGCGCATGTTTTACAAGCTAATCTACTTACCATCATACTGCAAAAATCCATTTTTATCTCTCTCTACCTCAGACTCTGGCTGGAAAAATAATAAAGTACCCATCAAAACAGTATTTAGGGAAGAAATGATGCAATTACACAATATAAAGAGACAGCCTTTAATAAATGCTTTGGAGGATGATAAGCGCAAAGACCAGCACTAAAAGTTGGTGCCCTCTAGTGGATATGATGCACTACTGCACTGAGTTGCTCTACAAAGGCACATTACTCAGCAAAGGTTTGGGGGATGTAATTCAAATAACTTTGTCATTAAACATTTTTGTGCTAAAAATTTTTACCTTAAAGAAGTCATCCTGAGATATTACGCTGCAGTTTGGGAGGTGTTTCTGTAAGTTCTTAGCCAGTGTTGTCTTCCCACCATTTGTCACACTGAACCAAATGAAAAAAAGAAAACATCCAGAAAGAATGCATTATGAACATGAACATTTTAAAATGAACTTTTTAGAAAAATATTTACTGATCCAAAAATGACTTCTCTCATAGGTACTGCTTTTTCTATTGGCAAAATCAAGGGCACTAATAGATATGCTACACTAAATAGTAAGAAATAAGCTGGGAAGGATGGAGGAGAAAGGCAACTACTTATCAGGTAAGTGAGTTAGGTACTATGATCGGAAAATCATGTTGTGTTGGAAGCAAAACAAATTTTTGCTTATGGCAAAATTCATGGGGTTAATATGCGACACAGAAAAAAATGGGTGGCACATTTTAGTGCAAGTATATAACGGGGAGGTCCACAGTCATTTATCATATCAGGTCAGTTATTTGTCCTTCTGGCTGGATTGTGACATCAAGGAGAACTGATACCTGATTTTTCTGTGTCTTGTATCCCTGCATGGCACAGGGGAGAAACTGCTCTATTCAGTCACCTTTTCAGAGGGTTTTAATCTGGGACTCATGCACCTCCAAAGGATCTGTGAAAGAATTCAGGTTTTTGTGAACTTAAATGGGAAAGAAATTAATCCTTTATTTTCACTAAATTTTAACAGAAAGTTAGCATTTCCCATAATTATAAGTAATAAACCAGAGTAGTATTTACAATACCCAACACTTTGTCACCAATAGAAATTGCACAGATTTTCATCCTGTACTACAGCGGGATGGATATTATCAATCAGCATTGATGCTCATTATTATTTCTAAATTTACTGCAGTTTTAAAACCTACCAATGTATATTATATTGTTATTAATTATGTTAACAAAGAAGTGTATACTTCACATGGTACAAATTTATTTAAAAATATTCTATAACTATATATATATATTTTTTTATTTTATTTTTTATTTTTTATTTTTTTTATTGGTTGTTCACAACATTACAAAGCTCTTGACATATCATATTTCATACATTAATAACTATATTTTAATGTAACTGATTTCCTTTGTATTCTTGGTTTTATTTTGTGCATTTAAAATCACTGCTCTAAAAAGAGGTCAAGATATTGTATCCCATGTGATTCAAATGTATGATATGTCAAGGTCATTGTACTGTCATGTGTAACTAATTAAAACAAATAAAAAAATAAAAAAGAGGTCAAGATTTTACAATGCTACCAAATGTCCACAGCACAAAACCCCCAATTGTACCTCTATTTGAAAGAATCTGTGCTTAATCTCAGATGAGGTCATTATTGCAATGTTGATAATCTTTAGAATAGTGAAACTGAACTATTATTCATCAAAATTATTTGTTGTATATAATCACCTAATTACCTTTTATCTACGAAGAAGAAGAAATGAAGTCACAAGATTTTTCATTTAACCTTTACAATGCATAGTTGGGTAGGATATTTGAAAATAAGGAAAAGTAAGTATGTGTGGGTATTATGTCTTGAGAGAATACTGTTATGACCTTTTTCCTTTTAAACAAAGTATCTGTAAAACATACTGAAAGTCCATGTTTTATATAATGAATATTGGTTTAAAATAGGAATATACATGGGTGCCTTTATTAGGGCTAAGCAATCTGGTTAGAAAATGTGTCACTTTCTAGACTTTTATACCTTTGGTTAAGATCATGCAGTTGAACCATAGTAATTAGATCCCTTCTCAATGACTTAGTTGGAGCCAGTGAGAAATAATCACCATTTTTGTGCAAGGTTTGGATTAGTTAGGAGATGCAGGTCACAGAGAGGATAGGGGGAAAAAGGTATAAAAAGTCTAAGCCTAGGAGCTGAGGTGTAGCTCAGTGGTAGAGCACTTGCCTAGCATGCACAAGGCCCTGGGTTCAATTCCCAGCATAAGTCTGAGCCTAGGATTTGAATGTGGAATGTGGCCATCCTGGTCAGGTGACAACTTAGGACTCAGTACTTTCTCCTTCAGCAGACTCACAACCTCTCTCACATGCTCATGCCATCCATCCTGGGGGTGAAGAGCCCCCAGAACATGTTCCACCCTAGGATTAGAGGACAGAAAATGGGTGACTATTTGGTGACACTCACTTCTTTGTTTACGATATCCAAATAAATGTCCAATTCCCGGCTTACTTATTTTTTACATGCCAGGTAACAAGAGGGCTCAATGCAGTTGGAACATGACAGTGGCTAGGGAGAAGTTAAAAAGGGAGTCTAGAATCACTCAAACAACTAAAGAATTCATTATGCATCAGGTATATATGAATGTTCCCATATTCCAGTTTCTGAAACCAAAGATTGAAAAGTTGTATATTAAGAAAACCTGCCCAAGGTAACAACTAGTCAGTAGTGGAGAGGAGACACAAAATCTACACCTGGATCTTGGTGGAACTCTAGAGAATCTGATGAAGGTTATAAGCCCCTTTCCCAGGGGCTGGGAATGCAGCTCAGTGGTAGAGGGCATGCTTACTGTGCTTAAAGCCTAGGGATCAATCCCCTACACCAAAATACATGTATCCATACATAAAATAAACCCTTTTACCCCAAAATGAATATCTTCACATATGCATTACATTTTCAGGAGGCTCATGGATGCCCCTAGATTTTAGCACTTCTACAAGTTCTTACAGTCTTAACAGAATAATGACCTCATAGGGCAGGAAGTGGTTAGATACCCAGGGAAGCTACAATGCAGTGGGTTTGGAGAAGGATGGAAGGCAGGGACAGAAGTCCCAGTGCTGAGTCTCACATAGGCTTCCCACAAGTAGCAGCACTAAATGAAGTCGTGGTGCTTGTTACAGAGGAAACAATGGGAAGGAAGCTTTCCTTGGGAGTAAGGGAAAGTAACTAGCATACGTGACACACAGGTATGAGGCACGTTTGTGGACAGAGGACATCATACTGGAACATGGAGAAGAAGGAAATCTTACACACACGGAGAAGGAAAATCAGCGTGGATCCTCTAGGGGACGGTGCATTTGCTTCCCCAGGATCCATGCCATTTTTTGAGGTCTGGTTTGGCAGCAATGAACCCCACGCTCAACTCCAGAACAGGGCCTACTTAACCAACCAATGTTGTCCCATCAGTTTTACCCCAGGGACTGAGGGTATGTGAACCAAGTTGGTCCCTAGTGGTAGGCCAAAAAGAAACATGTAAGTCACAAGAAGCTACTTGTAGTAGCAAAATCCAAAAAGAGGAGCAACTGTAGGATGAATCTAGATGAAGGCAGAACCACAGTAGTGTCTAATCCAGCTTTGCCTCTGGTGATAGCTCCAGAAAGTAAACAGTAAACTGTGTAAAATGCCGCTGACTGACCCTTCTCTTTCTGTCTATGGGAAACACTCCCATCTGCTGGTATTGATGTAGCAGCACTCTACAACAGCCTGCTCTTCTCTAGGACTCCGGATTTCCCACTGCTTCTCCTTCTACCATCACAACCACATGAAAACTTCATTAGGTCAGCTGGGTATCCTGACTAGCTGTTTGCAGCAAAGTTACTCACCCACCAATTCCAATGACAAATGTTTTCATAATTAGTTTTGAAAATCACGTCTTCCTAATATTTCCTAAAATTAAAAAAAAATTGAATATCATTTTGTTGTCTAGAGAGGTAAGAGAGTCATGAATTAGCACCAACTGAGAGGGGAGGATGGCCATGATGGTTTGTTACTCCAGCTTCACATTACCCACAAGCTGTGACAAAGCTTTCCTGCTGGTAAGTCACTGCCAAGTACTAACATCTGGTGCTTGCTCAGGGCCTGTGAACTAGTGTCTAGTGAGCTGAGAGGGTCCCCCCACCACAGCCATGCACACATCTGTTAGTCTCTCTGTTTTCAAGATCATAGAAGTGTTGCCAGATCATAGAGAAGTCTGCAGACTTTCAGTTTCTCCTTAGCCAGGTCACCTTTCACCTGCAGATTCAGTTACCTGGGTGACTCAAGCATTGCTCTTGGGCTAGACTCTCTTGTGAAAAAGGAAGAAAGTCACTAATGGCCAGAGGCAATCACGAGTTAATGTGCTTTCCTGGCATTATTTCTTCATCCAAAAGCCTAAATCCAGGGCGTGGCTAGGCAAATTCTTTTGAAAAGGGCCAGATAAATATTTGAGGCTATGCAGGCCAAGAGACCAAATCTGGGTTATTACCTAGGGGACTTACATCACAAGAGGAAAAAACAAACAAACAAAAACCAAAAAACAAATCTTCACAAACTTTTTAATGACACTCAACATATAATCATAATTACATACATTTTGTGTATGTGGGGGCAATTCAAGTCTGCTACCGAGAAGAATGGCTATCCCTTTCTATTGGGATAACACGTCCCTTAACTGGATTTCAATGCCTACGTTCTCTACTGTGAAACCGCCAACATTCAGGCAGAGGGCCAGGCTATCTTATTGACCCCTGGTCTAGGGCATTTCATCTACCAGCCCCTAAAATTCACCAAAGGGATCCTTGCATATTACATCATTTTCATCTCTAAGTGAAAAGGAGAAGTATGGCTGGAGAGATCCTTAGAATTGTGGTTCCTGGAGGTCACTCCTGATTGAGGCTGCTTTTCCTGTCTGCTCTTGTAGGATGGTCAGGGACCTAAGCTGTGCAGCCAGGCATGAGTGGCTGCTGAGATGAAGGCTTCCAGCAGCCCTGACCCCTCTTTTTCCTGACCTGTGTCTATACTCCTCTGGGGTGTGGGGTGTGAAGAAGAACCTGCTGGGGAGAGAACAGTGGTTCCTTGGCTTCTTCAGTTTATCCAGAATATTTGAAATGGGTGTAATTGCTTAAGGTTAGGTTCCACTTTCACTACAGCCTATGCGAGAGAAGAATTTGAGTTTCATCTGGAGTCCCACTGTTGAATATGCACCTCAATCCAAAGTGTCAATGTGAGTCAAGAGAAAATCATAACAATGTTATTGTAAAATACATTTTTATGTTATAATGTTTCTGTTTTGAATTTCATTTTATCCTATTTTTTCCCCTCAGTATTAGGGATCCAACCAAAGGGTGCTCTACAACTGAGGTACACCCCCAGCCCTTTTTAATTTTTAGAGGTTGGGTCTTACTAAGTTGCCCAGTTTGACCTGGAACTTGAAAGCCTGTTTATCAGCTTCCTGAACTGCTGGGACTGTAGGCATGCACCCTGTGCCCAGCCTACCCTATTCTTATTTTTGATATGTCAGTGGAAAGTTGTGAATTACTCTTTTTTGGGGGGAAGGGAGAAGTTGCCCTTCATTTTGAGATGGTTTCTGTCCTTCCTCCCCCACCCTCCCTTACTGGGTGTTGAACCTGATGTACTTAATCACTGAGCCACATCCCCAAACCCTTATTTTATTTATTTATTTTGAAACAGGGTCTTGCTAAGTTGCTTAGTGCCTTGCTAAATTGCTGAGGCTGGCCTTGAACTTGCAATCCTTCTTTCTCAGCCTTCTGAGTATCTGGTATTACAGGTGTATACCACTTGTGTCCGGCTGAGATGGGTTTCTTTATTACCTTTTTTTGGTGGTAAAATACCCTTTATCTTATGATGTCAGTACAGGGTGGAGACTGATATCCTTACTTGGTTAAAAAAGAGAAAAGTCACGACATTTTTTCTTTCCTTGTCTCCACCTTATTTTTGGATAGTTTGCCAGAGCACAAATTCTCAAGCTTGAGGTATAGTCTTAGAGATCACTTAGCCTTCATTTCTCAGAAGCAGAAGCTGGCCTAAACTGGAATGACATGCCTGAGGTCTTTCAGCTAATAAGTGAAAAAGTCAGCAATGAAACTAAATCAATTGAGTTAACGTCTTTCCATCACCTCCAGCTGCTACAAAGCACTTTATTAACAAGAGCATGAAAAGGATGTTGCTTGTGTGTTAGTTTGTCAGGCTCTGATATATAATTGATGGAGCATACGTTTGCTGTGCACACTGAATGGAAAGGACTTCTGATCCCTCATAATAATTGCCACATCTGTGCACACACATGAAGAAACTGCCTCAATTACCTAGCATGTGAATAACAAGCAAGTGTGGTTTATGGCACTGGAAATAGGCTTGAGGGGGTTATGTGTGTGGAAACTATCAATTCAGAAGGCAGGGAAGTCAAGAATCTACTTATAAAATACCTCTCAGGCAGGAACAGAAGCGGACTCCTTCAGTCAAATGCTAGTTTTTATCAAAACTGGGATTTCCAGCTCTACCTTAGTTAGCAATCCAGGTCTGTTCAAGATAGTGTTTGGTTAAAATGTCAAGTGTACCCCATTAGCAATGAGCAGATGACAATGTGGGAAAGATGGGAAACTCAACATGCAGAAATAAGGTAGGTGGCTGGGCTGAGTAACAAGGGTATAGTGCAGAGTGGATCCAGAAATCTATGATGCCACCTATTTCAATAAAAGGGTTGGATGTACAAGGCAACTTCAGTTGAACTCCAAGTTCAGGAAGGGCATTGTCTGCCTCCATATCACAATCTGTTTATTTCACCATCTGTTGCCCTTTTTAAAAACTATTTAAAAATCAAATTTAAAAAGTTTGCAATGAAGAGCTACCAGGCTACAAATATATGCATCAGGAGATTTCAAAGAACCAAACACATGTTTGATCAACTATGAACTGCATATCTTTTGGAGAATTCTTTTGAACTTTCCAGTTTCATCAATTCAGGGAACACTACCTCTAGGAATACCTACCATCTCCAATCTTAGAGAATATTTATGTAGTTCACTTCCCCAATGTGTGCAAAGCTTTCTTCAACAGCAGAGAACATTTGCATGAGAACAAACTAAAGTGGCAAGAGCAATATCCAAATGAACAATTTTTTAATACTTTTTTCACCCCAAGTTAAATGTTGTTGAGTCATTTTTTTTTCAAAATTAGCATGTGTTTGTGTTTAATCCATTTCACTACTAACTATGGTGAATTTTATTTTTTTGGACTGGGATTGAAACTGGGGTGCTGTACTATTGAACTACATCCCCACTTTTTATCCTGAGACAGGGACTCACCAAATTGCTGAAGCTGGCCTGAGAATTGCGATTCTCCTGTCTCAGTCTCCTGAGTTGCTGAGATTACAGGTGTGAACCACTGCCACCGTCCAGCTAAAGTGGTGCATTTTGGATTCTAAACTATGGAAAGCTTCCACTGGGAATGTGATCAATCAACATACTATAAGAGAGTTAATTCCCTAACACAAAAATGGCCTAAGATGACAACTGCAAACAAAAAGATGTTTTTCAAATGCATCTAAAGGACAGTCTGATATTTAAACCAGAGTGAAATGTTTTTAGAACTTCTCATTCCTTTATTTTGGCTATTCTTCCATGAAGTAGGGCAGTCTTTTCCTACTTGTTTGAACTTTGCTCCCTTAAACAGAGAACACTTCCAAGGTTGTTCTGAAAATGTAAACCACGCCCCTTCCTGGTTGGAATCACTGTTTTAGACATTTTTTAACCAACCCCTATTAGGAATTTTGAAGCTTCATTTTATGTAGGTTTTTAGCTAAACAGTATTTTCTTCTCAATTTTTCTTTTTCTAAATATACAATAGATTTACAATACTGACTATACTATTTCAAATTTATGCACTTTGCCTTTCTTGCATGCTCCAGTCCTAGTTGCCAAAGAGACTTAATCAATCTGCTAGGTCAGATTTACTTTCTCTTGTAAAGTGCCAGGAAGTACTGTTTTTGGCCTTGCGAGGCAGCTGGTCAATCCTGTGTTTGTAATGACAAAGGGCCACAGCCTGCAAATGAGCGTGGACATGTTCTACTAAAACTTTATGAACACTGAAATCTGAATTTCGTATAATTTTCACGTGCCACAAAATTTTATTATTCTTTCTACTTCCCACAGCTATTTAAAAAAAAAAAAATCCTAGTCGCACAAAAACAGGCGGCAGACGAGGTGTAGTTTGTCAACTCAAATGACATTGGAAGGACTGGTCCTATGGGGGTTAAGACCTAATCCTGTTCCTCGGTGATTTCTCCATACAAATGTGAGGTCCCCAGGAGGCAGCACTCTCATTTTCAGGGTTCTTAGGGGGCATGAAGGCCTTACAGCATTGTAAATACATGTCCTGCCCGGTTCAGAGGGAAGAGGCTCAACAGGACTTTGAAGACGCTGCAAGGTTCTGGGCTGCAGCACAGGAACACTCTAGAAACACTTCTGGCCCCAGAGAGACAGCGCCGGGCGGCGCGGCTGGGGCAGGAACGTACTCACCTGGGGCCAGTTCGAGTCCTCCTAGGCAAGCGGCAGCGAGACGGCCAAGCGCGCGCCTGTCACCAACCCGCGGATTCGTGCCGCTAGCTAACCGAGAGGCCTACAGACACTTTCCCCGAGCGAGTCAAGGTGCGGACCGCCACTGGGAAGCTCCTTTCCCGTCCGGTCGGGACGCAGAGCCAGGCTCCAGCCTCCTTTGGGACGGGGCTTTGGCGAGCTCGGCCTCGCGCGCGTGCCCCTGCACGGATCCGGCTCTTTCCCGCCGGGGGCGCGCAGCCAGGCCAACCCTGGCGCGTGCTTGCGGCGCCCTCGCACGGCTCCGGGTGGTTCCGCCGCCGTGCGCGTTACCCGCGTCCCCGCCACGGTGAAGCTGCCAGCCCAAGAGCCAATTAGCGCTCAGGGAGGCGGCGGCCACTTCCTCGTCGGCTCGGCGCGCGCTCCGGACGGCTTCGGCGGCCGCGGGGCGGGGCGAGCACTCTGCCGAGCTGCTCTGCCTGCGTCCGCTCTTCTCGTAGCAAAGGGTGGGCGCAGGTCCTCGGAGGCGCAGGACTGCGCGTCAGGCAGAAAGAAACTTTGGGGCGCCTGGAGTGCCGGCTGACCGGGCGATCGGTTGGCTCTTCGTGCGCGGTCTTTAGGTTTAGCCGCTCAAAGAAGCGAGATGTCGAAGCCGCCTCCCAAACCAGTCAAACCAGGTAAGAGAGGCGCTCGCCGGTGCCTGGCTGCCTCGGTGCCCGGCGCTCCCTCTGCCGCTTGGCAGGGCTGACCACGCACCTACCCGGCCCCGAGCCTCGCTTTCGAGATCGGACCCACCAGGAGGGAAGCTCCTAGCTTTGTTGCGTTCACTACAGGGGAGGAGTCACTTGAAAGCAAGAAGATTTCGAGGATTTAAAAATTTGTATATATTTTAAAGGAGTTGCCCTCGGTTTTGCAACCTTATTTATCATTCGCTCCAACTTCCCAGAGTGTGTGATGGCAACATCCCATTGAAGCTTTCCGGCAAGACAGAGCCATCGATATGTCTGAAAAATAAGTATGTCTTGAAATGGTCTTTAGCCACTTCCTCTTTCTCAGTGTGTGTCACTGTCAAGTTAGAGTTCTTGACCGGCCTGAACGAACGGGAAGTGTGCTGTTTGCAGGGTGGGGTTGGGTGAGCGAGCCTCCTTCGTGACTTTTCAGAGGAGCAGTATTTGAAATTGACCTCGGGATCTTGGGAAGAGCATGTACAAAAAATCTGTACTCGTGCTTTGGAAAGGAAGAACCTACGCTGCTACAAGAGTAATTGGGCTGTTACTTTTCCGAAGTGTCACTGTACCGTGCAATGCTTGTCCTTTGCCTCTGCTCCCCCAATGATTTTGGCGTGCTAAACTGTAGACCGGTGAGAGCGCGAAGTTCCTCAAAGAAGTTTTCTTGGCTGACAGTCCTTGTTCATTTTTTTTTTTTTTAAACTCTGCCCTTCGAATATATTCTGTGATACGGAGAAACAAGCGCATTTAAAGGGACCCGTGCATTTCAGTTCATTACGGTAATAGGCATTCATTCACTCTGATGAATTCTCAGGTTTTTTCCCCCACTTGTAATCTTGTGTAACTTCGGTATTGGAAAGGCTGAAATTAACCTATTTATATCAAATTTGAAAGTGTCTTTCGTTGCAAGTGATAGAGTTTCAGCGACTATTTTTTTTCTCCGTTTTTCTGAACTTTAGTCAAGCACTGCAACTTTAATAATTTTCCAGTTTTCTTTCCTTATGTTCGTACAGTGGCAGGATCAAGTCCCAGTATTTGAAAATAATGCACATCCTCACGTATTTAAATTGTCTTTCACTGAGGACTTGGATTTTGTCCTGTTACTTGTGGAGAAGTTGCTGAGATTGGCTTTGCCCTGAGCAAAGATGAGGTGTGGCTAGAGTTGGGCTTTGCAGCTGTATTGATATGGAATCTGATGCGAAATTTGCATCTTAAGTGCATCTGTATGAGGTGGCAGCTTTCTAAACTCAGATGTAAATTAGGACCTCAAGTATCCAACAAAGCAGAGTTGTTTTTTGATAGCTGAATAAAGTACTTTATTTTAAAGAATGTCCTAAGGACCAATTCTTGGAGGATTTTCATCCCTTCCTACATATTGGAGTCTGTGCTGCATCTAGGGGGCCTTAGATTGAAATATGCTTGTGTTGTGTGAATGCATACTTGTGTATTGATGTATACCTGGGTGTGGTTTAGTATGCTACCCATTGGGGATGCACTCCAGAAACCATTTTTTTTTGTTGTTGTTGTTATCTGACATCATTACTTTCTTCTTTTCCTCAACAAATTAGAAGGTACATGGTCAACTTGACTTGTGTAGGGAGTACTTTGACTCTGCACTAATTTATAAATGAGATCCAAACATAAATAAAGTTAACATTGAAATTGGCTTGTTGGTTTAGTAGCTTTGGGGGGAGGTACTGGGGACTGAACTCAGAGGTACTTTATCCTGGGTCCTTTTTAGTTATTTTTATTTTGAGACAGGGTCTCCATAAGTTGTTGAGGCTGTCCTTGAACTTGTGATTCTCCTCCCTCAGCCTCCTGAGTATTTGGATTACAGGTGTAATAGTGCACCAATCATGAACAGTCATGTGCATTTTCGAGGTGGTGGGCAGAAAGTAGGAGAGGAAGAGGTTTCTAGTCTTCATTTAGACTCCGTTGTCATAGTGCACATGATAGTCACACCTTGGTTGGTAGAGCAAGAAGAATGGTGCTGCACTTTACTTTCTTGTCTTTGTAGGCAAGGTACATGGGTCAGAGTGTTCAAAGTAAGCTTGGAATTGGTGACGGTATGTTTAATTTTTGGTTTATTGTTGTTGTTTTTTTTTATACCCTGCCTCATCCCAGAAGGACTTCTAAAAACATACTGTATCTGAGAAATGGAAAAAAAAAGATAAAGGTTATGTAGAGGGAGGAAAGAATAATAAGAAGAAATGCAAAGTTAGCTTAAAGACAAGTGCATCCTAAGGACCTACAAATTTATGGAAGGAGGGCTATAGATTTGGTTCTCTGCTTCAAGCAGAGAGATAAAAGACCAATTACAAGATCCCTAGTGCTCATAAAATTAAAATGTGTTACCTCCTCTGAGAAATAGTTATTTTAATGGCACCAAGATCTGAAACAAAATTTCCCCATGGGTTCTCTTAAAGTGTTGGAGTTGACTGGACATTTTAATGAGAAATACAAGAGGGACGATCATAGTGATATTTCTTAAGGTTCTTTTAGAGCAAGATCCTGACAAAACAACATGGTTTAACCCAATAGACAATACTGAAAGAGGAGCTAGAGGAGGGGACAAGGAACTTATTGGAAGATTTGAATAGCAAGGTACATTCAGCTATAATGTGGGTTAGCACATCTTTCAGGATATCAGCATGTGCCCAGCAAGGGACTATTCACAGAAGGAGGCTTCCCAGGTGAGTCCTAAGTAGATGTGGATGGAAGATGCAACTTATGCACTATCCTGAGGATATATAAAGGTCAGCTTGTTTGCATTTTTGGCTAGATCCAGAATTTTTTGGCTAAATGTTTTTTTTAGTAAATGTAGCTTATATTTTAGGCTCTGTATTGGACATTGGGGTTCTAAGGAACAATAAGGTAAGGTCTCATCCGTGAGGGTTCTGAGTCAATTGAGGGTTGGACAACCCCCAGGCAGGTTGGTCAACCAATTTTATTAACACATGCAATTGTATTATTGGTAGTTGCTTGGTATGATTGTTCTTTTAATCTGATCAGTATTAGTCTGTGCACTTTGTATATGTATCTATATATATTATGCTAGATCACCCCATATTTATGATTGGATGACTGATCTCACCCATTTTGTTAAAAAATCTTGTAATTAGAAATAAAATGACGTATTTTCTATTATAGAAAATATGGCAAGTAAGGTATACATAAACAATAAGTAAACTTAATTAAAATAAAAAAATCATCCCTACATCTAGTGATAATCATTATTTATATTTGCTTGAATAGTCTCTTAAGTTTTCTTTTCTTCTTCAAATCCATTTCATTCAAAAAAGAAAACGAAAACAGTTATCTTCAGAATGGTGTTTTAGCTTCAGTTTTAAATGTCTTGCTGTAGTTGTTGTGTTTTCCGAGAATCTATTCAATATGTATTGCCTATATTCTGCTCTAAATAGTAGTTCTTTCACAGCTTGATGGTTGGTGCCTTGCTTACTCCTTGTTTTTCTGTAGGATCACTTTTGTTTATTCCAGGTTTGTCATTGAAACTCTCCCCTCTAATTTAGATGTGCTACTATGTAAATCTGCCTGCTGAGATGGGTCACAGTGTCATGGTATTCAGCTCATTCTTTACGGAACCCTTCTTTCCTTCTTCCAAATCAGTGCAACCACTTACTTTTACACACAGAGCATTTATGATGTTTTCAGCCACTCTTAGGACCCTTGAACTTCAGTTGGGGTGAACCTACCTGGCTGTCAGAGTGGAGAAGACAAGACCTTTGTTCCTACAAAGAACATATTGAAGACTTTATTCTGGGGCTTGATATAGAGATAGACAAAGGATATTGAACGGCAGTTGGACTTTCAAATCATCTTATTCTAGGTGGGTTTTATAACAATCCATTGTAGTTGGAAACCTGATGTCTGATCATGGCTATTTCTTTCAAATGGCTTATTGATTTTGTTTGTGAAAGTAAAGCAACATAAATATTTCATGTGTCTTGTGGAAATAAGTTCATGGAACTTAGAAGAAACAAATGTCAATATCGTGGGTTTTTCCATCGGAAAAACATCAAAGATAGTACAATATGTTACTTAAATAGCAGTTTTGAGAGAATCTGAACTTCTTGTAGTGTCCTTCCCCCAAATGAATAAATTAATAAAAGGGGAGAGAATAGGATTGACTTTGAAATATACACATGAATTATTCTTTTGTAAATGCCATGCTCCATTTATACCTGATGTCATAATAAATTCTAAGAAGAGCATCTAGAAAATTCCAGGATGATTATGACAAAGATAATAATAGTTGTCATTTACATGGTCCTGTTCCAGGCACTGCACCAAGCACTTAATAGTCTGTCTTCCTTAGTTATGCTGACTTTCCTCTGAAATGAGTCCTAATCTCCCAGTTTTATGAATAAAGCAATACTTAGTAAGGTTAAGTAAACCACTTACAGTCTTAAAGCTACTGTGATTAGTGTTACCCAGGAATAGAACATAAACTTTACTTGAGTCTATGCATTTTAGGTAGAAACACCTGTGGGTTGGATCCACTCACTGGAAACCAATTTTATTAACATATGCAGTTGTATTATTGGTAGTTGCTTTGTATGACTGTTCTTTTATCTGATCAGTATTAGTCTGTGCACTTTGTAAGACTAGACCAATCTTGCATTTCCTTATAACTGCACAGCCACTAAACGTTTATGAATAACAGATACATAAAAATGTTTTGATACACAATTAAAAGTCTGTTTGAAGCAGGGGAGAGACTGTTTTGGCTGGGCTCTTGTAGCTTTACTACAAAGTAGCAAAGACCTGAGGCTGTGTTGCTCTGCTCTGCACTCTTTTTCTGGAAATGGTGGTGGTTCCATTTCTCTTGTGGGCTTGACTATTGTGTGATCAGTGTGGTGAAATTTACCAATATTCCTCTTATACCTGATGCTGAATAAGTTACCCTCACTCAATTAATACACGGGGGAAGATGTCCAAAAAAAAAAAAAAAAAAGATGAGAGACAACTTTTAGTAGGCTAAAGTTAAGTGAACTATTAAGATATTCTATCAAGCAAATTAAAAGAGTTTGTAAAAAAATTTCGTACCAATAGGGCTTTCTGGTTCTGCTTGGTATCCCATTGTAATTTTTTTTTTTTTTTTTTTTTTTTTGACTGAAAGGAAAAAGAAGGTTTATTGCTTTGGTAGCAAAGGAGAAACATAGGGATTACTGTCCCAAAGGCTGTGATTCTGTTCATTAGCAGGAACAGGGGGCTTTTATAGAGGTAATTCAAAGGCTATATTCCGTGTGTTGGAGTTGCAATTCACCTGTTAATTTGGGAGATAGTCATTTCTAAGATCTTTTGGGACTATCCCCAAAGTCTGGATGACTTCATTCTTATGATGAGTGACCATTGTACTCCTTTAACCAGACCACTATTAATGTACATTTAGATTGTTTCCAATCTTTTGTTACTACAGTATTGCAAAACAAAGCTGTTTGCAAAATAAGGCTATTGTAACTCTGTAATAACAAAAAATAAATAAAGCCCGTGCAGTGGGATTTGTTGGGTCAGAGTGTATGTGCACTAGCATTTTCATAGACCTTTCTAAATTGTTCATATCAGTTTACCTTCCTTACAAAAACGAGCATGCTTTCAGCAGAAAAATCTTAACACATTTGATTGGAAGTGTGAATTATCCAAGTGTGAATCAGAGGACTGGGACGCATAGGGCAGGGAGCTTGGGGAGGATGAGAAGGTATCACAGAAGAAGGGTCATTGAAGCAGGTCTTGAATGCTGAGTAAGTTTGCTGGGCAGCAAAGGGGGAAGAGTCATTTGACTGAAGTAGAAATGAAATAAATATATTCTCTTATCCACATTTCACTGCAAAAGTGCTGAGCTTCTCTCTGAGAAGCCATGAAAACTCAGTGCACACACAGAACTGCAAACTGGAGAATTTATTTTTCTGAAATAAAGAGAAAGCCATTTATCTAATGTAACAGTTTGTGGGTCATAATCTTGCTCTGCACAGAAAGCAATAATTTAAATGTATACCTGCCAGTCTTTTTTGCAGATGCATCTGCATATCTGTTTGTCAATGGTAATATCTGTGGGTTAGTTTGCAGCCCCTGGTTAAGGAGAGTTAGCAGCTTCAAATCACTAAACAAATTACTGGTGCATCTGCTGCCACCACCTTTTTATTCTTGCTAGTCATGTCCCACTTTATGTTTGAACATCTATAGGACTTTTTGAAAATTATCAGGCAAATTTTTCATCTTACTCTTGGGGCAGGAGTTGAGGAAGAATATTTGTGTAGTTCAGTTGGCATGGGATTTTAAAACTTTAGCATCCCTTAGAATTTGAAAAGCGACTTTGGTTGTATAGTCTTGGGAGCTAAGAATGCACTTACCATGGATCTTTTTCTTCCTCATGCTTCTGATTTCTCGGGAGCTGGTGGGCAATTCAGATTCAGAATAAAGAACACCCTGCAACCAATACCATTCGTGTTCATGCTAGAAGGATTAGCTCAGGCCCTTTACAAGAGCTGAAGGCCCCATAAAAAAGGTCTTTCTGACAACCGGATATACTAGGGTTTTTGCCTGCTCCTGGAAAACTCATGGATTCCATTTCAGGATTCCCTTCTCCCCATGCAGGACTTAAATCAACTTACTCCTATAAGACAAGAAATCTCTTCAACCTGGAGGTTATTTTGGAGTGGCTGTGTGTCTCCTGGAATTCTCCTGACTAAAGCCATCATTGGAGGAAAATCCTTCCAAGTCCCAGCTTTCTGAGTGTGAAGTGAGGTGGTTGGCTGAGAGAAGCCCCTTATGTCTTTTAGCACAGTTGACAGGTATCTCTGACTCCATATTTGGATGATTCCAGAGTCTCAGCTTTCTTTGCTTGAAAACCAGACTCTTGTGACTGTCTTTGACATGTTACTGGCTGAGGTTATAGGATCTCTGGATTAGCATGTGCTTTTTGTTTTTGGGGGGCCTGTTGATGAGTCAGTATAGCTTTGGGAGGACATGAATAGAAGGTGTTCTCATATTTTTCAGGCAAGAATACTGGCTGTGAAACATTGCAACAGAAATCCAAAGTTAGTACACTGAATTGTGTGTGCCAGCCTTAAAATTGTTCAACCTTATTTTTCTGCTGGAGAATAAATCCTGTTCTACTCCTCTGCATTTTGGTTCTAAATCTACATCACCCAAGGCAGCACTCACTGGAACCTGGACCTACTTTAAGCTGGAATGTGAAGTAGGAGATGCTGTTTATGGTGACATCTCACTTCCTCTTTCTGGGAACCTTCCATTTGATAGGGCTTCTGGTTCTTGCCTAATGTCCTCTGACTCTTGTGGACCAATTGTGTGCTTAAATATTGCAACTCTAGGGTTCCTTTGGGGACCTTTAGGGTCCCTAGGACTTGCTACTGGCTTCTTAGAAGCTCTGTTTTTCACAACTGGCTTTTCCCTATTTTCTGATTCGTGCTTGGAATGGGGTCTCTGATGTTTTGTTTTGTTTTTTTGGCACTAGAGATTGAACCCACGAGTGCTTTACCACTGAGCCACATCCCCAGTCCTTTTGGTTTTTATTTTAAGGAAGGGTCTTGGTAAGTTGCTGAAGGTCTAGCTTTGAATTTGCGATCTTCTGTCTTGGCTTCCCAGGTTGCTGGGATTACAGGCATGCACCACCATGCTCGACATCTCTGATGCTTTGACACTTGTTCTGGCACTCCTTCTTGACTAGCATGTGGACACCTGCCTTTAATTTCATCTGCCTTTAATTCTTACCATTTGTCTCTATTTTATTTTTAGACACAAGTCCAGATTGTTTGGGCCTTTGGCTAACAATACCGGTGCCTTTCTGAAGTGTTGTCATCCTGTGGTTGCTCTGAGTCTCTGTCTACTCTTGAATAGTCTGTGTAAGGGCTGGCTTCTCTCTTTAGGTCAATATTTGGCAGACTTCAGTTGCATGCCCATTGGCTATTTGAGTTTTGATGATGGCACCCCAGGATACTAGGGCCACGTGCCCAGGGAGTTGCTTGCCCAGGATGGTCCCAGTGTTCTCACATCAACTGAAACTAGGTTTCCTCTCTCCTAAACTCTATAGCCTCTGAAAACAAATTTACTGTTTCTTATCTGATGACCAAATTCACCTTCAGTCTTAAACTAATCATTGATTTATTGTAGCTCCCTTCCCCTAATATATTAAATATAAGATAAGCTATGAACAAGATTCTGAAAAGGAATTCCCTGTTTAACTGAATGACTCTAAGGATAGGACTTTGGGCATAAAAACTATCTAATCAGGTGGATAGTATAGTCTCCAGCCATGCACTGGAACAGGAGAAGGCTGTTATAGTAATGGAAAATAAGCATTAGCTTTGGGATGAAGTTCTGATTACACAGTTTCAAATGACCTTGGTAGGTGACCTTGATATATCACGAGACTACTTGGGCCTCACTTTCTTCATTTTATTATGAATCTGAATGAAGTCTACTTCAAACAATTTCTCACATTCCTAAATAATTTCAACTTGCACTTCTTATAGATATCTGGGGCATTTTTAATTTTTCTCAGTTACTGCCAGTGTTTAATATCAGGTGAATACAAACATGAAGAAATAAAACACTCCAAGAGCTTTCCATCAGTCCAGATTTCTATGACAAGAAAACCGAGAGGAAAGGAGGGACGAGGGTTGGAGTGGGGGCATAATGTATTAATAATTAAGCCTGATCCAATTTCATTTATGCTCTGACTACATAAGGCAGTGTTTTTTATTTTTATAGCTGACTAGGAAAAGAGAACCTTGAAGTGTCCTTGCAGGAATATGTCGGGTACTATATGCGCAGATTCCAATGAGAGGATTGCAAAATGTGGTCATTTGTGAATGACCATTGAGTCAGTGAGGACTTTTATGTTTGGAAAGTATAAAGTTGATACTCAACAACATTAACTCTGTAGACCTGCAATCTAGGAATATGTTATCTACTAGTTTTTAGAAATTAATTCTTTATGCAAATTATCATTCAGAATCTTGCTTTCTTAAGAGCTGCATCTTGTATTTTTTCCTGTTTATTTTGGAAGTGACAGTTTCGGTCATGGATTCAAGGCCAGATCCTGTTTTTAGGAAATTCTCACATTTGATTCTAGGGAGGAGTGTTTTGGTACTTCTTTCTACAGGAGGAATGACAGGTCTTCCCTTAACAGAATGATTCTCTTTCCGCTTATTGCTGTGCCATTTATGTTGGTCCACACAAGAAACCAAAAACCTCTTTTACCCTCCAGCAAAACAACATTTACATGTTTCTAGGGATTCTGATATAATGGCAATTTCCCATTAGTATATTCCATTATACTAATGGGAATACATTTTATTGTTGTGGCTTAGAATTCAAATAAAATAATCTATTTGTAGTTAAAAATTATTGTAATGATCCTGAGTGTTAATTTTCCATTATCTTTAAAACCAGAGGTAAAGAACTGCAGTTTGTTAGGACAGATGACCAGAAGGTAGTTTACTTCTATATGTGGACAGTGAGTTTAGAAGGAGAGCACATTCCTATGCTTATTCTGAAAAGCTACAATTTAGATGACCACTGCATATTGATGGCAAGCCACTGCCCCAGAGAATGCTGACATTTCCCTCTTCTGTTCTGTGGATAGAGAGGTTATTTTCACTGTCACCCCATCCATGTCTTACACAGCAAATAGTACTGCAGAATCTGGGACTTGGGTGGGGACCGAGGCATTCCTAGAAATTTAAGGCCAAATTCCATTGTCTCCATTCACTGTTTCTTCCTACCCACATCCCCATGTTCCTAAAAAAACAAAATGAGCTTCTGAGCATCCATCAGTGAAAAAGAGTGTTAAAAAAAAACAACAACAAAAAAACCAGTCTGTGAGCAAAGTGCACCCTGGAGGATGGAGGTGGCCTTCGGCTTTGGAGTGGCTGAGAGGTAAGGCACTGAGAGTAGGTTTATGACTCTCAGGGTTGCTGCAACCCCTTACCCCAGGCCTTGAGAAAAAGGGGATTCTTACCTTAATGCTCCTGGAATTTACCCTGTTTTAATCACAACCCTACAAAACCAAGCTTTTCATTTGTCCTGCCTGGTCACTCTCTGGGAAATTTCTAAAAGACTCCATTTTTTGGGACACTTCTTTTTTTTCCCCCAAATCTGAGCTGGTTTGGGAAAATACCTTGATATTTTGGATTAAGATTTTACCCTGGTCTTTTGGGAAGTCATTTAGATTCTTTGGGTCTTTCCAGAAGCTCCTGAGTTCTGACTAGCCCCTCCTAGCCATAAATAATCTTGACTCTCAGATAAGCCAGCCCAGAGCAGGAACTCACCACCTGGGACTTTTGCTGCTTGGCTGCTGGGCTGAGCCTGCAGTCAGGTCTGGCCCTGGGATGGAGGCCCAGGCAAGCCTCACCACTGTTATGACAGGAAAGTGGCTGTTAGGAATGTGATGTAAACCTTCCAGGTAGTGCTGCTGTGATTTGAGAGGGCAGAGGATTAGGGAAAAAGTTTTCAGGGTAAAGGCTGTGATGTCAGTGAGAGGATGGTGTTGAGAGAAAGGAACACTTGGTAGTTTCTTAGAGAGGGCCCTGTCTTTGTATCCAGTTTCCTCTTTTTGGTTTTGTTGTCTTTTGAGATAGGGACTTTTGTAGTATTTTGACTGTGCTGCATAAAAATATTTGAATCCTTTTGTTTTCTGAACAGAGAGAAGTTCATTTCTCAAGGTATTATTGATTCTTTGCTTTTTCCTCTTGTGATTTTTACTATTTTGCACACATCCAGATTCTTGTATTAACTATCAGCTGCAGATTTGGCCTTTTGTGTCTATGGGGGCAGTTTTGAACACCTAGCTTCAGCTGAGTCCTGTCTCTAGTGATTCTTTTTCCTTTTTCTTACAGATTCTGTGTTTTCTTTTGTATATCAGGTTTTAAAGGGGTTCTGCTGTGAATAGTGAGCACATTTTTAACATCCTAGTGTCTTATTAGAATGTGTCTTTATAGAGGGCTAAGACTAAGTTCATTTAAAATATATTTTGAGGACATTTCATTATTGCTAATAGTACCAGAAATGTATCTCTGAGAATTTTTTATTTAGTTTACAAACACTGGTTATACACATTTATGTAGTAAATGTTCTGGCCTGGTGTATTTTCAAATGGTGAATGGTGACCCAGTTGTAGAGCATTTAGTCAATCTAATTAATTAGTCATCACTAGCATCCAGTAAGAAAAAAGGGGGATGGGGTAGAGAGGTGACAGAGGAGGAGGGGAGCAAAAATATCAGAATGAATCACTCAAAGTAAGGGTAAATATTTTTTTGTAAAACCTTTTAAAATTTTATGAGAGAGAGAGAGAGAGAGAGAGAGAGAGAGACACTGTGTGTGTATATGTGTGTGTGTGTGTGTGTGTGTGTGTGTGTGTGTGTGTGTGGTGTATTTCCTGGGTCCTGATGTGAACTAATATTTCTTGTGGGTCTCAAACAAGTTTGAGAAAGTAGACATATAGGTTTAGCATGCAGTCTTTTTAGTTACTGTTCTTCTAAGAAAGAAAAAAATGATTATATATATCTTCATCTCTAATTATGTGCTATACTCAGAATTGATATGCTATACTCATCCAGTGGAAATAATATTGAAAAAGAGGTAAAAGATAAAGTTCAAGTTAAAAAAAAAAAGGTTTGAGGCATATGCTCACGCCTCCAGCCTAATCACCATTTTCAATCACAGGCTTCAGGCAAGTTCATCTACTAGCTGTTCTTGGACTTCCTGACTTCCACCCCCTCTGTGACTTCCGTATTATCATTGTGGGGCAGCTCTGTCCTGCCTCTCTTTGCATGGGTACCTACTGTTCTCTTTCCAAAATTTAGACAGGTGTCAACTGCTGTCATAGCTTATAGTAGCCATAATTCACTAGGGAGTTGTATGCATTCTCAGGTTTGTGCTTCTTCTTTGCATTGAAGTTGCTTATCTTGTTACCATTTTTTATTTTTCATGGCAAAGTGGAGAAAAGGAGAACAAAAGAGGCCTTCTATTAATATATAATACTCTGCTGATAAATAAAATACAGATAATTTCTGAGTTGTCCTTTACTAGGACAATAAGAGAAACACATTTTCTTTGTTGTGCATGGAATTCCTATTCATTGTAGACAATTTAGAAATAAAAAAAAAAAGAAATGTGACTTATAGTTCTACCACCCAGAGATAACTGTTAATATTTTGTTGTTTTCTTGCAGTTTTTCTAATATGCATATTTTAGTTCTATGTGGCTGATTTTATACATATTACAACCAGATTTTTTTACAGAGTTGCAAAACATCAGAATATTCCCCAAAAGCTATTTTTTAAAGAATGCGATAAACCTTTTAAAAAATTTTTTACCAAGACAACATGTATTCCAGCATATGTATACATTTATACATTCATACATTTCTGGGTTTTTTTCTGTGAATAATTTTGTATTCATGATCATAGATTTAAAAATAACCAATTTAAACTCCTATTTCATTCTTCAATAGCCATTAAAAGAAAGAATGTTGAAACTGTGCTCTGTTTGCTTAATAAAACATTAAGATATCTCTGTCAGGGGCTGGAGTCATCTAAGGCACTCGGTTTGATTCTCAGCACCACATATAAATAAATAATGGTCCATCAACAACTAAAAAAAATATATTAAAAAAAGATATCTCTGCCAGGATATTATAAGTGATAAGTTCCTTAATATACAGGACTAGAGTTACAATAATAGTGTTTGCCAGTGAGGATGAAGACACAAGAAGTAAGCCCCAAATAATAAAAAATGCATAGTAATGATGTACGTGGTGGCACGTGTCTGTAATCCCAGTAACTCAGGAGGCTGAGGCAGAAGGATGTAAGTTTGAGGGCAGCCCTGGTAACTTAAGGAGACCCTGTCTAAAAATAAAGAAGGGCTAGGATGTAGCTGAGTGGTAAAATACCCCTGAGTTCCAATCACCAAAGGAAAAATAGGCATAGTAATTAACAATGGCTAACATTGTTAATTAAACATCCCAAAATGCACCTGATATTTTACATATAGTAATGTGTTTAATCTAGCATGAAAACCTCAGCTCTCTGGATGTTCAGAGTGTTCAGAGCACAGGGTCTAGAGCCAGGAGCCATGGCCCGAGTGGGTTCACTTCAAGTCTCCTGAGTCTATCACCTCAGGTTCAGCCTCTTCACTGCCACTTCCTGGTCGTGTGGACCTGGACTAATGACCTCTCACTCTCTCTAGCCTCAGTTTCCTCAGCTGTAAAATAGGGCTCATAAAGGATCTCCATCAAAGGATTGGTTTTGAGGAGTAAATATATTGCTGCAAGTTAATGCTTTGCCTGGCGTCTTGGCACATAGAGTTGTTCTCCCATCCACTCAGTTCCCGTAGGAGGAGTCCAAGGCCCAGCTGGTCTCTGGGGTCAGCAGGAGGCACACTTGGTGCCAAGGTTCCCCCATGTTGTGCAGTAATGCTCCCTTTGTCTGACTTGTAACTTACAGGAAAGCGGGACCATCGGATAGGGTTTCACAATTTTTCTTTCTTTCTTTCTTTCTTTCTTTCTTTTTTTTTTTTTTTGTAAAAGGGCAGATAGTAAATATTTTAGGCTTTTTGGACCACACAAAGTCTCTGTTGCAACTATGACTCTGCCATTGTATAATGTGGAACAGCCGCAAACAATATCCAAATGAACTGCTGTGCTCCAAACTTTATTTCATGGACTCTGGAGTTTGAATTTGAATTTGAATTTTATAAAATATTATTTTTTACCTTCCCCTGTACTATTTAAAAATGTAAAACTCTTCTTCTCATGGGTCACACAAAACCAGGTATTATTGTTATGGGTCAGCCCTTGTACTTATTTTGCTTTTTGCAGAAGATGGGATGACCAATGTAGACTTCTTCTTACTATTATTACTTAATTTCCAGGACTGTAATTGTGTTCTCCTATCTTCCATGAGGTCTCCTTAAACGGTCTTGGAAGCCTTTCATCCTGGGATAAATAGTCTTTAGTGGCTGTAATGTTTAGTCAGTCAAAACACGATTGACAAAGAGTTTGTCATTTGGAATTTTGAACCCTGCTCTTTTGGGACTTGTATTTCATATGGAAGAGAAGAAATAAAAATAACCAGCAGGTATGGTCTCTCAAAATGTAAAAACAACCAAGTTTGCTGAAAGGCACTAAAAAAGCATAAGCAAATGAAAAAAAAATGGATTAGAAAGGCTCACTGTTAATAAACAGAACCCTCTTGTCAGAAAACACACTGGCTACTGTTTTTAAGGAGTCTGTCATTCCTGCAGCTGAAATCAAGACACGTTTTAAATTCTTTAGTCCCCCCACCCCTTTTCCTTTTTGGATTGGATAGGGAGGTAGCAAAGAGGAGTAGTGCTAGAATAAGGAGGGATAATAATGTCATGTTCATTGTCTTTTCTATTAGATATGCAAGTATAATGAATGAAGCTAATTTATCCAAGAATATGAATATGTGGGAAGAAACTTATTTATTACATCTGCAACTTTTGGACATTACTGTGCTCCAAATCACATTGTGATTTTCTTTCCAAGGATTATAGTCTCTCTTTTTATTTTCAAGAGCAGTGGGCTTTTGTGGAATGACACACAGAAATCTGAGCCAAGAAGCTAACCACCTCATTTATTGGCGTTGGAATCCACAAAGCCCAGGGGAGGCCTATGTTGGTCCAACAGAGCACAGCTGTTTCCTTTCACCCTAGGAATCTAAAGGATGGCCTTGACTCTTGGATACCATCACATGAACTCCTTCTGTTTTGTTTTTGAGCAGAAAACATCCTGTTTCATCATGCATGTTTAATAGAATAAATATGCTCAGTGGAAATCATATTAATACTTTCACTTACTCTGAGAACATTCTAAGGTGTTGACACCTTTTGTATAATACCATAGGGTATAAATAAAAAGTAATACATCCTTCATTCTCTTAGACAAATGTGAGAAAAATATACGTATATAGTCCATTCACTTTTTTTTAAAATGATTCTCCTTTGATCAAATAATTCTCTTCCTTTTCTTCTTTCTTGAGAGCTCTAAGCTTGTTTGTACCCAGCTGCTTTGGGGGAAGATGGGAGAATATTGGCTTTTATATACCAGCTGTATTCTAAAATTCATAAAATAGAGGGAGATTACGTATTCTTCATAGAGCCGTGTAGCAGATTTCTAATTTGGTCACACAATCTGGAATAGTAGTTACAAAACATTTTTGACCTTGATCTCTAGTAAGATAATATATTTTACTTAATAACCTCATATATAAATGTACACACATGTATAAGTTCATCTTAGCCTCACATTTCTTTTAGAATTTGTTGTTGAGCTTTGGCTGGTTGTCCAAAGGGGGTATTGTCTACTTCAGACAAGATTGGGTGTGTTCAGAGTAGTATGACCACAAACAGGATTCTCTACTTCAGTGTCATGCTTGACACATTAAGATTTCTGCTCAAGCAGGGATTGTAGATTACAGAGCGAACACTCATGCCTGATCACAGTTGTACCACCAGTAATGCAAACAAGGCAGGGCATTTTTATTTATTGTTATCTTTATATTAATTTGGAAAAACATGTAAATATTCTAAATGTAACTTATCCAAAGGTGGACTTTATATATTCTGATTTGATATTTTGTGCTGTATTTATTGAAATCCTTTTAGTCAATTGAAAGCATAAATGTATATATAGTATTGGAAGAATACCCATTGTATGGATGATAATTGTAAGGCTGTAATTTTGTGTGTGTGTGTGTGATGCTGGGGATTAGAACCCAGGGCCTTGTGCATGCAAGGCAAGCACTCTACCAAATGAGCTATATCCCCAGCCCAAGGCTGTGAATTTTAAGCCCCAAATCATTAAAGAGTAAAAATTGTAGGTATAGACTGAGATTTAATGTTGAGATAGTGTGATTGCTAGTAATCTTTGGGAAACCGTGGAATTCCTCATGGGATTCTTCATGGGATTGTCTTCCTTGAAGTGGCATCACCAGGAGAGAAGCAGGAGGTATTCTTTGACCTCAGTGCATTTCTGTTACAGGGAAAGGAAGGTTTACTAACTTGCTGGCAGCGTTGCCTCAGGCAATAGCTGTGCTGCAGAGTGGTTGCAGAGATGTCCTGCTTTTCCACCTCTTTATTTAGATAGAGCATGTGCTACTTTTGCAAAAGTCCCATGGGGCTGCCTTTGATAGTGCCAAGGAATTTTGATACTTGCACTTTTATATTAAACTTTCAAAGTGGGTCTATAGGAATTTCTTTCTTTCTTTTCTTTTTTTTTTTTTTTGTCTCTTTTGTGGTGCTGAACAGAACCCAAGACCTCATTATTTTTAGGCCAGTGCTCTACCACTAAGCTATATTCCCAGCCTGGAATTTCTAGTAAGATTATAATCATCGTTAAATCTTTAGATAAGAGTTTCAGATTTATTCTTGTATTGAGTAGTTTATTCTGTGAAGACAACATTTAGTTTTTCTAAATATTAATTGTTAATATTTGCCCATTTTATAGTATGCCAACATAATTTTTGATGAATATTTCTAAATATCTATTTTGTCCATTTCCAACATTTCAAATAATCATAATTATTTCTACTAAGTATACTAGGTTCTGCTCCTATTTAATTTTTTTTTAAAGCCACTAAATTAGTTTCATAGTCTATGGATCGTGGGTCATTATCTGCATTTTTTAAATGTTGAGACTCACTGTGAGAAAAGTGAGACAGTGGGGAGGGGTTATTATTTTTTTAAATGTTTATTTTTTAGTTTTAGGTATACACAATATCTTTATTTTATTTTTATATGGTGCTGAGGATCGAACCCAGTGCCTCACGCATGCCAGGCCAGCGCGCTACCACTTGAACCACATGCGAGCCCCCACGAGGGTTTATTTTTGTATGCAGTATTTTAGTCCTGCAACAGATGCTGGGGAGGGTTTTCTAGTTATGTTCTTTTCCCCAAAATGCAACTTAAATTTCAAAGATATGTTAAGATTTGTGAAAAAATAGCCAGTCACATGCCAGCCACAGCACCTTAGTGAGGCCCTAAGGAACTTAGTGAGACCCTGTCTCAAAAAAAAAAAAAAAAAAAACAACCAGAAAGTGCTGGGGATGTGGCTCCGTGGTTAAGTGCCCCTGGGTTCAATCCCTGGTACTAAAAAAAAGAAAAAAAAAAAGCCATAAATTAACATCATTGCTAAAAAATTTTCTGTAGGGGCTGTGCTAGTTTGTACTCCCACTATAAGTCTGAGAATTCTAGTTTTTCTCATCTTTATTAACACTATATGTAGAGAGATTTTATGGCTAGGTATATACAGTGTGTGCATATGTGTGTGTGTATGTGTATGTATATGTGTGTGTGTATGTGTATGTATATGTGTGTGTGTGTGTATGTATATATATATATATATATATATATATATATATATATATATGAAATAAACAGTCAACAGATTGAGTATTACTTAGCCAAAATGCTTGGGACCAAAAGTGTTTCAGATTTCAGAGCTTTTTAGATTTTGAAATATTTCTATGGACTCTCTGGTTGAATATCCCTAATCTGAAAGTTCAAAATCCTAGATGCTTCCAAATCCAAATTTTTAAATTTAGACTTTATTTTTTAGGGCAGTTTTAAGTTCACAGAAAAATCGAGTGGAAGTCATAGAGATTTTCCATATATCTTGCTGCCCTACACATGCATAGTCTCCCTAGTAATCAATTTCCCCCACTAGAGTGGTACATTGGTTACAATCAATAGACCTACCTTGACAAATCATTATTACCCTATTGTCTCCCTGATAATCAATTTCCCCCACTAGAGTGGTACATTGATTACAATCAATAGATCTACATTGACAGATCATTATTACCCTAAGTTTGTAGTTCACCTTAGGATTTCACTTAGGACCTTCTGTGGGGTTTAGATGAATACATGACATGTATCCACCATTGTAGTGTCATACAGAGTAGCTTCACTGCTCTAAAATCCTCTGTGCCTCACTTGTTCAAACTTTTCTCCCCACTAATCCCTGGCAACCACTGATCTTTTTACTGTCTCCAGAGTTTTGCCTTTCCAAGATGTACATAGTTGGAATTATACAGTGGGCTTTACAGATTGATTTCTTTCACTTAGTAATTTGTATGGAAGTCTGCGCCATCTGTCATAGCTACTCAACTCATTTAGTTTTAGTGCTAATAATATTCTGTCATCTGCCCAGTTTATTTTTCCCATTGTCCAGTGTCTTTCATTTTAGCCACACAGTAGGTCCATAATGGTTATCATCACTAATTTAAATGAAGCCCCTCTAAAATGTCCCATGCTTCCTGGCATTCTTAAAGATCAGAGAAATCATCAGTCTGATACAGGTAACTACACTGTGACATTTCAAATGGTTATTCCTCTTGCTCTCTATAAAATGCCAGTCTCTGCCTGGGAGCAGTCCCTTTTTAACATTGCCCTGGTGTCTCTCTCTCAAAGCTTTTTCTCTACTCCTTCACCAACAGAGAATAAAATAAATTAGAAATTTTGTGTTCAAATTTATGAGCCCCAAGTCATCTGAGCATTGTTCCAGGGCCTCTAGGTACTCTCATACATTACCTCAAAGCAGAAGTTTCTCTTACTCTTTGCCTATAAAAGACCCCCCGCCCTCCACTTTCTCCCTTCTTCTATTCCCTTGAACATGAATTCATTTATTTGAGTTGGAAGCCAACCTTGCTCCAGAGGAAAAATGTAGCATTTGGCTGATGATCAGTGGATTCACCCCTTCTCTATAGGGGCTGGGTGGGGTTGCAGAGAAAAGGGAAGGGCGAGGCTGGCAAAAAGTGGAGCCAGCAGATGCCTGCTCCTGCTGCTGCTGCTGTGGCTGCTGACGTGGGAATTTGCTTATCTTGTTTATGTCCTTCTGGAGACCAGCCTTGCTCAACTCCTTCATACTGTTCTATTCCCTGTGCTGCTGGTTCATGCAGGACTCTCCCAAAGCATCAGACAAAAGGCTGGGCCTCTTCAGTCAGGTGATTTTTAGGTCATTTCCAGTCTTCTCAGCTCCACTTTCTTCCAGGCTTGTGTGAGAAAACAACGAAGCTGAGAGTCATAGGAAGGCATCTAATGTAGCCTATTTGCTTATATAAGAACACAACTATTTTACGTTTGTGAATCTGCCTTCTGTAAAAAAAAATTGGAATTCATCAGTGCCTACTCTTTATGATCTGTTATGATGGGCACTGTTATTTATACACACACACACACACACACACACATTATTTTTTCTGGTACCAGAGATTGAACCCAGGGGGCACTTAACTACTGAGCCATATCCCCATCCATTTTTATTTTATTTTGAGACAGGGTCATGCTAAGTTGCCTGTGGCCTTGCTGTTTCTGGGGTTCTCTTTGAACTTGTGATCCCCCTGCCTGAACCTCCCAAACCACTGGGATTATAGGCATACTGTCATATTTTGTCTACAAGGAAGGTAAAATACAAACAGAGCACCCTGATTTCTTCCCCTCATCACTCTCTATGAACCTGCAAACCTAGAGAATGTTGCTCAAAGTTTAATCAAATGCGATAAAAATGGTCAGTTAAAGTATTAAACTGATTAATTATTAACTAATCATATTAAGTATTATTAATTATTGTTCTCATGAGAGAACCTCTAGCTGTGTTAAGCTGTAAGTATGGAAATCACCTGTTTTTCTTTTTTTATGTATATCTTTCATATCCTGCAGCTGTTTCTATTGCATTCTTCCATTTCTAGTAGACTCAATTTTGAGAATGGAATAAATTAAGGAACTTTTATAATATATGGATTAAAAGGGATCTATAAGAGTCTAATGTTACACAAATAGAATGTTCCTTTATATAATAGCCCAACGAATTAATTTATATTTAGTATGAAGCAAAGTTTAAATTAATCTCCTACTTCATTCAGTGTGAACAATTTGAGTAAGATTATCACAAGATGTACAATTATAAAAATCAGTAGCTTATTCACATGTCATGTATTTATTTTCAGGTTCCTTAATTTTTATTGAATTTTATCTAAAGCCCATTAGTTTGACCTTGGGTCTTTTTTTTAAACCAAAATCAGTACCCCCTTCTCATTGCTGTCCACCCCAAGGAAAAAGAACATCCTAGCATTATTGATTTTGGTCACTAGTGGACTACTTCCTGTGTGACTTTTCTGTGGAAAGTTCGAAGTGATCCAGATAACTATTCTCTCCTCTCAGACAATCAATTCAGCAGATAGCATTTCTCCTGGCAGCTTCCCCTTCTGGGTGATGTTTCCTTTCTCTCAAAAGGGTGTGGGTGTGGGGAGAAACAAAACAAAACAGACTTCACACAGAAAAAAGTTCAGTTTTGATTTTGCCTATGAAGAATAGGAGAGATACAGCACTAGAATTCAGATCACAGAAAGTGTTTTCTGGTAGATACTCCAAATTACAGGGGATAGGAGATGCTCTTCTATATGAAGATGTTTAGAGGAAAGAGAATGGTGTTTCTGCCTGCCCCAAATGAAAGTATTGTTACTTTTTTCATGGATTAAAAGTCACACACATACCGTGCAATGAGTGTAAATAATAATGTACAGAGGGATGTGATGGCCCCACAAATGATGCTGTCATTCAAGATTTGTGTGGTTAACATAAACAGGATAGTACTGGGCATGCTGCTCTCTATAACCTATCTTTCACTGAATAGTTTGCAGACTCTTCTATGTTGATATCTGATCTCTGTAGCATTCTTTTCTTTTCTTTTTTTTTTGATAAGTAAAAATTGTATATATTTATGGTGTACAACATGATGCTTTGATACATGTTTACTTTGTGGTCTGGCTAACTCAAGCTAATTAACAAATGCATTACCTCACATACTTTTCATGTATTTGTGATGAGAACACTGAAAATCTATTCTTAGCAGTTTTCTTTTTAATCTTAATTTGTTTTTTATTGGTGCATTATAATTATGCATTATAGGGGTATTCCTTATGCTGTATTCATGCATGTACTTAATGTAAATTGCTCAATCTCCTTTCCCAGTTCCTTTCTTTTTTCTTTGTCCTCCCTCCCCCTGATCCATTTGCTCTACTCTGCTAATCTCCCTTCTATTATTATTATTACTATTATTATTATTTTTTTTCAACTAGAGCATTATTATTATATAATGAAGGGGATTCATTGTGGTATGTTTGAACATGAACAAAGCATAAGACAAATGTCTATAATGAGAACTTTTCTTCTTTCTCTCCTTATTAAGAGAGAGTGTATGACAATAACCACCAAAGAATTTTAATTTTCATTTTTTTGGCCTGGTTTAATTCCTCCACAGAAGAAAATTCTTCTTTAGAGTTGAGTATGCATCATTCATTCATTCATTCATTCAGCAAACATTTATTGAGCACCTCTTAGATTACAGATCATGAAGAAATACAGACACAGCTTTGCTAGCTCAGAACTAGGTTCCCTTTCACAAACACAGCAGGTTCTTCATTGTTTTCCACAATTAGACCGGATCTGTCTTTACTTTCCTTTTAGTAATTTTCAAGTATATAGTCTGCAGTTAATTGCAGTCACTATGATGTACAGTAGATCTCTTGGCTTATTCTTCCTGTCTAACTGAAGTTTTGTGTACTTTGACCATCTCCCAATTTCCCTCAACCCCCCACCTCTGCTAACTACCATTTTACTTTCTGTTTCTGTAAATTCAATTTTTTTTTTTGGATTCCACATATGCTACAGTTTGGTTCTGGTATGTTCCACAAAGGCCTGTGTGTTAAAGGCTTAGTCCCCAGGGTGGTGCTGTTGGGAGATGGTGGAACCTCTGGAGGTAAGGCATTGTGTGAGGTCCTTAGGTCATTGGGGCATGCCCTGAAGGGGATTGTGGGACCTGGTTCCCTCCTTCCTCTTTTGATTCTTGGCCATAGGTGAGCAGGATCTCCTTCTTTATGAAGGCTGGATAGCATTCTATTGTGCATATATACCACAGTTTCTTTATCCATTCAGCCATTGATAGACACTTAAGTTGATGCCATGTCTTGGCTTTTATGAATAATATGCAGCATTCTTTTTTAGTGACATTATTGTATGGCTGAACCACAGTTGATTTACATAGTTCCCTCTTTTTAAAAAAATATGTTTTGGTTGTCGATGGAGCTTTATTTTATTTTATTTTGTTTATTTATTTGTTTATACTTGGTGCTGGAACCCAGTGCCTCACACGTGCTAGGCAAGCACTCTACACTGAGCTACAATCCCAGCTCATAATTCCCTCTTAATAGACATTTAAGTCATGTTCCAAACCTGCATTCTTTCATATACTAGCCACTAGCCATGTGTGGCAATTTAACTTAATTAAAATTAAATAATAGTAAACGTCAGTTCCTTGATCACATGGACCACATAACATGTGCTCTGTATGGGTAACTCGCAAAGATGTTGAACTTTTCTGTCATTATATTAAGTTATACTGGACAGTGTTGTTCTAAACTACTGTTTTTCAGACTTTTGTGAGTGAATATTTCCATTTGTTTTATTATTCATCTATTCTTCATTTATTTAGCAAATAATTACTAAATCCCTCCTATGCTCTAGACTCTGTGCTAGGTACTTGCATATCTCATTCATAAAGTGACATAAATTCCTGGCTTCATAATGATTAGATTCTTTTTTTTTTTTTTTTTTTTTGGTACTGGGAATTGAACCCAGGGTTACTTAACCACTGAACCACATCCCACTCCTTTTTATTATTTTTATTTTTTGTTTTAAGACAGAGTCTGGCTTTGTTGCTTAAGGCTTCACTTAGTTGTTGAGCCTGGCCTTGAACTTGCAGTCCTCCTACCTCTGCCTCTCAATGCTTTGGGATTATAGGTGCCCATCATTACGCCTGGCCGTAATGCTTAAATCCTATTAAACTAAAGTTTCTTGAATACTTACTCCTAGTAAATATGCATGTATTTATAAGTTGTATATGCATTATATTATGCTTCTATATTATAAAGTATGTTCAAGTAGGAAAAAGAGTAAGATAAAAATGTGAATAATTTGTGAAGTAGGCTTCCTGAATCCTACCTCAGAGTCCACTGTTCTGAATGATGTCCTGTTTTAGATATCATCTTTAAGGGTCTTCCAGCCAGTGCTCCAAGTGAATAGATTTCTATTTCTATATATTTTCTAAATCTACTTATTTCATGACCCCCCCCCCACTCCCGTTTTATTGTCTGTAGATCCTATACTGTTTGACTTTGTACTCATGTATTCATTTAGCAAATTTGTTTATACTGTGTGCCTGGTAGATGCTATGAAATTGAATGCTTTTTTTTTTTTAAAGGGTTAAAAGGGTTAAAAAAGTCTTTAAAAAATATATATATATATATGTTTAATTGTCAATGGATTTTTATTTTATTTATTTATATGTGGTGCTGAGAATCGAACCCAGTGCTACACACATGCGAGGCAAGTGCTCTACCATTGAGCCACAACCCCAGCCCTTGAAGGATGTTTTAGTTGAACTTTGTATTAATGTGACCAAAGTACTCAACAAGAATAACTTAAAGGAGGAAAAATTTTATTTGGAGCACACAGTTTTAGAAGTCTCCGTCTGTAGACATCTGACTCCATTACTCTGGGCCATAGGTGAGACAGAATATCATGCAGAAGGGCTCAGTGGAGGAAAACTGCTCACATGGTGGATGCAGAGAGCAGAGAGAGAAAGAGAGGGAGGAGCCATAGGAAAGATCTACATTTCCAGGGCGCACTCTCAGAGACCCATCTCCAGGCACAACCCACCTGCCTACAGTTAACACCCAGTTAGTCCACTTAAACCAGGATGGGCTGATTAGGTTACAGCTCTCACAATGCAATCATTTCATCTCTGAATATTCCTGCATTAACAGGAGCTTTTGGGTGACACCTCATGTTCAAACTTTAACAAATGATTTGGGGTTCTTGTCTTCAGATGAAGTGGACTAGCAAATAAAGACTTTGGATACAGAGTGTTATGGAAATGTTGCACATGGACATATAAAGAGGCATTGTTTGGCAGGATGGAGGACAACACTCAAGTAGTCCTCTTTGCTTGGTTATTGTACCTTCTCTGTTTGGGGACTTGATGCAATTACAGTTTTCTTCAACAAGTTCTTTTGTTTTCTCCATGGTCTTGTCTTTTCTTTTGAAAAATATAAAATTCTAACTGGCTGATTTAAGAATATTGAGCCAGATATTGTGTACTAGCAGAGAAATGAAAAGTTGTGCTGCAGTTGTGTATAATGAATCAAAATGCATTCTGCTGTCATATATACCTAATTAAAATAAAAAAAAATATTGAGCCAGTGTAGATGTTCCCACTAAATGTTTTTTTATATTAAGATGTTCACTCACTTTTCTTTCTAAACTTAGATCTTAGGGTTGGGAGGACTGACTCTGTAGAGGCCAGAAACTAAGCACCAGCAATCATGTAGCTCCAGCTGGTAGGAAGAAGCAAAGCCATCCCCCAGAGGTGGGCGTTTATTCTTGTATTCATTTAACAAATATTTAAAAAATCCTTTCTATGTGGAAAAGCTACTTAATTAGAAATAACTTTCCTCTCATTTACTTTTTTTCTTTTTTAAAAATTTGTTTTAATTAGTTATATATGACAGTAGAATGCACTAATATACTTTGATGTATCATACATAGATGGGATATAATTTCTCATTTTTCTGAGTATACATATTGTAGAATCACATTGGTCATACAGTCACATACATACATACAGTAATAATGTCTGTTTTATTCTACTGTCTTTCTTATCCCCACATCCACTGCCTTCCCCTCCTTTCACTTCCCTCTCTCTGATCTAAGGTAACATTATTTATTTACTTATTTATTTTGCGTTACAATTCTTAATACACATAAATACCATGCTTTTTGTATTTCTGTTTGTATATAAAGTATGTCGACATCCAGTTCAAGTCTTCATACATGTACTTTGTATAATAATGACCATCACATTTCACCATCCTTGTTACTCCCCTACCCGCTTCCTTTCCCTCCCACCCCTCTTCCCTATCTTGAATTCATCTATTCCTCCCATGCTCTTCCTCTCTACCCCACTATGAGTCAACCTCCCTATCAGAGAAAACATTCGGTATTTGTTTTTTGGGGATTGGCTGACTTCACTTAGCATTATCTTCTCCAAAGCCATCCATTTACCTGCAAATACCATGGTTTTCTTCTTTTTTAATGCTGAGTAAAATTCCATTGTGTATATATGCCACATTTTTTTTTATCCATTCATCCACTGAAGGACATCTAGGTTGGCTCCACAGTTTAGCTATTGTGAATTGTGCTGCTATAACATTGATGTAGCTGTGTCCCTGTAGTATGCTGTTTTTTTTTTTGTTGTTGTTGTTGTTTTGAGAGAGAGAGAGAGAGAATTTTAGTATTTATTTTTTAGTTTTCGGCGGACACAACATCTTTGTTTGTATGTGGTGCTGAGTATCGAACCCAGGCCACATGCATGCCAGGCGAGCGCGCTACTGCTTGAGCCACATCCCCAGCCCATAGTATGCTGATTTTAAGTCCTTTGGGTATAGTCCGAGAAGAGGAGTAGCTGGGTCAAATGGTGGTTCCATACCCAGTTTTTAGCTGGGTCAAATGGTGGTTCCATACCCAGTTTTCCAAGCAATCTCCATACTGCTTTCCAAATTGGCTGCACCAGTTTGCAGTCCCACCAGCAATGTATGAGTGTGCCTTTTCCCCCCACATCCTCACCAACACTTACAGTTGTTTGTCTTCATAATAGCTGCCATTCTGACTGGAGTGGGATGATATCTTAGAGTAGTTTTGATTGGCATTTCTCTGATTGCTAGAGATGATGAACATTTTTTCATATATTTGTTGATTGATTGTATATCCTCTTCTGAGAAGTATCTGTTCAGGTCCTTGGCCCATTTGTTGATTGGGTTATTTGTTTTTTTAGTGTTTAGCTTTTTGAGTTCTTTATATACCCTAGAGATTAGTTTCTGAAGAACATAATAGATTCTGCTACTTACAGAAAATTTAGAAATGAAAGAACTGATCACATGTTATCTTTTTTTTTTCTTTTAGGGCAAGTTAAAGTCTTCAGAGCTCTGTATACATTTGAACCCAGAACTGTAAGTATTCAGTTTCTAACCTTAAAGTTGATATAAAAACCTAAGTTGAAATCTTAGAGTAGTTTTGATTTGCACTTGTCTATGCTAGTGATGATGGACTTTTGTTCATGTATTTGTTGATTGATTGTATGTCATCTTCTGAGAAGGACTTAAAAACAGCATACTACAGGGACACAGCCACATCAATGTTTATAGCAGCACAATTCACAATAGCTGAACTTTGAAGCCAACTTAGATGCCCTTCAATAGATGAATGGATAAAAACAATGTGGCATATATACACAATGGAATATTACTCAGCAATAAGAGAGAATAATATCATGGCATTTGCAGGTAAATGGATGGAATTGGAGAAGATAATGCTAAGTGAAGTTAGCCAATCCCAAAAAACCAAGTGCCGAATGTTTTCTCTGATATAAGGAGGCTGATTCATAGTGTGGAAGGGAGGGGGATCATGGGAAGAATAGACGAACTCTAGATAGGGCAGAGGGGTGAGAGGGGAAGGGAGAGAGCATGAGATTAGAAATGATGGTGGAATGTGATGGACATTATCCAAACTACATGAATGAAGGCATGAATTGGTGTGAATATACTTTGTATACAACCAGAGATATGAAAAAATTTTGCTCTACATGTGTAATATTAATTATAATGCATTCTGCTGTCATATATAAATAAAAAATTAATTAAAAAACCCAAGGTGAGCACACTAATACCATTATAAGTAGTTATGGCTATTTCAGAATAAAATAAAAACATTTTCTTTTAAAAACAAAAGAATCCTAGGGTACCAACTATTGATGAGTTCTATTGAAGGTAGATCAGCCTGGATTTGATTTTACAAAGCAATCTGCTTGGTCAAGAGTCTCCTGGCATAGATAGTAAAGTCAAACTAAAGAACATGGTGGAATAATAAAGCCATGTTCTTGTTGGTGGTAATCTGAATGGAGGGTATGTAGTTGAGTTCTCAGGGTCCAGCTATGCTGGAGCATGTGGTTCTCTAGGTCTCTTAAAAGAGCTCTATGGAAATTTGTGTTTTGACTTGCAAGTAGTATGCTTGCCACACAATTTAACTTTCTTAGGTGGAAACTTTAATATGAGTTTAAACACCATTTAGGTTATTACCCACTCAGGATAATTTGGAAATGAATCAGAGTATTTTATAAATAATTTAACTTGCTAATAATTAACTCTTTGTAGCTATTTCTCATTATGAATACCTACATATTAAGGGTATGAACACCTTGTTGAACTGAATTAAACTAATTTAAATGAATTTAATGAGTTTAAATTTAAATTAAATGAAGCTTCACTATTCTTTAGCCTTAAGTGCAAACCTTACAGTTTTGTCCAGGACATGTTAAGAATAGGCTATTTTTATTTGTGTATTTTCTCATCCATGCATTTAAAACTGACACTTTCTTTTTTTTTTTTTTTTTTTTTAAAGAGAGAGGGAGAAGGAGAGAGAGAGAGAGAGAGGAGAGAGAATTTAGAGAGAGAGAGAGAGAGAGAGGAGAGAGAATTTTAATATTTTATTTTTTTTAGTTATCGGCGGACACAACATCTTTGTATGTGGTGCTGAGGATCGAACCCGGGCTGCACGCATGCTAGGCGAGCGCGCTACCGCTGAGCCACATCTCCAGCCCCAAAACTGACACTTTCTCTTTAAAATATCTTGTTGTTTTATCTTTTGTCATTGTTGTTTTAATACAATATGAAACAATTACCAAGAGAAACTTTGAAAAGAGAAATGTGCTATCTCTTAACAGATAATCAAGCTACATGGAAAGGATAATGTAATGAAATTAACATTTTTTTATTAAGTATATGTTAAGTGACAAAAAAAAACTTAAGGTGATTTCATTTAGGCATTTCCTCTGGTCCATCTGGTCTGCCTTTTTTTTTTTTTTTTTTGATAGACATAAGTGACTCATAGGAATGGATGAATGGTCACTTCCTATTGCTGTTCCACAGTGTGCAAGCTAAAGTCCCTGGGTTGATTTGCAGGTCCTCAAAGTCTGAACTGTGCTCCCAGAGCAGTTTTTTCTCTGTTGGATATATTTTCCATTGTTAGAGTTTCTGTTATCCATTCCTAAGTTCACACATACATGGTTCAGTGAGCCCCTGCAATGTACCAGACGCTGATCCAGGCCTTGAGGATAGTGTGACCACAACAGAAAGGACTCAAAACAACTTGCATCCTGGTGGGAGAGTCAGGCAATAGGCCCACAAATGAATGTGATTGTCAGGGCTCTGTGTCATGGAGAAAGGAGGGAAGGGGCAGAGAAGTGAAAAGAGGGTATCCAGGGATGACCATTCTATAAAGGTGACCTGTGAACAGAGACCTGAAGGAATGGAGGGAGCAGACAGAACAGCAAGTTCCAGTAGCATCTTTGATGGATTCTAGAACAGCAGAGAAGACAGTGTGGCCTGGAAAATCATGCCTATGAGAGAGGGAAGTAGGTATGTGTGCAGGGGGACAAAATGAGGACTAGGGTAGAGGGCCTTGTAGGTCTCAGTTGGACTTTGCTGTGGGTGAGATAGGAAGCAGTTGAAAGGGTCTGAGTCTGGGAGTGGTGAGATAGTGAAGTTTTCGAAGAATCCCTCTAGCAGAGGAGTGGAAAGACATCTAGGAGGTTGGAAGCTTCTGATACAGCAGTGATTAATAGTGAAGCAGGGGGTTCAGATAGTTAGGAGGCAAAGGAGAAAGAAACCAAGAAAGGAAACCTGCTCTTGATGATTCTTCTTTCTTACATGCTGTTGACTTCCCTCTGTGTGCAAGCCAGCTCGCTGCCATCTTCATCTGGGTTTGCCCTAGACCTGGCTCTCCCTGGAACCAGGCTCCTCAGAAAGTTGCACAGAATAAGTGGCTCTGGGCACTGATTCACTGCTGTAGGTCCAGAGCCTGCCTGCAAGTCCAGAATCTGTTGTTTACTCACTGTGTGAATTGGCTTAACCTCTCTGCCATCATATCCTCATTTGAAAATGGGAATTCTACTTGCCATTCTGCAGTGGACTGCTCTTGGGATCATGGTATGAGGTAATATTCAAAGCCCAGCACCTGGTGGGCACCAGTGAGTCATAGCAGTCAGTGTGGCTGATATGGGGTGCATGCATATTCAAAAGACTTCCTAAACAAAATGTTTCTGAAATAAGGAAGGGTGGGTGGGCGTTTTATTCTCCCCAAGGGGTTTCCATGTTGGTGAGGGAGGGAACAGGGAATGTTTTAGTTTGCTAATAAGCCTGCCATCACAGAGCATCTCGACTGAATAGCTTAAACAACAGAAATTTATTTTCTCAGAATTCCAAGAGCAAGTCCAGAAATCTAAAATCAAGGTAACAGCTTGGTTGATTTCTTCTGAGGCCTGTCTCGTTGGCTTGTAGATGGCCATTTTCTCCTTCTATCTTCACATGATCCCTTTCCTGTGTGGGTCTGTGTCCCTGTCTCCTCTTTTAATAAGAACTCCAGTCATATTGGATGGGGACTGACCCTAAAGACTACCTGTTAACTTAATTATCTCGTTAATGACCTTATCTCTGAATATAATCATATCTGAGATAGTAGGGGATAGGATTTCAACATAAGAGTTTTTTGGGTGGGGACACAAAAAGCCATAACAGGTATGGAAGTACGAGGCCCAGAAGGTGGCCGTCTTTAACCCCTGCTCACAGGCTGACATTCCGTGCCTCTGACTGTCCTTATCAGTTGGTTCCCAGGTTGCATGTGCCCAGAGGAGGATAAGCATGGGGAAGGGTGGGTGGCCATCAGCTACCTTCCTGGACCCCACCATGAGTGAACCATACTCTGCAGTGGCCCTTGGCTCTGGAGTGGGACGTGTTCTCCTTCCTGTGTCCTTAGTTGACATCATCTTTGTCTGTCTCCCTGACTTCTCCGCCCTCTTTGGTTCTTCTTGACCTGGTGCGTGGACTCACTTTTATCACATGCACTCCAGTTTCTCCATTCCAGCTTCATTCTCGCCGGATTGATGTTCCTAAAATGTGGTTTTGATCCCACCACTGGCTTTACATCTTTATTTGACTAAAGATATGGTCTTCTGTAGTCCAGCCCCTTTCCAGCCCAGCTGGGCTCTGTCCCTTCCTCTAGTGGACCATACAGGCAGGATTTGACTCACAGTAGAACCCATGTCTGGCCAAATGTGGTGGCACATGCCTGTAATCCCAGTGGCTCCTGACACTAAGCCAGGAGGATCAGCAATTTAGCAAGGTCCTAAGCAACTCAGCGAGACCCTGTCTTTTTAAATAAAATATGAAAAAGGGCTGGGGGTGTGGCTCAGTGGTTAAGTGCCCCTGGATTCAATGCCCAGTACCAAAAAAAGAAAAAAGAAAGAATCTGAGTCTTGACCCGTTCTGGACCCATGGTCTTGCCTCTTTTAAGCTCATGTGAGCTACTTCCTCTTCCATAACTCTTCTTTGACAGCTGCAGCTAGCAGTGGGATGTCTCTTCTACCTCTGAACTCTGTCTATACTTTCAGTCCTACTTGCTGCCACAATATTCATGGAAGCAGAAGAACCCAAGGCTTTAGGATTTGCTCTGCCTACTTAGCAGCTGTGTGAGCTTAGCAAATTACCTAACCTCTCTATCCCTACACTTGCACCTATAAAGTGAGAATAATAATAATCACATAGGGTTCAGTAAGAATTAAGAGAGATTACATATGATGCTGCTGTTACTAGTTAAGGAGTAATTGGTACTATTTAAAGGAGTAGTAGTGGTTATATTAACAGATATTTAACAAATATTTTTGATTCAGTGATACATTGAATAATTTACCTACAATTCTGCCCCAGAATGGAGTTTCTCCTGTGCTTACAAAACAAAACAAAACAAAAAAACTCCAAAACAGTTATTTTTGAATGCACAGAAGAAAATACACACTAATGCATTAAGGTTGTTTTTTTTTTTAATTCTATATTTAAGGTGTTGCTCTGAATATAAAATTTTAATTATGTCTGGTCCTGAGGACCTAGGCTGTGGTCACTAATGACCACTCAAGCCCTGTTGCCCTCACAGTCCTCTCCTCTTTCCCTCCCCTCCCCTCCATCCATATATTGAAGGGGTCACATCTGGTGGAATAGGCAGCCCCTGGCTCCCACAGGCCTTCCTGACTGGTTAAGCATTCATGCTGTGCCTGTTGTTAAATTTTGAATTTAATCTGAGAACTGGGTTTATTTGCATTTGTTCCTGAATGAGAATTTCTCTTGGTTTTTATGCCCCGTGTAGCAGGTATCTTTTCTACAGGGACAGGTATACCATGGCACATCCTAAGTAGACCTGGCCTCTTTAAAGTCATTGTGACCACACAACTAAAGAGCTGATCTGGATACCTAGGGATGTCTGTCAACATATGCAATATGCTGGGGAGGCCTGGGTCCTGTTTTTATTGACTGTTCCACCCTCAGGAGATAGTGACAGCAATGCCCAAGGAACAGGTAGAACCTGAGGCCACTGTGGCTCCTGGTTTTTGCTGCCAGCCCATTTCTCATGTGTCTTGCATAAAGGCGGAGTAGTCCTGGAGTCACCCAGCCCCATTTGGTTCTTCTCTCTAAGCACCTGGTCCAGTAAAGTGTCACACAGAGAACTGCTGGGACTGGATAGACCAGTATGAAGACTGGGGCAGAACAGCATTGTGTGCCGGAGGAGCATTGATTTCTGAAGGGGAGCCGAAATCTTGCTCTGTAGTAAAGGTTTGCTGAGCAGGTTTATAGCTCATCTACCTCCAAAGCAGTTCTAGAATCCAACTCTAAACATAAGATAGAGCCTGCCATGCTCCTCATTCTTATTTGTAGCAAATTCTTTTAACTTCTCTGGGACTGGTTGTGAAATAAAGATTATACCTTTGACCCAGCCATGCCTGGGGTTGTTTTGAGGAGCAAATGAGGTCAAGTATGCTTTGCAAGTAAAAGGTGCTACTGTTGGTTTTGTTGCACTACATTATCAGGGGGTGGGAAGTGAGTAATGACAGTTTATATTCCAAGGCCACCAGTTTTAACCTGGTCATGACACCATAATGTCCAGTAATGGCTGCATGATGCTTCTGTCTGAGAAATAGCATGGATTGTAAAGAACTGGGACCCCACACAGCCTGATGCAGTAGCTCAAGGTCAGGGTTTCCCATGTACCTGCTTTATGCCCTTGGGAAAGCTTCTCATCTATAACAACAAGAAAAGCAACATTTTATAGTCTATTTAATACATTATATTATTGTATTATTGATAAAAATTAAATTAGTTAATAATTGTTAATAATTAGTAAATGTAAATGCCCAGACCTGTGCCTGGTGCATAATAAATGCTACAATATATTAAATAAAATCTTTTATAAAAAACTTGTTTTTTTCTTTTTATTAATTTTGGAGGCTTTGGGTTGTCAGATTTGAACCATTTCAAAAGTATCTCACAAGTCTTCTAAACTTTCCATACAGCATATATTTGCATAAACCAACAAAATTAATGCTTTGGGAATCACATGTTTCTAAGAATACATAGAGCAGGAATGTGAATACATTACCCACTTTGTCCAGCAGCTGCCTTGCTCTGATACCTTGTGGTTTTTCAAGGAGAGAGGAAAGAGGAATGTGGTTAAAAACCAAAGAACATGCTGGAAATAGAGATGCCCTTACTTCATTCATTGTGTCACTCTTTTCCCATTTCTGTTCCATGAATACGTAGCCAGGAATTTAATAGTAGGTCCTCATCGAACAGTTTACATCAGTTGTTCTGCTCATAGTTTCTTAATGGAAAATGTAAAGATTGCAGGTAAAATCTGATTTTTAAAATCGCAAAATTACTTTGTTGTCTCTACTGCCCCCAACAGTCTGAAGACTTTGGTAGACCACCTCCTTAGCCACTTTAGGAAAAAAACCACCCCTAGTTTCTTTGTAAGAAGATATTTTGCAGGCACTGATATTGAGTTTGGAGCTATTGATTAAAAGAAAGTAAACTGTCTATTGTCATTTCTCAGAATGAAAAAAATAGCTAGACCTTTTTCTCCCTGACAGAAATCGACCGCCTGTTGTTGCCTCAGTTGAAAAACCATTCTGACCTAATGGGTGGCTTGTGGCAGACGCCACTATTGAACAGCAGCCACTAACTTAAAAACTAAATCAGCACTGAGAAGTATCGAAATGACTGGACTTAGCAGAATTTTCCAAATGATGCACTTTACCAAACTATGAAGGACAAGAATTACTTAAGATGACACACAAAGTCTGAATCGAGTTTTTTACTTTATTTTTTTTAAAATTGAGGTAAAATTCATGTAACATAAAATCAACCACTTTAAATGAACAATTCAGTTGTGTTTAATTCAGTCACAATGTTCTTCAACCACCGCCTCATCTAGTTTCTAGTACATTTTAATCACCCAAAACAAAACCCTGTCCACACGAGGTAATTACTTCCTATTCTCCCCGTGTATTTTATAGAAAGACTAATTATAGGGATTTTGTATGTACATGTGTTATGCACATATGTGTAATGTCTTTTTGTTTCAAGGATGAAAGATCACATTAAAAATGGAAATTTAGCCAGGTGCCATGGCACATACGTATAATCCCAGTGGCTTGTAAGGCTGAGGCAGGAGGATTGCAAGTTCAAAGCCAGTCTCAGCAACTTAGCAAGACCCTGTCCCAAAATAAAAAAAATAAAATCGGCTGGGGATGTGGTTCAGTGGTTAAGTGCTCCTGGGTTCAATCCCTGGTTCCAAAAATAAAATAAAATTGGAAGTTTAGGTAGGCTTGACCTTTTCAGTAAAAAAAAAAAAAAAAAAAAAAAGGCTACAATGGTCGGGAAGGATAACTCCTATTTTCTCTGAAAGCATTAAAGAGGAGATTCATTGTAAGACATTAGTGGGCAGGTACAGAATGAGAATGACCCAAAACAGTTGTAAGATGGGCAAAATCTCTTCAAGGTATTGAACTCTTATAGAACCTCAAGGAGTGCTGAATGACCCTAGAAAAAAGCTACGGTTCATGTTAATCCTAGTTTTTCTTATACCACTCTACTTTTTTTCATTCTTCCATCCTATTACTTAGTGCCTTGCAAAGGAGAGATAGTCAAGTCATGTTAAAATTGTCAGTGTGGGGCCAGCCTTACTGTTCTGGGGTGGCCACTGCACCCCGCTGGAGTGCTGTGGCATGAGCATGTTCTCCTGCTGGCCTCTTGAGAGTGAGCCAGCTTGCAGCAAATCATTAAATTACTTTAGGCATAGATTAGAGAAAATCTTTAATCTCTTCTCTCCTAAGCATTTATTTCAAATAAAAATACATCTTGATATGGTGAGGTGGCCAGCACCTTGACAGGGTGATTCTTCCTCAGGAGGGGATGAGACACCTGAGGAAAAGTGTGAAGTAATTAGTGAAGAAATAAGGGGCAAAGTCAGAATTAGTTTTTAAAGCAGAGTGCATGGTACATTCTTCCAGTCCTAGTAGGAGCTGGAACAGAACAGTTAAAAATGGCTCCTATTCTTTATTTAAGGGAGAGCATCAAAGGCAGGGATAAGGTTTCAGTGGATGGAGTCTTGCTTCATGGTGTCTTGCTGTCAACATGTTGATTGGCATCTTGGGAAGCCACACCCATTTCCGGGAGGCTTTGTGGCTATGTGGCTGCAGCAGGTCACCCCATTTCTGGTGGTGTGTGGGAGCTTTTGGCAGAACTGAATAGGAACTCACATGTCTCTGGGCAGTCTCAACCAGAAGGATTGCCTCTGGAAGTCCCAGATACCAGATTTTCCTATTTACTGGCTGTGATGTGGGTTTGGTCCAAACACAGTTCACAAATGGCTCTCAACATTGTAGGTTTAGCTAATTTTGCATAGCTTATACTACATGTAAGTCTAGTCTCTGTGAATCAAAGTGTCGATATTGCAAATGAATTAGAAAGTTACCTTTTAAAAGAATCTGGCCATTTGGGGAGGGTATCACTAATCATCCTTTACTTTTTATAATTGAATGCAGCTTGCATCTATATAGTCATGTATTGTGGTTGGTTAAAGCATGATGTGATTGATATAGCCTTCATTTATATTTAGGGACAAATAGTTACAATAATAACAATATGGATCAGCTTTTAAATGAAACAAATTATGAATGCAGAATCATATGTACTTGTCCCAGTCTGGTACCGAGAGGAGGTAAACAAATGGAAAAATGAATGGATGGAATAATTTGTTTCACTGTTATAGTATTTATTTGCATGGAATCCTAACTATAATCAGAAATAATAAAGTCTTTTTTTAAAGATGTTTTCCACATCAATATTATCAAAGTAATATATGCCCATGATAGGGAATATGGAAATTTTTCTATGTGTATTTCATGCGTAATTGTGATCTTATCCCATGTGAAATGTTGTGCCCTACATTTTTCACTCAGCCTGACAATGTAAACATCTCCCAGTATCTGAAATTCACTCTCAGTAGGCATTGTCCTATTTACTCAGAAAGTCATGATGTTATCTATGATGGGAAAAAGATGTTTAATTAAAGTGCTAGCTCTATTCAGAGAGATTGTAGGATGTTTCACTGGTACAGGCCAGAGCACTTATGGACTATGTAATTAGGTAACCCTTAAAAGCTGCTTATGCCTCTAGACTCTCTAACTGCTTCTTAACTTTTGGCTCTTTAGCCTTATTGATGGTAAGTTATGTATTAAATATTCTCACACATAGAAAGTTCATTCTGTCTGAACCTGATAGTTAGGATGATGATTTTTCTCAAAATACACAAATAGTAGATGTTGGTACTTTTCATGGTGTTAATTCTAGTCATTCAACCTTTTAAGAAAAAAATATATCACCTTTTGGGATTCTATAAGAAAGACATTTTGTTAATATTCCATTTTGATGTGTCGTGGAAAAATGTAAGCTCTGTGCGTGTGTGTGAAGAATGCCTGTTTATTAGGTATATAAAATCCTTGAAATTTATCAGGAAAAATTCAGCTTTTTATTCATGTGTTAGTTTATCTATAAATTTATGTAATATGGTTTCTGTATTGATTTAAGTATTTAAAAAACCCACAGTGTGTATTAGGATACTTTAGAAATCAGGATGATTAAATAAATCATTATATCCTAATTTATAATAAAACATATGGAATCAAACTTTTTGTTTTTCTTTTAGCCAGATGAATTATACTTTGAGGAAGGCGACATTATCTACATCACTGACATGGTAAGCCCAGCTAACATTTTATAATTCTATTCGTGTACTAAAGATATAAAACATAACACTGTTGCCATAACATTGTAAATTATTTAATTGTATATGTAAGCAAAATATGTATGCATAAGTCTGTTGATTTTGGCACAATTTATAGAAGCATAAGATTGAAAGTAGCCCTTTTGTTCATCATTAGGACAATAGTTGAATAGACTTTGGTATATCCACAAATGGAATATTATGCAGCCATATGAAGGAATGAAAAATATCTGTATCTGCTCTTATGGAGTAAGTGAAGTGAAAAACAAAAATGTAATAAAATGCATATGGTATGCCCTCATTTATCTTAGAGAATATATATATATATATATATATATATATATATATATATATATACACCTCTGTTTTTCTCAGTTTAAAATAAAAAGTGAAAGGTTGAGTCATAAAATCTAAAAATTAGTTTTGTCTATATGGAGGAAAGAAAATAGGGTAGAAGGAACATAGAAAAGAGAATTTAAGAAAACTGTACTTTGTTTTGAAGGTTTGATTTTGGAATTGTGTAAGCTCTTATAGAGTTATAAAATCAAGCAGTAAAAAGCTATTCCTAAAAACTAAAAACAGAGTGAATCCAATGACCTTAATTATACCCTAGTAATTGCCATAACCGCACAGAGAGGATGTATTCCAAGCAACTTTAACAGTTTCTCTGAACATTCCTGGTAGAATATATACAAAGGACCGAAAGAACTGAGAAAGGGAAGCTAAAAAAGTAAACTGTTTTTACCCGTGATTTTTTTTTTTCACCACAGAAATAGCATATATATTAAGGAAAACAGATATTTTGAAAATTAAACAGAATATATCAAATAGTGATATAAAATGATATAAAATGTTATGATGGTCTATATTACTAAATTACAAATACAAAACAATTTGCAAATTTCAAGACTAAATATAGTGAATTGTAATTGGTAAGGATTATGTCAATTGATAGAATAACATGTAAATTGAAGTTTTTTCACAGCTATGAGGACTCTAACAGGCAACTTATCATAGCTCTTCACTTAAAATTTTAAATAAATACAAGCAGTACTTTAATAAACAAGTACTTTTGATCACATACCAAATAATAGCTTTCAAATCAGATTTTCAATCACACTGCTCAAGATGTTATTCATAGTTTTTTTAAACTATTTAGAACATATTATATTTTTAAATGTTAAATTGAGAGGTTCACTTTCTTTATAGTTCTTTTTAATGTTTTTTTTTTATTGATTATTTAAAGCATTACATAGATTGAGTTGGGTAGTGAGTTGGCATTGCTAATTCTGAGATTGCTGAGTGTTTGTGGTTGAGAGCCAGTGACTCATCAGGTCAGTGATGCTGATCACCAGGATTTGCAGCACAGCAGGAGGATACACAGAGGTGAGATCAGGGAAGTTAGGTAGAAACAGCAGTCCTTCATTTGAATTGGAGATATGTTGTATTTTCTCTAACTCAAACAAAATAGCACTCCTCGCTTTGTTCTTTGAAAGGGCAGAGAAAAAAATGCACAAGCCAATAATAGGTTGTTTTCCATTAAAAGGAATAGGCTCCTTTAAGAAATGGCTGATATCAGGTCAGGGGCAGCAAAGGTTTTAGGTAAAAACAGAATTCCTTGATATTAGAAAACAAGAAGCTCCCAAAGACTACTAGGGCCACGTTATAAGAACTCGGGAACTAACTTATAGAAGCTTCCACTGTCCCAAGACAAGAAAGCTTGAGTATCACTTCAGGCAACAATTCCCAAGGATCGAAACACATTGACTATGCTTGAATTTATGAGTTCCTAATGTTAATCAGAACAAACAAACATTGGTTAGTGTGACATTGCTAGGGAACCAGCTTTTTATTTTGACAACTGAAGTAAAAAGGAGAAAGAATCAGCATTGATTTTACTCTTTCTCTATGAATATTATCTCTGGTATCCTGAGAGTTGATGAGGGAAGGTTTCTTTTTAAAGAGATATGCTAGTTATTGAAATGAAAAAAAAAAGATAGAATGTCCCCATTTTGCAACCTGTATGAAATAATGGATCTCGACTATGATTATCGATAGCAACCAACATTACAGGAACAGAGATGACCATACATTATAAGTTTCCTGATACAAGAAATCACTACTACCTATGAAATAACCTTGCCAAAAAATTCAAGCTCAGTCTAATTAAGGCCCTAGAACTAATTACTGTTTACAGCAATACAGGGAACAGAGGAGTGTGTTTAATGGTATAAAGGTGTACAACAGGCAAAGTACAGACTGTTTGAAATTCTACAGAACAAATTGACTTCTTCAATAAATATATTGCAAAAGGTAAAAAAGGAATGTAAGTGGGTACCTCTAGATTTGTAGAAGGCAAATCACTTACATTGTATGGTTTTTATTTGGGATCCAAATTATGGTGCAACTGGGATATTTGATATACTAAGGAACTATTTTTGAAAACAGTTTTAAGCTGTGATAATGGTATTTGTCTTTCAAACAAATCCTTATTGACTTGAAATATTGAAATATTATAAATATTGAAATATTTACATATTAAATAATTTGATGCCTGGAAATTATTTCAAAATGACCCCAGAGAGGAGATTGGGGATGTGGGGCATATATGAAGCAGTGTTGACCAAGAAGAAATGATTCATGCAGTTGGGAAATGGTTTATTATATTGTTCTTTATACTTTTGCATTGGTTTGCATCTTTTCTGTATGTATTTCAGTAGTAGTGCCCTTGCCTAGAACACAGGAGGTTTTGAGTTTAATTTCCAGCACTGCCAACACACATTTCCTCCAAAAATGAAAGTAAAATAAAGAGATCTTTAAAAAAATATAAGTATCTCAAAGATAAGACAAATTAAAATTGGACAAAAAAATACTGTAGCTAGTTTAATAAAATTTCCCCCTTGTCTTTCATATTATCTCTGATTTGCTTGATTTTTGACGCTCTATGTTGAGGTGTAATTGAGGTTACAGGTGGATGCTGTGTACTTGTAATATAGTGATAAGGGAAATGGAATCCCATAGCTAGGGTGTGAGGAAGCTTGATTAGTGTGGTCAGGGCTGATGTACATTTCATAGTACAGGTGCACCCTGTGTACCAAATGGGTTTAAAAATGACTAAATGCAGCCAGGCACAGTGGCACATGCTTATAATCCCAGCTGAAGCAGGGAGGATCCCAAGTGCAAAGCCAGACTCAGCAACTTAATGAGAACCTGTCTCAAAATAAAAAAGGGCTGGGGATGTGGCTCAATGGTTAAGTGCCCCTGGGTTTAATCCTTGGAACCCTGTTCCTTCCCCCCCAAAAAAGTGACTAAATGCAGACTGGATTTGGTGCCACTTAATTTAATTCTTCTTTCACCAGAGTGATACCAACTGGTGGAAAGGAACCTGCAAAGGCAGGACTGGGCTAATTCCAAGCAACTATGGTAAGTGTTGCCCAAGTGGCTTTACTTTAGCTACACTATATTTCTTCTTAATTATCTGGTTCTAGGGAACTTTGGGCTTGCAGAATTCAGAGAAGTGGCTGAGAATTCAGAGAAGATCAGGTGTGTTCAGGGTGGTATGGTCATAGACTATGGCTGAGAATTCAGTGGAGTCATTTGCTAGAGTAGGACAATTTCCACTCTATAAGCCTCTTATTAGTAAAGTGGCCATGAACACCAGATGTACCTTGGCTTAAGAGAACATATTTTAGCATTCTTGAAAAAAAAAAAAAACAACAAGGTTTCCAAGGAAACTCTTATGGTTTTATTTTATTCAGCTCTTAATGCAATTCTTTTCATGCTCTTAAATTAAATCTCACAGATTGTTTCTTGGACTAGCTCTTTTGTTTGTTATGAAGAACACCCTGTTTGGGGCAGCGATGTTCATTCATTAAATGCTCATCATGGCAGTTTGGGGAACCCAAGCACTGGGTGTGGCTCCTGTCATGAAGCTGCCTCTAGTTGGAAGAAGGACAAAACAGACAAAAACACTTCAGTGGAAATCAGCAAAAGAGCACAGGATTGGAAATGAGGATCCTGGGTTTTAATCCTTTGTGTTCCACTTCTCAATAACAGGGTACTTTAGTTCAGACATCTAATTGCTACCTTTGGGATTAAGTTTCTCTATCTATATAATGAAAGGGTTGGATTCAGATCATTTCTGAAATCCCTTTGGACTGTAGCATGATGTGAATCCTTAGAGCTGGCTGGCATTGGGCACCAGTTCCAAACACTGGAGAATGACTTAGAAAATGTCCAGGGAGGTCCTTCAAAACTCTGAGGCCATGGGGATGAAGGCTAAGGCTTGTGGTCCTGCATAGGGGCCCTGTATGCCCTGGTCTAAGGGTGGTACTCTTCTTTGTCCTAAAAAAAAAAAAACAAAATAACACTTCAGGGCTGGGGATATAGCTCAGTTGGTGGAATGCTTGTCTTACATGCACAAAGCCCTGGGTTCAATCCCCAGCACCACCAAAAAAAAAAAAAAAAAAAAAACACTTCAAATGTTTCTTCTCCTTGAAGCCTTTGAAATACCAGATGTACCTTTCCTGTATACTCCATTTCCAGCCTTGATCATAGACACTGAGGGTAGAAAATGTCCTTCTGCCACTTGGGTTCCCCATAGCCAAAGCAGTGTCCTGCTACAGTCCCATGGCAGGAGAAGTGGTCCTAAAGTTGCCCTTAAGTCATAACCTTCTTGTAGGCATTGCAGCTCATTCTAGGACCCAGTGAACACACCTTCCTAGAGGCAGGTAGGTCTGTTGATTATGAAATATTTCCCCCACCCTCTCCTACTTGCACACACAGGGAATTAGAATTGCTTTCCGGTATCTTCAAAGTAGGGTATTTTACAGAAAGAAAAAAGTGAACATCAGATGCTTTCTTTTGCATTTTTGTGACTAAGTTTATGAAATACTTGAGTACACTGGTATTTGAGTCAGGAATCTGTTTGGTTTTAATTTATATTTCCAGTTAATTGCTGTGTTATTGCCTTATTGCTTGGCTTGGTTTTATTTAACACATAATTCAGCTTTTTTTTTAAAGCAGGCACTATCAATTTGATATTTGTTTTTTTTTTTATCCACATAAAAGTAAGGGAAGCTGTATTGTCTGAGGCTCTGTCATTCATAAAGCTGGGGGACTGTGGGACATAAGCAGCTTCAGCAAATCACTTGGGCACTCTCAACATTGGGCTTGCACTTTTTATTTTCAATCTAGTGGCTGAGCAGGCAGAGTCCATTGACAATCCACTGCATGAAGCTGCAAAAAGAGGTAGGTGTGATTGTTTTTGATTGAGGGGTGCAGTACAGTAAAATACATGGATTTTAATTACACAGATTGATGAGTTTTTCCAAATACATCTATGGAACCCACACCCAGATGAAAATCTAGAACATTTCTACCGTTACAGAGTATTCTCTCACACACCTTTCCAGTTAAATCCTTGCCTCCCTCAGAGGCTGACTTTTATCACCCTAGAAGGGTAAGTATGAGTATAATTAAAATATGTCAGCCAACAAGCAAATTTTTACCAAAAGCACATCAGATAGAGCACGAATCTCTAGGATATATAAAGAACTCAAAAGTCTTAATACCAAAAAAACAAATAACCCTATCAATAAATGGGCCAAGGGACTGAACAGACACTTCTTGGAAGATGATATACAGTCAGTCAACAAATATATGAAAAAATGTTCAACATCTCTAGCAATTAGAGAAATGCAAATCAAAACTACTCTATGATATCATCTTACTCCAGTCAGAATGGCAGCTATCAAGAATACAAACAACAATGAGTGTTGGTGAGGATGTGGGGAAAAAGGCACACTCACACATTGCTGGTGGAACTGCAAATTGGTGCAGCCAATATGGAAAGCATATTGAGAATCCTTGGAAAACTGGTAATGGAACCACCATTTGACCCAGCTATCCCACTCCTCAGTCTATACCCAAAGGACTTAAAAACAGCATACTACAGAGACACAGCCACATCAGTGTTTATAGCAGCACATTAGCTAAACTGTGGAACCAACCTAGATGCCCTTCAGTAAATGAATGGATAAATAAAATATGGTATATATACACAAGGAATATTACTCAGCAATAAAAGAGAATAAAATCATGGCATTTTCAGGTAAATTGATGGAGTTGGAGAATATCATGCCAAGTGAAGTTAGCCAATCCCAAAAAACCAAATGCGGAATGTTTTCTCTGATTTAAGGATGCTGATTCATAATGGGGTTGGAGGGGGCATGGGAGGGTTAGACAAACTCTAGATAGGGCAAAAGGGAGGGAAGGGTTGGGAGCGGAGTGTGGGGGTAGGAAAGACAATGGAATGAGATGGACATCATTACCCTAAGTACATGTATGAAGACACAAATGGTGTGACTCTGAGTACAACCAGAGATATGAAAAATTGTGTTCTATATATGTAATATGAATTGTAATACATTCTGCTGTCATATGTAATAAATTAAGATAAAAAAGTGTCAGCCAACAAACACTGTTGAGTGTATTACCTTCCTGTGCTCTGGGTGGTAATAGGCATATGGAATGATAGGTCTATGGCCTGTAAGGCTCAGAGTCAAGCAGAGGAGAGAGATGTATGGCTGCTTGTTAAAATACAGTGTGATAAGTACAGCAATAGAAATGTGTTTAAACACAATGTAGTGGCCAGAGTGCACACGTAGAGGGCAGGCATGTGGAGGTGTTCTGGGGGAGAATATTGACGTAAAAAGGTTTGGAAAGGAAGGAAGTGAGCCACAGGGATTAGTCTGGGGAAGAGCCATGGCCAAACAGTGATGAGCCTTGTCTTGGGCTTTCTCCTATCAGTGATTCTTAGCTCGCATAGTTCTTCCCTGCAAACCCTGGGGACATTTGGCAATATCTGGAGACATTGTACTGTCATGACTGGAGGGATGCTACTGGCTTTTTTTTTTTTTTTTTTTTTTTTTTTTTTTTTTTTTTAGCATAGAGGTTGAGAATGTTGCTAAATCAAAGGCATTACAAAGAATTCTCCAGTCCCAAATGGCAATAGCACTGATGTTGAAAAACCCTTCTGTAAATCATAGGGTATTTTGGTAAAGCCTCAGTAAGCTCCATTTTGTTTTGTTTTATATCTTTTTGAAATATGAATGTGCAAAAGGAAATTATTGGTTTAGAATTACTAAACTGACATTTTTAAAAATCTTGGTAAATTAGATACTTAGGGCATTAGCCTGAAGATTTTAAATTGATAGTTATACTTTAGCAAATAAGAGCAGTAACTTTGAGTAGGTTATTTAACTTTTTTTTTTTTTTAAAGAGAGAGTGAGAGACAGAGAGAGAGAGAGAATTTTTTAATCTTTATTTTTTTTAGTTTTCGGTGGGCACAACATCTTTTTTTGTATGTGGGCTGAGGATCGAACCCGGGCCGCACGCATGCCAGGCGAGCGCGCTACCACTTGAGCCACATCCCCAGCCCCTTGAGTAGGTTATTTAGTGTTTCTTCTCTAATAAGAACTAAGTTGTATTTTTTTTGTTGTTGTTGGGGGAGGGAGGGTACCAGGGGATTGAACCCAGGGGTGCTTAACCACTGAGTCACGTCCGCATTCCTTTTTATTTTTTATTTTGAGACAGGGTGCTTGCTAAGTTGTTTAGGGCCTTGCTCAATTGCTCAGGCTGGCTTTGAACTTGAGGTCCTCCTGTCTCAGCTTTCAGAGCAGTGGGTATTATAGGCATGTGCCACAATGCCTGTCCTGAAATGCATTTTTAATGTGAATATGAATAGTTTTTCTTTGTATTGAGGTTTAACTTTTTTCTTCCAAGTTCCAGAATTTTGCAAAGGAAAGAAATACACACACACACACACACACACACACATGATTTTTTTAAGAGTAGAAATACCTAAGTAGAGCTATTTAGGCAACTCTTTCCATCAACCTACCGTTAAAACTTGATGATAATGCTTTCCATTAACAAACTGGAAGTCCAAGTGTGCCATACTAAATGTATTAGTGGATAGGTCTTAATTGGAGACTTGCTGATTAGTCCTTTTCTTGTGTTTTTATAAATGTAAAATTCTTTCAGGCAACTTGAGCTGGTTGAGAGAGTGTTTGGACAACCGAGTGGGTGTTAATGGCTTAGACAAGGCTGGAAGCACCGCCTTATACTGGGCTTGTCATGGTGGCCATAAAGGTAATATGTTTTGTTTGCTATTAAAAATGAATCTCTGTGATGCTAAAATGTGTTTCACCTAAGGGAGTCAGATTCACAAAAATGGAAAAAAAAAAAAAAACAAACCCAAAACAGCATTGGCTATCTTTTGCAAATCCTTTAGAACATCAGTCAAAAGCCTTGTTCCTGGAAGCCCTGTGGAACAGTGGGTGGAACGTGGCCAGTCAGCCCACTTCACAGACCTCTCACTTGAAAAATCGGAAACTTCTTTTTCCTCTCAAAGACAACTAATTAGAAAACAACAGTAGTATAAAAATAAACCCACTTTCTAATCTTACAGAAGAAAAGGGCAGAACTGTCTCCTCTAGCTTTTTGCATTTTAAGTTTAATGCACAATTGTAGATTGAGAAGGGAGACAGCGTTGCTTAAGTGTGTGATTCAGTGGCTACTTGGTTACAATCAGTGATTATGACGAGTTCTAGATGATGATGGAGTCTAGATGTATTTCATCCTAGCCAAAAAAATCTACCATTTTCTACCTCTCTCTATAATACACAAAAAAATAAACCCCACTATGGGAAATAAAGAGCCTGACAAATTAAAGAGCATAACCAAAGGAAAATCTGTGACTCTCTCTCTTATTTTAGCTAATAGGCATGTTAGTTATATGAATGCTAAGTATCATGGCAAGTGTGAAACTATTCCTATTAATAGCTATCATATGAAAATACTAAAGCCAAACCTGTTTGAAAAAAATATCTTTTTCTTAAAATATTTCTATTTCTTTAGATTATTATGTTTTTCTTTACATAAATTTTGAGAAGTTTATAATAAGAATTTTATTGAAGATTCTGCTAAAGAATACTCTCTTTAAACATTATTATGCTTAGTTTTATCAGACTTTTACTTTTCATTCTTAAGAAATATCTCTTCTATTTGAATTTCAGATATAGTGGAAGTGCTATTTACTCAGCCAAATATTGAACTGAACCAACAGGTGAGACTATTCAGTATGAGGAAATCGTTTAACACACCTTCCTTGTTCTCTTTGGCACAGTACAGCTTATGGGCACATAAAGTATTTTACTCAAAATACTATAAACACATAGATTCTTGCTTTTCTTTTTCATTTAATGGTGCTGGGATTTGAAGCCAGGGCCTTGAGCATTCTGGGCAAGCCCTTTACCACTGAACCACACCCCTGCTCCTTAGTACACAGTTTTTAAACACTGTTATTACTGTAGTAAAATTTAAAATCAACAGAGCCCAAAGTACCTATCCCTCATCTCCTTGTGCATCACTTTCAGCTGTTAGCTCTTTCTTCCTGTATGTACCTTTGTGTTACTGAGGAATAGGCTGGTGGAGCCGTCTGGTCATGTATCATCTTTATGTGTATATTTGCTTCCTATATGATTAATGAAGGTTGTCAGCTCCCCAGTTCCCATCTCCCAGTATCTCAGCATCCAACCTTTCCTTCTTTGTATAATGTTTACATTATTGTCCCTAAGTAATGTTCACTGCTTGTATAACTTTTTGTTTCTCTTTAGTTATTGACTTTTATTTAGCTTGTTCTTTCTGTCACTAGGACTGCTGCACTGTTTTATACTCCCTTGATAGACTGTCTGTATAAGATAATCCATGAACTTTTTTTTTTTCCCATCTTGGTCTCACCCTTCTTGTAGCAATTCATCTTCATGTTCCAACCTGAGCAATTTCATCTCTGCTACTTTTTGCCATCTTTCTTAGAATCACGTTCTCCTTTATGCTGTGTTGTCACTTTTCTGGACCCGTGTCTTCCTTTGTTGGAGATCATTTCTTCAAGTAGATTCCTGAGAAAGAGGAGCTTGGGATTGATTATTAAAAACTGATCACAATTCTAGGTTGCAAATAATTTTGAAGATGTGGCTCCATGGTATTCTTGTTCCCAGGGTTGCTTTTGAGAAGTCTGATACCATTTTGATTCCTGTATTAGTGAATTTTCTATTATTATAATGAAATATCCAAGGCAGGCTACTTTATAAAGAATTGAGGTTTATGGGGCTAACAGTTCTGGAGGTTTAAGGGCATGGTTCTGGCATCAACATGGCTCTGTTGAAGATCTTCAGGAGGATGGCATCAAAGTGGTGGGAGTGTATGTGATAGGAAGAGATCATATTTCTAGACGGGAAGGCAGAGAGAGACTGTGGTTCCCATAGTCCCTTTGGAAGTTAGTGTCCCCAGATGACCTAAGTACCTTGTACTAGTCAGCTTTTTGACACTTTAACAGATATCTGCAATAATCAACTTATAGAAAGAAAAGGTACATATTGGCAGTCAGTTTGGGAAGTTCCAGTCTATGATTGGTAGGACCCATTTCTGGCTGGCAGGGGGCTTCTTTGTGGGGGGTGAAGTAGTGAGGTCCTGGCTGTTTTGCTGCTGAGCAACCCCTAGATGCTACTATAAATGCACTCCTCCCTTTTCTTCATGTGGGGTTGTACTGCTTCACCAGAGGAGTATCCTACAGCCTCCTGCCTGGGTGTGTTCCCTTAACTGCACACACTGGGGCAGTGGGATAGGTAAAAGTAGCTGAGAGAGGCATCTTACTGTTTAGTTTGTAAATTTGTCACCCAACCCTTATTTTTGGTTTCTGGTCTTCTTGCTACCTATGTCCATAAGCTTGGAAGTTATCTGGTTAATTTCTCAATAAAGTTATTCCACCATCTTTACTTGGTCTGGCAACAGGGGGGTCTTGGGGTTCTGGTTACTTCTTATTCTTTCAACTAGAACCTGTTTTTACCCCATGCCTCATTCTTACCCCAGTGTCTCTAGGAACCCCTAATTCCAAATTCTTGCCAGGTTTCTATGAGGGTCAATTCCTTGCTCTCTCCTATATCCCCCTCTGTGGGCATCTGAGTTTCAGCTTGTGCTCTGCCACATCACTTCTACTCCATCCCATTCCCACTCCCTAAAATGACTCATCTTTCATGGCTGGAGTCTCCTTTCTTCCTCCACTCTTCCCTTTGGAATTTTGTAGTTTCTATAATTTGTTCTCATTTTAGGTTTAATTAGAGAAACTTGATGTCTGCATTCAGTACACCTTCTCATTTTAAAATGCCGCTTTCCCTTTCTGTCATCATAGAACAAGTTGGGAGACACGGCTTTGCACGCTGCTGCCTGGAAGGGTTATGCAGACATTGTCCAGCTGCTTCTGGCAAAAGGTAATGTTCGTGATGAATATATCTGGTCTTTGCTTACCCAGAAAAAGAGGTCACATAAAATTATACTATTTGAAATAGTAGAAAGAATAATAATCTTCTAAACTGTAATTTTAACCCCTCTTCTGTGTATACCACAGAGCTGGTATGATGAGATGAAATTATTGGGGTTATTTATGTTGCTTTAATTCTAAATTGAAACCTTTACTTATAAATTAAAAGCTTTAAAATTATGGATATTATCTTTGGGAAGAACTTACTGTGCATATCTGAAGGATTGTAGGGCCTTAGAAGAAAGAGGTATGCATTTGACCCTGCTATTGCCCTTCTCGGACTATTCCCTGAAGACCTTAAAAGAGCATGCTACAGGGATACTGCCACATCGATGTTCATAGCAGCACAATTCACAATAGCTAGACTGTGGAACCAACCCAGATGCCCTTCAATAGATGAATGGATAAAAAAAATGTGGCATCTATACACAATGGAGTACTATGCAGCAATAAAAAATGACAAAATCATAGAATTTGCAGGGAAATGGATGGCACTAGAGCAGATTATGCTTAGTGAAGCTAGCCAATCCCTAAAAAACAAATACCAAATGTCTTCTTTGATATAATGAGAGCAACTATGAACAGAGCAGGGAGGAAGAGCAGGAAGAAAAGATTAACATTAAACAGAGACATGAGATGGGAGGGAAAGGGAGAGAAAAGGGAAATTGCATGGAAATGAAGGGAGACCCTCACTGCTATACAAAATTACATATAAGAGGTTGTGAGGGGAATGGGAAAATAAACAAGGAGAGAAATGAATTACAGTAGATGGGGTAGAGAGAGAAGATGGGAGGGGAGGGGAGGGGAGATAGTAGGGGATTGGAAAGGTAGCAGAATACAACAATTACTAATAGGGCATTATGTAAAATTGTGGATGTGTAACTGATGTGATTCTGCAATCTGCATTTGGGGTAAAATTGGGGGTTCTTAACCCACTTGAATCTAATGTATGAAATATGATATGTCAAGAGCTTTGTAATGTTGTGAACAACCAATAAAAAAAAAAAGAAGAAGAAAGAGGTGTGTTCACATATATATGGGGGACATCTTTTCTGAGAAATCTGCACAGGCAAAGTTGCTAATCTCATAGGAAAGTCTTGATAGATAAGAAAGAATGTTGGGACTGCTGTGCCTTGCTTTGAGCTGAGTAGTTGTTAGATGTACAAGAATGAGAGATGCCTTGTTTTTATACAGTCTATGTGCTTATAGTATATATAGCTGGCCTTGGGCATGGCTACTAATGCTGCCTGTGCACCTCTCCTGAAAAAGGAGCAGGGAACAGGTATTTGTTTTAAATCCTTCTTTCTCCTCTGGTGCCTCCATGACTATCAGAGGAAACATGTAAATTATGGACTGATCATCCACTTATCCATTTGTCCCGTACATTATTAATGAACCCTTATAGAGGGCCAGACATAATACCCCATAACACAACTTGATTCAGAGGCTATAATGTAGACAAGGGACCAGGCCATAAGTGATATGTAATCATCATTGGGGATCCTTGGCAATGTTGTGAAATATATAGGAGGAAATGCTTTTGATTTTAAGTATGTTGATGATATAAGTTCTAGGTCTAAAAGGGCAGAGTGTTAGTCAGTTTTTGATGCTGTTACCAAAATACCTGACAAGAATGACTTAGAAAAGGAAAATTTATTTTGGCTCATAGTTTCAGAGGTTTAGTTTATGGTGGGCCAACTTCATTCCTTTGGGTCCAAGGAGAGGAAGAACATCAAGATAGAAGGGTCTGGTGGAAGAATGCTGCTCTATTCATGGTGACCAGGAGGCAGAGAAGGGGGGAAGGGACTGCAGAGAAGATGAACCTTTCCATGGCACACCCCCAGGGACCCACCTCCTCTTGTCATGCTACACCTGCCTACAGTTACCTACCCAGCCTATTCAAACTAGATGGACTGATTCGGTTACAGCTCTCACATTCTAATCATTTCGGCTCTGAATATCCCTGCATCAACACAGGAGCTTTTGAGCATGAGCATGTCCAAACCATGATAGTCAAACAGCATTAGGTCCACTATTGTGCTCCTCTGAAGGTTGTGCCAAGAGCAGCCACTAGCCTGTGTGCACCTGAGCCCTTGAAAAGAAGCTGCCTGAATTGAGTTGTACTATAAATATAAAATACACACCCCATTTTTTTTAGGATTTAGTGGAAAAAGTACAATACCACAATAATTTTTATATTGGATTACATGTTGCAATGATCTTTTAGATATTTAGTAGGTTAAGTAAAACATTATTAAAAGTAATTTCACTTTTTGCAAATGTGTTTACTATAAAATTTAAAATTAACTGTGTGGATCACCTTGTATTTATATTAGTGCTGCTCCAAGGGAACTCAGGAAATAAATGTGTTTCTTCTCTAGCATCCTTGTTTCTGAATATTTCCTGTCCTGATAAACATGAGTATGAGTTCTATAATATAATTTAATTTATTTGTCATAGAACTGTTAGCCCTCAGGAATTTTGACTTGACAGAATGAGAATTTCCGTATAACCTGAGGGATAGATGCAGATCTGGTCAACAGAATGAGATTTTTGCAAATTGGTGAAAATACTGTGGCAGAAAGGGTGAATTGAGAGAACCTTCTTGGAAGGTCACCTGGTAGTAGCTAACAGAATTAAAAATGTGCCTATCTTTATATTTCAGCACCCCATTTAGGAAACTGTCCTTTAAGTATTTGTGTGAACAGATGTGTTGCTTAAGGATGTTCATTGTAGTATCTGTGATAATCAGAGTTAGGAACAGCTTAGGTACCTATCATTAAAGCAAAGATTAAATAAATTTTGGATCATCCATAAAATGGAATATTTATAAATACTTAAATATATTTCAGTTATATGCATGCTGCCAGAAAAGAGCACCATTTGTATATTGTTAAAAGTATGACATTGCAAACCAACATATGTAGTATGATTTTGTATACATGTTCACATATGTCTGTGGATGCATGCATACACATAAGGGAAACAAGAACTCAGGCTCTCTTGTAGGAATGGTTACCTCTGGAGAGGGTAAAAGACTGGACAGAATCCAGGAATACAATGCAAATGTATTAATGGATTCTGATGTAATTTTTAGCACAAAGTCCAAGTGGATAGAAAAGAGCTTACTGTAACAATGAATTGGGGAACAATGAGTTGCCGCTGTTTTTTTTTTTTGTGTGTGTGTGTGTGTGTTGCCATTCTGCTAATTTACATGAGCATGTATGTACAGATATGAAAATATTAATCCCTTCAAGATTAACCCAGAGGTATTTTTTAAAAGACCTTCTTGAGCAGAACAAGAGGGAAGGAGTGTGTTGAATTTAAACTCCCCAGACTCCTGCGGAGGCACACATAACCACTGGGGTGTGGTGGTGATTTAGGATTTACTAAGGGGAAGGTAAACTCACAGAAAGGTCCATGAGTACTCCCGTAGAGACTGGAAGGGAAAGGCTGTGTTTCAATGCAGCATAGGCACCACAGGTGTAGCAGCTGGTCCCTGGTTAAAGATGCCACACACACTACTTTAAGGAGTTTAATTTTGGTCCAGTACTGTTCTCTAGTTAGTTTTGCCAAATGTGGTTAGCCTTGGTGGAAAGAGGATTGACTACTACTGTATAGTCTTTAAAGACACCTAACTTCTTTTTCTTGTGTTGGGAAGGTGCTAGAACAGACTTAAGAAACAATGAGAAGAAGCTGGCCTTGGACATGGCTACTAATGCTGCCTGTGCATCTCTCCTGAAAAAGAAGCAGGGAACAGGTATTTGTTTTAAATCCTTCTTTCTCCTCTGGTGCCTCCATGACCAGCTCACGAATGGGAAAAGATTTTTTTCTTGATAAACTTTTTTTTTTTTTAAGAGAGAGAGAGAGAGAGAACTTTTTAATATTTATTTTTCAGTTTTCGGTGGACACAACATCTTTATTTTATTTTATGTGGTGCTGAGGATCAAACCCAGCACCCCGCGCATGCCAGGCGAGTGCACTACCGCTTGAGCCACATCCCCAGCCCTTGATAAACTCTTTAGATAGTCCTGAAGTTTGAATATATATATCTCCTTACTCTAAATCAGAACCTCCAAAATAGAATACCTTCCAGGAAACAAATTTGAAGAAAGATACAGATCTTTCACTATTGTATATGTTTATATGTGTGTTTTTTTGTTTTGTTTTGTTTGTGTGTGTGTTTATTTATTCCTTACAATCAATTTCTCATCACCTTGCTTTCCACAATCCTTTCCAGAGAACCGTGGTCTGAATTCCCTCACTTCATATATGTACTCATGAGTGGTTATGGCTAAATATTATTCAAATTAAGTATTCAATAGCTCGCTGATTATATTTTGTTTCTAGCCTATATGAGGGTATCAATAAATAGTAGTGGAAATTTTTCTAGACTTTGCTAGACATTTTGGAAGTTATTCATAATACATACGGAAGAATAAATTTGAAAAATAAAGGAAAGCATGTGTGGTTGTTTTGAAAGAAAGGTGTTAAGACACACTTGAGTCATTCGTGGTCACTGTTCAGATCAGCTGCTTATTTGACTTCTCAGTATGTAGTCTAATGAACGTCGCCCCCTGGATTTGTTCTTGTGCATCCTGGGAGGATGTGCCTTGACCTGACCTCCTGTCCACCTCCTTTTATCCCCCTCCAGTGTGTCATTAGCCACCTGGCTCATGCAAGCCTAGAGAGGAAAAAGAGAAGAATACAGAGAACATTAAACCCCTTTCTTCTTACATCTCAAGCTTTACTCTGTTGTCTGATGTTTGACACTTTCATACCATTAAAGTATAAACTAACAGTTGACACTTTTTTCACCATTTTATAGAACGAAACTAGTATGATAGAAGACTCACTTTTTGCAAGTCTTTTGCATTGCTGCTCATTATTTCAGACCTTTTTGGTATTACTTTAGAGCCCAAAGTTTAACTAATCTATGTTGGTATAGAGAGTCAGCAAAAAGACTTTTGAGAAAAGAAATTTCCACTATAAAGGCAAAGGACATTTGTTTCCCTGTAGCTGGATGACATTATTGCTTCTATAGTTCTTGACCTGTGCAGTGGGATATTTGTCAATTTTCTGTTTTTATTAGTGTAATAAAATTCCCATTATTTTTTGAACTCTGGGAAAACTTTTTTCTCCCTCAGGTATCCCTCCGTGTCCTCCATTAATTGAGCTCCAGCAATGTGCCTGTATTTGTATTCCATCTTGTTCCCTCCAAAATGATAGGGTAATCTACTGCTACAAGGATTTGAGTAGATGGTTGAATAGGTGACAGCTACAAATCAGTTGTCTTTCTTCTGAGTCCTGCTTAAGTTGACATAACATTTGGTGGGGTCCAGCTCTTTTTATTTTAAAATGTTCTTGTTTCATTTCCATCTTTTGTTTCTGAGTATACTTTATTTTCAGTATTTTCTAAAATGAATCTGAAGCTTCCCTGTTTTTGTTCTCTTTCCTTCCTCTCGTGAGTTATCTTTCTACCCAGTGACCTTGCCTTCGGGTAAAGGCAAGGATTGTGGCGTGCCTGAAGCCACATGTGCACTTGTCACTCGGAGAGAGGAGGTTTTGAGCACTGCTGTCAGAGTGGAGTGGCTGTTGGTGTGTTCCAAGTTGATCACCGTGCATATAGCTTTGTTAGAAACAGACTACTCAGTGCTGTGTACTTTACTCTGCACATCTAAGGACCATGTGGACCACTGTATTTGTGTGCTTCTGTAATAGCAGATACTTAATAGATTAAACAGTAGGAAAAAAATCTCATGAAACTTACAAACCCAGGGTCATAGGGAAGAGTACAGTTTGTTGAGCTGATAGAAGCTTTGACAGGTAAAAAGAAAATCTGAGCAATTAGTAATTTGTTTTGCTTTTCCTGCCCATTTCTTTTAGATGCACTTCGAACATTAAGCAACGCTGAGGACTATCTTGATGATGAAGACTCAGATTAATTCCCTTCGGGAGCTTTGAGACCTAAAACTTTTTTTTCCTTTTGCCATTCCAAAACCTTATTGTTGCCAGAAGAGTATTGGTAACTGTAAGAAAAAAGAAAAAAAAAAAAGTATATATGAACGTTGCGGTGTTGCACTGTGATTGAGTAGAACGTGGAAATGAATAGTTTTCACCTTCATTTGCCAATAAGTAACCAGATACCTTGCTGTATAAAATACATTTATGTTCACCAGTGTAGAACAAGAAGAGATTATTTCTATTTATCAAGCTAAAGGAATTTAAGGATTTTTTTTTAAATCGGGATTTTTTTTGGGGGGTGGGGGTTCTTTACCTCAAGGATTGAGATATTTTGAATAGATTTTTTTTCAAGGAGGGGGATGCTTATTATAATAATATACCAAAATACTTAATAGGAAATTGTCAGCTATTCTGACAAAAATAAACATTTTAAGTTACTTTATTCCTTTTGTCTGTTTTTTTCATGCTATTACCATTGCTGATAAATAAAGATTTTTATATTCAGGTAAGAAGAGGTTAAATTTATGTTTGTATTTATAAACGCAAGAGTCTCATGATAGTCACATTTTTATTTAGCTTTCTGTATTTGCTATGATCAAAGAAAATTATCATTAAGAAGATGCATACTTAATAACATAATTCTAATAGTTATGAGATGTTCAGTTTTATAGCCAAAATTATAATGAAAGCAAAGAAACCTAGTAACTCATTACGGCTGGCTCAAGGTTTGAAAGTTAAAAAATATTAATTTCCTCATAAATGATGCGATAGTTTTTCAGATGGAGTAGACAGGAGCCATGACATTTTTTTGCACGCATTCTCTTTGGTAACATTGTTTCCTCCTGGTGTGGGTCTAGCTCATAATGGTTCAGATTCTTTTGCAGAATCTTCCCTTTACATTGCAGAGAGCAACTGCATCCGAGGACTTGATTTTGTATCACTGCAGTGATGATGTTAAAAATGACCTGGCCACTGGAATTTGCCTATTCCTGGCCCTCCACCCAGAAGTATATTTGCAAGATGACTTCAGTGCTAATTTGAAAAAAGAAAAACAGTTTAGTGAAGAGAAGGAAATGTTTGAAGAAGGAAGTGGGTAGCTCAGGAAGTGAGCAGCTACGTCCGCAGGCTTTTCTTCTGTGACTGGCTTTTCTCTCTGTGGGTTCCTTGAGAGGGGATACCCGGAAAAACTGGTTCAAGGTCTTTCAAATACCCTGACTGAATTTAAAAAAAAAAAAAAAATATATATATATATATATATATATATATATATATATTTATTTATTTATTTTAGTTGTAGTTAGACACAATATATTTATTTTATTTATTTATTTTTATGTGGTGCTGAGGATTGAACTCAGGGCCTTGCATGTGCTAGGCAAGCGCTCTACCCCTGAGCCACAATCCCAGCCCAACTGACTGAATTTTAGTAGAAAGGAATCTGTACAAGTAGTGACAGCAAAGGATGAACACAAACTCTGAACTAATGAAAGAGGACATTTTATTCTCAAAACAAATACATTCCTATATTTGATTTAATCATTCGTATTTCTTCATAAACAAACTGGAAGATACAAAAATCCTTGAAATTATATCTTTCCCATAGAACATGTAAGGATTTTTCTTTAAAATGAGGCTTATCCCTTAATTAGAAGCTTTTTGAGAGCCTTGTAATTTTTTTTGCTCTTCTATATTTTGAGACTGAGGATGGAAACCAACTGAACACTTAATTTTTTAATGGGCAGAGACAGTAAAGTTGTGTGTCTATAGAAAAAATTTTAAGAAAATACTCTATGCTTGATATCATTGCTTTTAACATAATTGAACCTTTGAGAATTCCTGAAGGTTGGACAACTATAGCTTTTTGAGGGTTAGGGGGAAGAGTTAGGTATATGCAGGATTTTTTGTGAAACAAGATAGCTTATTTAATTGCAGTCAAAACTCTATGGGAAATTTATTTTTGCTTCTTGTTTGTTCAATCTGACTGATCTGAGATTTTTCAGAGAACATTTAATGCTGAACTCAGCAACAAAAAATCAGTTCTAGGAACTTGCCACTGCTCTGACTGCACAGAAGATAGCTTTGGTTATAGTCTTTGGTTATAGTATAGGCATTGGAGGTTTTGCTGTAACCTGAACTTTCTGACCATCACTGTGGCCTGAACTCCTTCCCAGCCACTGCATCCTTTGAGTGGAAAGTAACTTCTGGCCTCTCAGGCAGCAAGACAATGGTCCAGCTGCAGGTCCAGAAGCTTTAGGCAAAGGACAGTTTCTGTCAGGATTCTCATTTTAGTTTCTCTTCTGGGGAAGGTCTGTTGCACACATTTTGTTGTTGGACTCCCGTGTGTTAATGTTCAGCTTCTGTATATCTTCAGTGAGTCCCAGTGGGCTTCCTTTTTTTTCAGTAGATTAGCCATGTTAACATAACCCAAAAGGAAATGTTAAGCAAAGCAAGTGACCCAACTTTTTAATCTTAAAAATCAATTTGGAAATAATCCTGAAAATGAAATTTTACATAATTTAAAAATTATATAGGAGAACATGTCGTTTTTTCATGTAAAATTTATTTTATCAATGTTCTTTATTATGTAGAATTTATGGTTTCTTTCTTATTGGGAGCACTTTGTTCCTCATCTTTGTAAATGATGATTAACTTTCTGTTGGGCCATAGAACATAGCATTTACCTCTGATCGTCTACATTTCCCTGTTGACTTTGATTTTGTTTTTCCTCCTGATTTTTATATTGTAAATATATACATAGCAGTAATATATAGAGTAGGAATAAATTATATAGTCATACTTTGAAATATCTGATAATGAAAAGGTGAGGTTTTGGTGGTGGAAGTAACATAATAAAAGATTGTGCGATCCCTGTTTTAAATACAGCTTGGGTGAATGGTTTTCTTAAGGGAAGGAAAAATTGCCAACCACAAATTTATGGTTCCGTCTCCTTATTGCTTAATAACATGGCTTTACATCTACCCCTCCCTTAAAATGATATAAAATTAAATAAAACTATCACTTATTAAATGCCTACCCTGCCAGTTCCTGTGCAAGGCACTTTCACAGACATGATGTCATTTGATCTTTACAGCCACCCAGGTGATGAACATGAGTGCCCTGTCTTTCGCTAGGGAAGCTGAGGTTTGAAGAAGTTAAGGAGCTGGCTCAGGGTTACTCTGCGTGAAGTCACATGCAGGTCTGTGGACACTGAGCACAGGCTGCTCACTGCAGCCATCAGAGGTTCTGTCATTCACATTCTGCCAGAATATATGCAGACACAGGGCAGCTACTTTTCCAGCTCAATCCCTGATATAGGCATTTGATAAATTTAGCACATAATGCTGCTAATCAGTTAATTGTGCTATTTAAACCAAACCTAGCAGTTTTTAAAAAACATCTATGTGGAGGGTTTTTTTTTTCCCCCAGAAAAATTACGGCAAAACTTTTTGGCTCCCTGTAATCCTAAAGAAATATGATTTAATAAAGCAGATTTTACCATTAAGTTTCCAGAATTTCCTATTCTTTGCTTCTGTGTTGAAGCAGGAAAGCTTAGAATGACAGCTGTTTACCTTCTTGGAGTTCACATGGCTCAGTTCAATAGTTCTCTCAGTCTGAGAGCTCCTTGTGTATTTCTATGTAGACATGAAAATAAATGCATCCCTGGAAAGGGTCAGAGAATGTTGTCTTACTCAAATATGGCTGCTGGTTGTGGACAACACAAGAAACCTCACATTTTCTGGGCAGTTCTGCTGTTGTCCTTTACCACTGGACACTTGCTTGGGTTTCCCAGGAGGCTCAGCCTCCTGCCTAAGCTTGCACGGTCTGTAGACTGGGAGCTGGAATGAGGCCTGTTTCCTGGCAGTGGCTGGACAAGAAAACTGGGCCAATCTAAAGGAATGCATTAGGCTGAGAGGAAGCAGGAAGGAAAGCAGAAGAGATGGGAGGAAAGTGACCTATCAGCAAAAGAAAAGTGGTTAGTTATCTTTGGTAAATATTCTCACTTCTGATAGAAAGCATTAGAATGTTTCAGGAGGTGGTTAAGAATATGGGCTGTGAGTTGGGCACAGTGGCGCATGCCTATAATTCCAGCAGCTTAGAGGAGGCTGAGGGAGGAGGATCGCCAGTTCAAAGCCAGCCACAGCAACTTAGTGAGGTCCTTACTAAGCAACTTAGCAAGACCCAGTTTCTAATAAAATATAAAAAAAAGGGCTGGGGATGTGGCTCAGTTATTAAGTGTTCCTGGGTTCAATCCCCAGTACAAAAACAACAATAAAACACGGGCTTTGGGGTCAAACTCTGGATTCAGGTCTGCCTCTGCTGCTGATTGCTGAGCAACCTTGGACACTCAGATTCCTTAACTGAGAATGAGGAAGCAGCAGCACCTACTACCTAGAGTTTTAAAGATTAAATAAGAATATACATGTAAATGATCTTGAATAGTGCCTGGAAGAGTAATTATTTAATAATTGTCCTAATCATGAACCTGAATAAGGAAGTTTTCATTAAGAACAAATAATTGTGTTTGTGTATAAATTGTGTTTGTGTAAAATTATGTCAATGAAGATTTTTCAAAGGCACTACCATTATTGTGAAGAGCAGAGTTTCCTAAATATTCTTTTAAATGAGTAGAAGAAAATGATGTTTCCTTCCAATCATCCAGGTGTGTTTACGTACAATAGAGGTATTTAATGTAAATTTCCTTTTGCCAGTTACAGGAAAGAGTTACATAATTAGAAAAGACCTGGTTATTATGTTATTAAAATAATTCAAAGGCAAAAGTGAGGGGAATGTCTCTGCCTCTGTTTCAAGTTTTCTATTGTCACTCTGAAGGGGTCTTCAATGATCATGGGTCTGGTATTTGGTACATGCTGATTTCAAAGGGGAATTGGGTATTATCATCTTGCTCCTACATTATCTCAAAATTAAAACAGTCCAATTACTCAAAGAGATAAGCATTGCAACTTCATGTTTTCCTATAAAGCTCTAAGAATTTAGTCTCATGGTATCAGTGGGATAAAGACAGGGACTATCAGAAATTAAGTAAATATAATTCTCATTAATTTTGAGCAAGAAATAAAAGAACATAAACTAAATTGAGTACCTCATTCCCCATTGCAGGACTCCTGAGGCCCCAAGAAAATGCCTTCTTATATCAGGAGTGAGCCTGAGATGTAGAAGTGAGGCCTCCTGGGATGCAGGTTGACTTGAAGAATCAGCCAAATGTAGTCATTAATGGAAACTAGAAATAGCTTCAGAGAAATCAATAGTCCTCCTAGGCTATCAGGTAGAGAGGACGTGTCACTGTGACACCAGGTTGTAGAGAAAGCCTGGCCTGCAGCCATCACCTGTCATTTCTGAACCACTTTCTTTTCTTGATATGCCTGGATGAGGATCAGGTAGTGGCTCCTTCTCTGTGAAGGCAAGGTGTCACTGTGTTCACTTTTTAGAGGATCACCATCAGAGGCCTGCTTTTTAAGATCCTCAGATTATAGCATAACCCATTTTGCTATGTGATACACCTTGGGCATCATGTGCAGGGCACATGACAAATCCCTGTGCTTAACGTTGGAACAAGGGTTCAGACATTGGGTTTTGTTAGGCAGTGGTTAGTAAGGAGCACTGAAATGTGAACCAATAATGGCAGGACCACGGGGTTTCTTTGAGTTGCTGCAGAACTTGCAGAACAACAACAGGTATACTAACTGAAAATAAACAGAAACAAAGGGAGCCAATTAAGAAATACCTCATGAAAGAAAGATGAATGGGGCTAACTCCTGGCAGGGTCTGCTAAGGTCGTGGTGAAGTTAGGATTTATGGCCATGGGTTTCTCAGTGTGTATCAGAAGGGAAGTTTCACTAATAGTGCCTGGTCATCAACCCCTGCACCCACATTAACATGGAATTGACTTGTAGAGGAAGCCCCCCTGAACAAGATGGCCAGCATGACAGTTCCAGAGAGGACCATCTGGGGTCAGAAACTCCCTGCCCCCATGTGAAGGAGGAGATAAACATCTGATTGGGGAAGACTGTGGAAAGTAGAGCCCAGTTCTCCTGGCAAACATCCAACAAATAGCAATCCATTTGGAAGCAGTGTTGTTTTCTGCTAGGAGATGACCCACTCTCTGGGATGGGGAGTGCTTTTTGCTTGAGCCTCACTTTCACTGATAATAAAAGTTCTCTTGATTGACTTTTGGTGTCTGACTTTAAATTTTCTTTTCATTGGGATAAGAACCAAGGTTTGGAGCTTCAGCTTCCCACTCTTTGGAGACAGTCTTAGGTTGAAAGTGACTTGGGAATCTTCTAGTTACAGCCCAGCTGAGTCTTGAGTGTGGCCTGGTATAGTCAGGTTTCAGTTGGAGGGTTTTGCTGGCTGGATCTGTGATCTGCTATTGGTGGAGCTGGAAGTATCCCTCTTCTATGAGTCATGTTCTTTCCATGTATGGTTTATGTTTTGGCCACCACTTACAGAGACTGTGTTATGTTTATGAATACCTTTCTTCTCTCTTTTAAAATCAAAAAGTATTCCTTATGATCTGTCCCTCTATTTTTCATTATTAGTTAGAAACAGGGTTGTTTTCCTCATAATATTGTCTGAATTCATTGATTACTGTTACTACGACTACTACCTATGACTATTAAGCATATATTTAGGAAATTTCAGCAAGAAAACACTACCTGCTAATACGAGAATTATTCCTAAAGTTTATCCTTGAACAGTGCTCAGATGGTCAGTCCTGTGCCTTACCCCCTTTCCTCTTTATAATTGCTGGAGCCTGAGGCCCCGAAGTGACTTGCTAAAAGGAGCATAACTGAGTGACAGCTGAGCCCTAGTGAGGAATCAGATGAAAGTATTTGAGATAGTTGCTGTGGGTGCTCCTTTCTAGATCCTGTTGCTGTTGGAGAGATCATTTTCCCACTGTGGGCATTTTTTCCTTTAGTGGGTTTTCCAGGTACTTTATATTCAGCTGATTTCTCTCTCCCTCCTCACTTTTCTTTTTCTTCAACTGCCTTTTAGCCATATAGGGGAATGAGAAGGGCCTGATCAAATCGACAACCATTCAAAAACACTTTATATACCTCCTGATAAATGTTAACATGCCTAACATGGGGAGAAATTGAAATGTTAACCAAAAGGGAATTTGAGATGATAGAGTTTATATATTCATGTTTTGTGGCTGTTCTTTATTACCTACTCCTAGATAAGCAGGAGTTGAATGTTTTGTGTCCTAATTTTCATTGTGTCACAGTTACTACAATAAGATCACTCAATTCCATGGAGTATGTCCAACCACAGAATAGCCATCGTCATTTGCTTTCTATTTATCTATCAGCAAATGGATATTTAAAGTGCTTCCCTTTTTAAATAAGAAGATACATGTAAATGATCTTGAATAGTGCCTGGAAAAGTAATTATTTAATAACTGTCCTAATCATGAACCTGAATGAGGAAGTTTTCATTAAAAACAAATAATTGTGTTTGTGTATAAATTGTGTTTATGTATAATTGTGTCAGTGAAGTTGAGGAATAAGAATTAAACATAGCAAACGATTTTATTTAGTACTTCTATAGCAACATTATCTCTTAGACCATTCTTAAGATTTAAAGAATGAAACCATGATGAAAAGCTGTTTTTC